>NC_091790.1:137101250-137410000 GCF_041296235.1 Equus asinus | reverse complement strand
TTACTTACTATGTTCTGTCTGTATTTCATCACACATGCTTCTTTTTTGTTATAGTTGAGTGTATACAATGTTCCATCTTCACTGAGAGCTTTAAGCCCCATCTTCTTCATCAATTTTTCTCAAAATATGTTTTATTTACATTTGTAAACTAAATGTTCCCTGACCTTACCAGCCTACAACTACAAAATGAAATTTCCTTTAATAACCACATTATAATGACTAAGAACCGGCATTCTATTCAACTGCCGGGAATCCAGTCTCCTACCTGGGGATGTTTGTGTACTCTGTAAATCCAGGCTGTGTTCTGGGTCTCATCACCCTTCTGAATCTCATCCGCCTTCTGAGCTCTACTCTGCCCAGTGAGTTGCTGCATGCTCCACTGCAGGTTATCTCCTGATACTCTGAGAATGCAATGTCTCTCAATCTATTATCCCTTCTCTGTAACCCATGCATTCTCAATGGGAATGATATTGCATCCACAGAGTGAAAATTAGTTCTTGGGGGGTGAAAACATCTTACCCATCTTACTTTTGTAATGTATAAAGCAAAAGAATGCATATAGTACATAAACAGATATATGGTCTATCTGTGTATTAAAATTTCATGGGGTGGGAGATAATTACAGGAAAAAAAATGCCTAACAAGGCTCCTTAGTAGGTCAATAACGAAAATAAAAACAAAAAAATGTTGAGAAACTGCTCTAACCTTTCATCCTAAGTATAGGAACAGCCTTTTCCCTTGACTTTTCAGAGTCCAGCTGAGACCAACCTGTAGGTGTTTACAATGGTTTACTGAAGATTTTAGGGGTTACGGAAGATGAATATCCTGGGCAAGTGCTAAATCTGGTCCCACTCAGAATACATACTCCCTCAGGGTACCTCACAGTGTGCTTCTCCGCCTAGTTTGCCTAGTTCGTGGTGGGCTTTCTTTTCATCGGTGTTACTACCTTCTCTCCAGGAGAATTCTGGATGTGTCTGTGATTTAGATTTCATATTTCCCCTCTCCAATTTCATTCTCTGTCCTGGAGCTGCCACCTTCCAGGGTGATTGGCCGTGGGAATTCCCACTCCCTCTAGGCTACTCAGCACTCATAATGGTGACCTTGCCTCATGGCCTCCAGAAGAAAAATCCTATTGGAATATCTTAATCTAATGCAGTACAGTTTTCAAGTCTGTGATATCTGGTCTTAAATTACTCTAAGACTGTAACATCAACAATTTAATCTGGGTTGAGATTAGTGAAATCCAGCCCAATACATGTTCAGTTTCCCTTCTGTCTGATGTGAGAGCATATTGCCAAGTCTTCCCAGTCATCTCAGAGATCATGATGCCCAGACTCCAGTACAAATATTTAGAAATGGTTAAGAAATTCTTTAACGTTTTTGCCAAAGCATAATAGTTAGGTTGAAAAGTTGAAAACTCTATTGTTACTTTGCCTTCCTTTAACTTCCATCACAAGAGTGACACAGCCGAGTTGTCAGTTGTTGGGTAGTTGATATATGATTTTACACTATTTCAGATCAAAGTATGCACCGGTGCTAAGTAAAATGTTTCCAGTAGGTTAACCAACTTGTCCCTGTTTGCCTGAGACTTTCTTGATCTTACAGTGAAAATTTGGAGTCCCAGAAAACCACTCAGTCTTGGACAAACTAGTTTCCAGCTTAGTGCGGTGGCTACTTAGAGACCATTCTAGCAAAGGAGACGTAACACTGGCAGGTATTATCATGAGTTCCTGCGGCGTAGTGCTGTTTGTTTTCTTAATGCTATATTCTCCTTATTTCCCACTGTAGAAAGCAAAGCTATACAGCAACATTTTTTTCCAAATATAATGTTAAATAATTTATTTTATAATCAATATGTGAACACATATCTTTCAGATTCTGGACATTAGATGGTCATTCTGTAACAGGCCTCTCATAGGAGGAGCTATTATTTTTTACAGCTGGAAGTGGGGAATCATTCTGTTTGGTAATCACAGTTTGCTGGTTGTCAAGAAAAATCATTTTAAATATTATATGATAGTGCTTAGCCCTCTGCTCCTCCTTGTCAGTGTCACTGCTTTGTCTCCTGGGGGATCCAATATGTTAGGGCATGTCCATTGAAAATTGAAGCTGTATAATCGATTACAATGCAAAATAGAAATCAACTTCGTGCTGTGGGTAGCATCGAAACAGGCTTGTTACATTTACAAAGATTGTTCTGATAAGAGCAACCCCAGTTGACCAACATATGGGCACTGATGAGGCTGTCTCTCGTTTAATTTATACTTGGAGCTTCCACCTTTGAGGTTTAACTATGTTTTTGATGGTGCATTTTGCACCTGTTCAATGTTACTAATCCCAGAGACTATTTTCCTCTTTATCCTGTGGAATTATCCAGAGAGGCCAATTAAGAAAAAAAAGGCAATTCAGAGAAACAGAAACGTGCTGTATCCCAGTGGTTATGAGATGGAGCACACGAGAGAAAATGAATTCATCTTTGAATTTGCTACCGTAATGTAAAAAATAATGTCTTACATATATGAAAATTGGCGCCTGCTGCAGGAGGTTTTTAATGGGCTTTAAAAATCTCCATCAATTCCTATGTATATAATTTAGATATTTGTGAAGTTCCTCCTGTATAGGTTAATGACGACAGACAATTCTTCCTTTTCTCTACTTTCTTCACCAGAATGAACAGAGTTCAATATCATATAACTTCCATATCAGCTAGAGGAAAGTAGAAGATGCCCTCATTTCTATTTTACAAATGGAGAGACCATAGCATAAAGACATCGTGACATTTCCAGCAACTTCATAATTTGCCAGCATGCCTGAAATACGATCAAGTTGGGTCTCTTAGATCTCTGTGAGCTATCTGGCAGGAAAATGGTCCCTTTTTTTCTCTTCACTTTGTTTGTTCTGAAAACTATAGTCTATAAGGTTTTCAAAACATTTATTTTCTGGTAGATTTTTTAGGATAATGCTTACATATAGCCAGGAAGGAAACCAAAACATCAGGTATTAAAAGTTCTGTGCAACCTAAATAAGGAAAAGATTGAATTTAAATATATAAACTGGAATAAGTGGAGTATTTCTATACTTTGAAGTTTCAAGGGTAGCAGTTTTTGTTTCTGCTATGTTAAGATTGTGATCTTTTATATTGATTGTGTTTTGAAATACTTAAAAAGCACTCACCCCATCTACATCCTGATTCAATTATAGTAGTAAATTTTCGTGCTATGGAATTAAAGCTGATCAATTATGGAAGATTTTATGTAATTTCTCTACTTATAGTGGAGAGATTTCATAGTGCCCTAATTGCTTAATGTGCCTGTGCGCATATCGTTAAGATAAAGTCATAGCAGATGACTGCAATATTTAATTATGAACCAGAGGCTGGCCTACGTTACTGTCAGGGAGTGCTGACCAAAGATATAGGTTGAACCACGTGATTCATCTTTATTCACTTCAATCTCATAATTTCAGATCTTAAAAGAATCGTGGCTATGCTATTTCAATAATCCAGTCCTGATGTAGGTTTTCCCCACTTCATAAAGCACTCAGTCAACAAATTAATAAGCTCTGCACTCAGAATTTTAGATTAATAGACAGTTGGAAAAATTAAGAAAGTTTTAAAGATAAAAAGTTTTAAAACTTTTTGAAGTTTTGGTATTTGCTTATTATTTTTTTATTTCTTTTGCTGTTTCCTTTTGCTAAAAGAAGCATTAGAGGTATGGGCTGGGGGGAGGAGGAGATACAATGAACAAGTTAGTGAAATAAAGATCCAAGTTTATAGTGAAATGAAAATTATTTTGAGAATTTTACATTTTCCTTAAGATTCTACGGGAACACGTTAGTATATTGGGAAGCCTGGATTGATGATTGCTGGTTCATCCTTCCAGTGACTTTAAACTCTCCCTATTCCCAAAAGATTTTGAGCTGGCTCACAAAAAGGCAAACACTACAAAAGGATGATAAATAAATTAGGAAATTGAGGAGATAGGAAAATGACAAACACTAATAAAGAAACTTAAATACATGGCAGGAAAATGGGATTCAGGAATTCCACCATTAGCTCTTTCATTCTCCACACCAGTGCTTCTCAATCTTGTCTGTATGTCCAGATCAACCGGGAATGTCTGCACGCAACTTCACACTAGTTATATCAGAATTTTGAGGGTGAGGCCTGGACACGGTTACTTTCAGAAAATTATGTAGGTTTTTCCAGTCTGCAACCAGGATTAAGAATCATTGCCCTATACCGAAGACAATCAAACCAACCAAGCAAATAAAACCCCTTGTGTTCTCTCCTTTGAAATGTAAAGAAAGTTACCAGACTTTCACAGCAACCTGTTCTGTCTCTTACATCATTACTTTGTTTAATTGAAATGATTCAAATTCTTTTCAAAAAAAATTTGTCAAGACTTTGCTTTCAAGATGCTGATGATCTTACGGAAGCAGAAACAGAAAAATAACTAGTCCAAGATGCAGAAGGGATAACAGTGTTGCGGGAGAAAGAAGTGATTCATTAGAACTGAAAAGGAGGGTGTGAAGATCACAAAGGACTTCGGGGAGGGGATGCATTTGTTCCAGCGCTTCAGAACTGAGGAAAGGCTGTTAGGGAGAAGATGAAGGCACACGCGCGCCAGGCTTAGGGAAGAGTGAGCGGAAGCACAGGACTTTCTGTGTGCCGCGAGTTCATGGATAGAAAAGCAGACCGACGAGGCGCAAGGATAGGAGGCGGCTGAATAATTACATTCACGAGGAGTTCTCATGCTACATTTCTTAGAAGATATTTCTTTCAAGGTTGGATGCAGCAGGAAGAAATTTCCCGTTTGACTACTCTCGAGTTAAAGAAAACTGATGGTATCCTGTGTATGTGGCAGGATAATTAATTGAAATATTACCTTCTCCTTCGCTCCCTAAGCTTTTCCTGTCTCCCTTTTTGAAGCAAGTTACCAGGCCTTGCGGTTCCTTGTAGTCTTTGCAGTGGGAATTTGAGTAGGATAAAAGGCAGAAGCAGCAGAAGCAGTGTGTATTTGAAAAGCCCTAATCAAATGGTATTTTGCTAGAGCTCTAGACAGTGAGAGGAGAGGGAGCTTTTAACAGGGCGAAGGCTGGGAGACAGAGCTGTCTGTTACTCTAAGCCAATGGGCATCTCAGGAAGGGGATCTTGGCATAGGGTTTCCAGCATTAGCTACGATTCTTTCACCTGCCTGAGTAGGGTCGCAGTAAGTCAGGGAACTTCAAGGGACCACAGCAGGCAAAAGCCAAGAGAAGTCAGTAGCAACCAGGACATAATGGACATCAGCAGACCATGCCTACTTCCAGCTGCCTCACAAACTTTTGAGAGACTGGCAGAACCAAGGAAGGGATAAAAGGAGGAGAACCTGTAATGCCTGGGATAAAATTCCCTACTGCCCTGAGGGATGATATAAGAAAAATAGTTCCTGCACACTCAAGTTTGTGGGCCAAAATTTGTACATGCCACATATATGTGGATTCTTGGCCTAAAAAGCAATGGTGAGTACCTTGGGCTGAACAGGGTCGGGGAGAGTTTGCATCAGCTACGTTTCTGCCTTTAGTTCTTAGAAGAGCTTCTAGAATAGAAGTAACATTTATTACACACTAATCAAGTGCAAGGTATTTGCTTACATCATCTCATTTTATCTTCATAGCAATCCAGTAAAATAAGAGCTGGTTTTATCTCCATTATGCAGATGAGATCAGTCACTCTTGCAGTTGGTAAAGTTACTCGACAAGGATATGGGGCACCTGGATGCAACCTTAGGCTACATCACAAAACCTATTTCCTTAACTTAGTTCCCACATCCCCTCTCTAGAATCTTTTTTATATGCTGCTATTAATAAAAATATATTTGCTAATAAACCAGATGATAGGATTGCTGTCAGGGGAGCACTTATTCTATTAGTTCCCTTCCTTGACAATATGAAAAACTCTGATAAGAAGGGCTGAACAATTCAGGTGCCAAGTATACTGCACTCACTTTTAGAGATAATTGGAAGAGAAGAATCTCCACCATTACCCGGTCTGCTCTCCCAGTGTATCTCTGCATATTTTTTCCTTTTCCTACGACAGCAAATTTTTCTCTGCCAGTGACTACTTGTCATTTACATTCATTGTGCTCTGATAAAGGGCTGTCATATCTTTAAAGTGAGCAATTCCACCAAAGTAACCTTCAAAGAAACCATCCAACATCAAATGCTTACAGATCTCTGTCTCACTACTCCTTATCTTAAAATGAATATTTGAGAAGGAAATCCTTTCCTCACATATTCATTGGGAAGGAAAATGGATTGCACTTTCCATATGTGAGGCTGTATTTTTGATGAACTTTGAGATAATTCTGATACTTTATGCACCTGTCATTTTGTTCAGTCATAGTAGTTTTGTTTCCTGACAACTTGTTCAGTATCAAGAGGCCAGTGAGAAGCAGCACTAAATAGGGGAAGAAATTCCTAAATGGTCCTTGTGTTGAGGAGTGGCTTCTCCATGAACTTGCTTCATAGTAGAGACTTCGGGAGTCAAAGGGCCCTAAAACCTTTCCTGGTGCCCGGTACTGTGCTCCTCTATCTCGATAAGGTGCATTTTAGAAAATCCTTGTAAGAGACAGAGACCGGATAGGTGTGTTTGTTCTGGCACATTCAGAGATAGAGAGATAGAGAATAGACGCCTCCTTAAAGCTAGATTTTGAGCAAGTTTTATTTTCCACTATACATTACTATTCTTTAAGGTTCACAGTTTTCTACAGTGGAAATTTATAATTCATAATAATAATTTATAAACAAAATAATGAATAAGAGGCATAGAAATAGCATTACAAGACATCTAAAAAGAAAGGGAAAACTATACAACGATAGTTTGAGATATCATTAAATGGCAATTAAAATGGTACAAAATGTCCTGTCAACTACAGGCAACGCCTCTGAGAGTCTCGGAATGGGGAAGGGAACAACCCCATCCCTGTACTCAGGCACGGAGGAAACCACTGGACAAGTCAGTGCCAGGGTGGAACCGACTCTAAGCTCTTCAGGAAGCTGGAGAAAACCGAACACACAGCTTCAGACTCCTCCTATCTAGGATCACCCTCCTCAGGGGAATGACATACCCTAAAGGGATCAATGAGCTTGGCCTTCACAGCTCTGCCTGGCACAACAGAGACGTGGAGGGAAGTCAGAGTTTTTTTGCTGTGCCCCATCTCTCCACTCCCAATCCCACAAATTCCTTTTAAAAAATAATAATGATATATCTTTATCAGCTTGTGTTTCTCCTGATTAGAGGAAAGAGAATCTTGGAGACTGGATTTGGAGTCGGGGTCAGAGAAGCATGGACAGGTAAACACTGCACTCTGAGGTGACATTAGGGATCTAATGACAAGTTGGTCAGTGTGCTCTTTATCCCCACGGCACATTCCACCCATTCCTACTGATTAAGGAGTGGGGCAGTGGCAGCTTCTGCCAGCTTGGTTGTTGTGTTATAAGGAGCTTCATTTTCTGAGGATGAATTGTGAAGACATTTTTTTCTCTCTGCTGTTTTAAAACAAGGCTGTCTTATCTGAAAATGTGTTAATTAAGTTATCGTGTGTTGCCTTGTTTCTTGTCCTACACATTTGATATAGACAATTTAGTCTTTAGAAGACAACTTCTCAAACTTGGAATAGCAGCTGGAGTAATTCCACCAAGGGAGCAGTCCAGAAGGTTTGTGCATGAAGGATGGGCTTGGTGAGAAGAGTAAAGAATGATCAGATTAAGCTCAAAGGCAGGCAGGATCCCTGCCATGGCCTTTAGTTGGGTCCACTTCGCTTTCTGTTTTTGCTCCTAACCAGACTTGATGTTACCTACCCCCTGACCTCTGTTTCCCCATGACATTCTCCCAGCTGGCCCTCCTACTAAATCTCTTTGCTGGCTGAACATTGGTCTTCCCCAACCAGGAGCCAGCCAGAAAAGTGCTACCTCTATTTCAGTGGCTAGAGTGTAGCACTTTAGGAATGGAAGCAACAGCTACAGGTCCTACCCTCAGTGAGTTGGATATTCAACTCAAATAAATGACCTTTTAGTAGGCATCTACTGTGGTTCAATGGCTCTGGGATGGTACAGAGAGAGATGCAAAGTTCAAAACATAGTCTCTGCCCTTGGGTAGTTTGGGACCTATTTTGGACAAAGCACTTGTTTTCAAGAACAATAGTAAGCCCAGCAAGAGAGATGCAGCAATGCGTTATGAAAGGAGGATATTCAGAGAATTTCCCCCAAAGCTCCCTCTTCCCACACAGTGAGCTCCTAACAAGGTGAGGTGTGACTTCATGCTCCCTGCATCCCAGTGCCTCATGCAGTTCTGGCAGCCAGTGTTTGCTAAGCCTTATTTAGGAGAAGGGATATGCAGTGGTATGAATCTGAAAGGGCTTGCTAGTCACATTGAGTGCTGTTAGAGAGACAGAGAAGAATATTCTAGTTGGAAAAAAGAATATGAGCAACAGCTCAGAGACATATAATCCCTGCCCAGTTTCTTGTGCTCATTGACTCCCACTTCATCCAGGAATTTTGAGAAACGATTTCCACACAGGTAGTGACCTGGTGAAAATAGCTTAGTTGATGTCCTAACTCTGATGTTGCTCCCGAACCTTTGTTTGCATTCTTCCCTTACTCCCATTTTTCCATTCTTTCATGTCTAACCTTTCCACTTCTCCTTTGAGTCTTGTTTCCCTGACTGTGAGCTCCCCACACCATCCTTATCCCTGCAGACTAAGGGGATAAGGCACAGGTGCGTTACCAGGGCACCAAGCTCATCTGAGCTTTCCCGCACAACAGAGTGCTTTAGTGTTGGCCTTTCATATGGCTCTCCTGACTCCCTCTAGCATTCACCTCTTTTCTGTGACTGACATAACGGAAGCTCTGAGAGTTGATACGGCAGCAGCTCGACACAAGTGGGAGTCACAAACATTCGTTTTCTACTTCTTTATTTTGCCTCCTGAGTCACGGTGCCTCTGCAAAATTTCCGTCTCTCCCCTCCCCACCGCCTCAACCTGTGAAAATCTGCAACAAGTTCACGTGCATTGCCACTCTCCACTCTTCAAATCCCCCAAATAGAACTTGTCACAATGTTTTGGCTTGCCATGAGGTCTGAGCACATGATCCAGTGCCTGGCCTTGGTTTTATAACAAAAGACTAGTAAAAAGTCTTTTTTATTGTACTTCTACCTTCACTGCACTGTCCGGTTTTGGCTTTCCTATCTTCCCTCGCATCTTTGTAAGATTTCCTTCCAAACATTTCTTCAAATGACTTGACTACAGCCCTCTTATCTTCGAAGAACCTAGTATCACTTTGGCTGCTTTAAAAAAACATGTCTGTTTTTCCATCTCGTTAAGAAGCATCCCAAATCTTTCTGAAAACACATGAAAGGGACATATAGACGGCCTTCCAGAAACTGAAAGTCCCATTGAAATTAGGGCCCATTAGTGTTTTTCATAACGTCAAAGACTCTTCATGCATTTAAAAATGTACAATTTTGTTTTGGATATAGATGGGGTAAGACGTAAAAGCAAACTTATTTGCTTCCTAGTTTATCATTGGAACCAAAGAAAAGAACTAGAGAGAAAAGAAAAGGGAAGAAGAGAAAAGATAGCTCTGACTCTTTTCATTTCAGGTTACTTCTGAAATGACAAAATGATGATCACACAAAATTCTCAGAGCTCTCTTCAGGAGGTTACGGTTCCACTGTTCTCGGGGGGTCTTGCCTGGGAGAGGATCCCTTTTAGCCTTTCTGGCTACTAGGCTGAGGCAGATATGCCACAAGGTGTCACTATTGCTAAAATAGATCTCCACCTACAGGATCAACAGTGATTATGCATATATAACTTAGCTTTCATTTTGTTTAAGCAGGGTCTTTGGGAAAGGCACTTTTTGATTGGCAGCATTAATTGCCTTCTTCACTTCAAACAGACTGTGACGCTGAGTGAGGCTCAGATTTCTAATCTGGAAACCGGATAGAAGAAAACAATTCCTGTTTTTCAGGACAGTTGTTAGCTTTAAATTAGAAAACCTTGGCAGAGCCGAGTCTCACACGCAACACAGAGGAAGCACTCAACAAAGGGTAGCTCCCTTGACTTACAAAGTAAGGCATGGAGTTGGGAGGTAGGAGTAGAGGAGAGGGTGGAAATGTTTTGAGGCTTGTTTCTTTCTTTGGATTTTAGAGCTGCAAGAATATCATGTAGTCCAGAGTTCTGGTTATTGTTAATAGCTGTGCCATTAAAAAAATGTTTGGGAAAAGCTAAATACTACGGCTTCCTCCACAGAGTCATGATGTTAAAGTTTTACATGTCAAAGTCTCTAAGGAGCCTAGTTAATTGCCCTGTTGTGTTAATTTCAGTTTCCCAAGTTTCTTTGAGCCAAGAATGTATTTTTGGTTTATTATCATCCAGATTGGAAAAGTTTAGCCTGGCTTCCCTTCTTCATTGTACAGATGAGAAAATGGAAACCCACAGAGTAAGGTTTGGTTCACAAAACACGTGGCTTGGAAGCGGCAGAGTTGCTCTAGAACCACTGCTGTGTTGGAGTGGGTTTGTATCAGCTCGCAAGAACCAGTTGTGCTCATTTCTTTCCAATCTTGTGCTTAGTGATGTCAGGTTGAAAACTTGAAATCAGCCACAGTGGGAATATTTACACTAGAGAAGTTGGCAAACAGTACAAACCATTTCTATCCCTAGAAAGCAGGTTTACAGCATACCATGGTTAGAACCCAGGAGCCCAGGGTTCTAACCACATTTTGGTGATTTTTCAGACTCAAAGGCACTTTGAAACAGACATTTTAGCAGAGGAATGATAAAAACTCAGCATATCAGTCCCACTAAATGTGTATATATATTTAAAACAGTTATTATTGATGTCAGTGGAGGGAGAAGCAGAATACATCCCTCATATACTCGGAGGTATTTCAGTTTCCATCTGGTTTCTAACCTGCCAGGCCACAGCCAGTCTACTTACAAGATAGAGGAAGAACGTTTGCTAACTGGTTGAGATCTCTTCCAGCCCAACCTTGATCCCTGGGGTAACTTCAGGGCCCACAACAAATTCAGTGGCTCCATCTACCCCACTGCTGGCCCCAAATGGCTTTTCTTATAGATTTATAGGGATGCAGGATATGGGAGTTTGGTGACTCTCAGGTACTGTCCAGCTGCCCTAAAAATTCCCTCTCATTAATATATAAACATAACCATAATGAGGAGGTTGACAACCATCACTGGAATGCTTGCTCCCTGCCACGCACTGCATTCGATCCTTCTCATGCCAGTCCTACTCTTATAGGGGAGAAAACTGAAATGCAACCAAGTTTAATAATGTGCCCACAGTCACACAACTACTACCCATCTATCAGACTTTAAATAGCGTGATTTTCCCTGGAGCCACTCCAGGCTTCCTCCACTATAGCGAAAGCGGTACAGAAATGACCTGCCTGGCAGGAGCATTGCTGATGTAGAAATCTACCAGAACCAAGGGAGAAATCAGAGTTTGGGGAGGCCTCTGCCTGTGCTGTTTAAAACTCACACTCCCCTCAGACAGGAGGATGGAAACAGAGTTATTCCATGCCTGGTGGGGGGATATGATGTGAATACATTGGGAGACAGAGAGAGATGGCTGCAGTTGAGAGTCGGCTTCTGGGCAGAGAAAACAAGGAGAGAACTAGGAGGTTAAAGTAGTTTTTACAGATAACAGCTTGGGTGTTATACCAATGACAATGACAATCTGCTTCATGTGTTTTGGAAATGGCTTCAAATCATTCATCAGTTGTTTCAGTCACAACAACACCAGCATCAGCCAAGGCTCTGAAATTTGAAGTGAGACAGTAGCGAGAAAGCAGGAAGAGCACACGACCGCGTGGGCTATGGCTGGCCCTCCACTGCGCACTTACTGGGTTGTGTGCAGATGCCAGGGGCGTCCAGTGCCGAGGCATGAGAGAATGGGGGACACCGGTGTATCATCTGCATGTGCTTCCAGCTCCACTCCCGGCAGCAGTGGGTCCCAAGAACCCAGCGCTGCAATAAGAGCAGTTAAGAATCCCTGGAAGGGATGAAAAGGGCCTGGTCCTCCATGGTGACTTGCTTAATCGCACTTTGTTATTTGGGGGATGAAGCACTTGGAGCTGTGGAGTCACTTTTGCATTCAGGCTTGGATATTCAATTTGTGCTCTCTCTGGTTGACTGGTTGAGCTTCACACAGATTTATCATCCTGGAGGGTTTATATATTTTGTTGATAAATTTGAATTTGATACTGTGAAATTTGAACCTGAAATTATTTCCTGTACTCCTATTTATGGTTCAAATCAGATAAGTGCTACTTCTCTACAGTGGATTAGAGTTCAGTCCCTCATGGTCAAGCTTCGAAAATCCAGCGCTTGTTATTGGAGGAGGGACGAATTATCTCTCTTTTTAAGCATGTAGTATGCCACTTTTAGATACCGGGTTGCCGGCGTTTAAAGGTTTCTGCACTGAATATCTAATATCCTGTAGTGGAAAGGCCAGTAATGTAACCTATCATGACCACAATGCCCTTCCAAAGGGGTTGAGAGGAACTTCCAGACGACTGCTTAAGTAGATAGCCATGTTCTGTGCCACATGACCCTGGATTACTCTTCCACGCTTGGCCCAGGACCCATGCTCATGCTGGCATTTGAACAAGAACAACTAATCTCAGACTAGCTTGGGGTTGTGTGTCATGAACAGCGGTGGCAGCAGGAGCACTGCAGTTGTAGGGCACAGCTTGATGAAAGAAGCGGCTGGGAAGGAGAAGCCGTCAGAAGGGGCTACAGAGTCCTCCCAGCAAGGCAGCGACAGGGGGGCTGTGGCCCCACTAGATTGTTCTTACAGTGTATAGGCCTCCCACTGAGGACAGTCGATTGAAAGTTTCACCCGTGCACTCAATAATAGTGATCTGCACACATCCCTGAATTGGGAGCTAAAGCAGTTCAAGAGTGAAAAAGCATGAAAATTTAGACTCTGAGAGCATCCGAAGTTTAAATTAAAACATAAAATAATAAAATATTAAATAGAATAGCAAGATCTACTATCCACCTGTGCTGTTAAATGGGATTGATGATCAAACTTCCACTGCCTACCATTTTGTTTTAGACCCTAAAAGGCACCACAAATCCAAAAGTTAATTATAAAAAGGGAGGGCAACTCCATCACAGTCTGTGTGTGCTTATCTTCCTCCACCACAGCAGCCACTTAGCACTCTTTATCAGAGGATGTTAGGATGCAGACACACCAACAAAGCTCACTTATTAATTCAGTGAATGAAATTAGATCATCAGAGCTTGTTCCTAAATTTTTGGATCAAAGCTGAATATTAATAAGTAAATAGACAATTCAAAACAAAACAGTGCGTCCTCTTCAGAAAACTCTCCTCTCTCCGCCTCCCCAGCAAATAGAATCTTCTCTGTCTTTAAACCAATAAAGTTTGCCCTATTTGCCTAGGTCGCCTGCCCCCGGGGGACCTTCTGTATCTTCTTGGTCACAGGAAGGGGATGCTTTCCGGTGAGACAAGCAGGCACAGTCCAACTTCTGTGTGCGTTCTCATTTTTCTCTTCACTACTTCTCTACTCTATATCTTGTCTCCAACTAAACGAGCGTTTCTCCATTTGATAAATAGAATTTGTTTTTCTGCCTCTGAGAGCCCATCCATGCCATTGTTTTTAACTAGAATGCCCTTTCCCTTCAGTTTTAACTCTCAAGTCCTACCTGTCCTTCAAAACCACCTAAAAATCACCTAATCTGGCTCTGAGAACAGGATATGACCTTGCCCATCTGTGGTTATCTGAAAAGGTTATTTTCAAATTTTTGTGTGTATATGAATCATAAGTAGAGTATATTAAAAATGTAGATTCCCAGACCTGCCTCCCACAGATTCTGATTAAACAGACCTGGGATGGGGCTCCATAATCTTCATTTAAAGAAAATACCATCGGTTAATTCTGATGCATCAACTGTGTGGACCACTCCTGCTACAGACTGAATCTTTGTGTCCCCTGTTTGGGAGATGATTAGGTCATAAGGGTGGAGTCCTCATGAGTGAGATTGGTGATCCCATAAAAGAGACTCCAGCCAAACATCATTTTGAGGCAGTTTCTTTTTTTATTCTCATTATAAAGATATAAGGCCTTGGTCCCTATCTTTAGGATTGAAGAAAATGTGTCAGTCTTTGGGGCATTAATTGTTTGTAGTCATTGCTCATGGTTGAGACTTGATGCCAGCTAATTTACCAATACTTTCAGAAGTGGCAGAGGAGTCTAAACATATGGTCTGAATTGTTTGACAAACAGCCATTGTCTCAGTTCCTTCACCTATGAAAAAATTATTTCTTCATTAAGCTCACACCTAGCTAAATCTAGTGGACTACTACTTTGCAGAGAAGCCTGGACTCTGTTGTATTCAATCTACTTTGTATTAAAATTGTCCAATTAAACCTGGGCAGAAAAATAAGGTGTTCCTTTAATGTTTATACGAAAGCCATTTTTCTAAATGAGTTCCTGTATGAATATACATACCACTTTATCAAAAATTAATAGTCTTGGCTTGAAAAAAATCATAGCACTGTATATTAATTATCCAAAGCAGTGGCTTTATTTATGACCTCTTTGACACAGCCTTCACCTCAGTAGTCTCAACCCCAGAAGCTATGAAGAAAATAGAAAAGGAACTGAAAGTAGATTTTCAACTGGAACGGGGGTTAATTACCTCTGTTCTACACTATTTGTGCTGTACGGTCAGTAACATGCTAATGAATTTCAATTAAGTTACCTTTGCAAAACTGAGTTACCTTTGCAAAATTATGTCAAGAAACAGAAATTGGCTCATGTAAGGTGGAATGTTGAATAAATATTGTCTTTTTATCAGTGAACGTAGCTTAGCCTCTTTACTTTCCCATTATCTGTGATCCAGAGTCACCGATGTATATTATGGAGTTAAGGTCATGATGACAAGTGACTTAGAAGTAAGAGTATTAGTAGGCTAAACAACTGTAACTCTAATATGTTCTCTGAAACCTGAAAAGCGTGTCTTAGAATGTTGTACCCTGAGCCGTGTCAGGAGAGGGCTGAGGTGGGAAGATGACTGGCCTGAGAGAAGGGGCTGGAATTAGAACAGCATTTGTCAGTGTGTTCTTCACAGAGCACTAATTCCTCAAAAACTAAAGGAGAAAAAGAAAAGTGTATTCCATGGTCAAAGAATTTGGGAAACATTGTATACTCCATATTCCCACAGCACCTTGGAGATTTACACAGCTAAAGGCTCCAAAATTACTGCAATTAAAGAAAAACCAAAAAAGAATTTAAATTTGTTAACCATTATCTCCTGAAATTTTCCTGAACTATATCTTTATTTTGAGAATCATCTATGGAATTGCTGTCCTGGTGTCTGGGAACGTGGATTTTGGGAGGGTTCCCTCCATTCCAGAACTATAAGAGCAGCTCACTGTGCTTAAACTATTTATGCAAACAATGTGGTTTATGCTGAACATCTGCTTTCCTTCTGGGATTTAGGTCTGTGCTAGGCTGAGGGTATCTACGTCACCCGTCCCCAGTAAAAACTTTGGACATTGAGTGTCTAATGAGTTTCTCTGGTTGGTAACGTTTCACATGTGTTGTGACAATGTGTTGTTGGGGGAATTTGGTGCACTGTAGGATTCTCTGGGCGAGGAAACTTATGCCTGGTTTTCCCTTTGCTGATTGTGATTGGTGTCTTTTCACTCTGGCAAATCATGACCGTGATCACAAACATCTGCCAAGTCCTGTGAGTCCTCCTAGCAAATTATTGAGCCTGAGGATGGTCTTGGGGACCCCAGACATGTGTGATGGGCAAGAAAGACTTGTCTCTGCCCTCCCAGAACTTATATCTAATGATGTAGATGATAAACCAATACTTATAAAAGTGATCACGTATAAACCTACTATTAAGATAATAATTTTTTTAAAAAAGGAAAAGTACAGGGTTCTGTGAGACAACTAACAGCAAACTGGATCTGGATTGGGATATCAGAAAAGGCTGTGCTGAGGAAGTGAGAATTAAACTGAGCTTTGAAAGATAGCTAGGAGTTACTCAAGACAGAAGGGGATAAGCAATCTGGACGGAGGGAATAACAATTGCAAAGTCTCTGAGACTGTTTGAAGACGGCATACCTAATAAGCACTAGACCAGCCTCTGAAACTGGTTTCCAGGCTTTCTGTGCAGTGTTCTTCCTATGGCACTTCTGGAGTATTACTGCTTAATACCAATAGCATCCAAAAGGCTTTCAGTCCGTCTTAGCTCCTCACTCCCTGATCTTGCTATTCCATTGCTGTGTGTGTCAGAAGAAAGTCCAATCATGCTGAGGATATTTATAAGTTGAGATTGATCCTGGAGTCAAAAGATCTGGCTTCCTTTTTTTTTTTCTTTTCCTTTTTATCCCCAAAGCCCCCCCAGTACATAGTTGTATGTTCTTCGTTGCGGGTCCTTCTAGTTGTGGCATGTGGGACGCTGCCTCAGCGTGGTTTGATGAGCGGTGCCATGTCTGCACCCAGGATTCAAACCAACGAAACACTGGGCCGCCTGCAGCGGAGCACGCAAACTTAGCCACTGGGCCACGGGGCCAGCCCCCTGGCTTCTTTTATACAGAGCTTATTAGCCAGCAATTGCACTCCTAGTTATAAACTCAACCAAAATGGTGTACATATATGCACTAAAGTACATGTTCAATGATGTTCACAGCAGCCAAAAACTATAAAAAACACAAGTGTTTTCTATAGAAGTATGGATAAATATGGGGCCGGCTGGCTGGCATAGAGGTTAAATTTGTGTGCTCCTCTTTGGTAGTCCAGGGTTTGTGGGTTCAGATCCCAGGTGCAGACCTACGCATTGCTCATCAAGCCATGCTGTGGTGGTGTCCTACATACAAAATGGAGGAAAATGGCACAGATGTTAGCTCAGGGCCATTCTTCCTCACCAAAAAAAGAAGTATAGCTAAATAAATTACAGTGTCTTTATATAATGGAATATTATATGGCAGCAAATGTGAAGAAACTATAGGTACACGCAGCAAGATGGATGAATCTCAAAAACATAATGATGAGCAAAAAAAAGACATAAAAAAGAACACATATCAATTTATATAAATTTTTAACACGTAAAACAAATCAATGGAGATAGAAGTGAGGATGTTGGTTACCTTGAGGTGTAGTGACTGGGCGTAGCGTAAGTAGCACTGGATGCTACTAATATTCGATTTCTTGTTCTGGGTGTTGGATACATGAATGTGTTCAGAAAGCCTATTGCATTGTACACTTAAGGTTTGTACACTTTTCTACAGATAAGTTTTAGCTCAAAAAAAGTACCAAAAAAATCTGGTTTTGCCCTGTTATCTTGCCTTGTTATTAACAAGGCCTTTTACTTTGGACAAATCACACAGTCTCATCCAGCCTCAAATTTCTCATCTTTAAAATGAATGAGGACATCTGCCTGACTTTTTTCCAAATTTTCATGGAAATCAAACACCTTAATGAATGATATTATGATCTGATTGGTAGATGTGATTTCAACCTGTGATGTTATTTAAAAAATTCATATTCATTTCTGTTGACTCTCAATTATTCACTGCCTAGTTATCAACTCTGTGAGTTCCCTGGACTTCAGCTCTTCTCTTCTAAACTAACTGTTTACCCATAGTAGAAGATATGGAAATAAAAGAAAAAACAACTAGTTTTTATTATTATTATTATTATTTGGCACTAATAGAGATAGAAAAAAAGAATGGAATATGCCTTAAAAGTTTATGTTGTGGTATAGTGTATAGACTGTCAAAGTATTGCCATTGTCTACGCTAACTTGAATCTCTAAAAATTGACTTGGATTACTAAAAATAATTGCTACCATTTATTGATTGTTTATCATATGAAAGATCAGGCATCATATATATGTTGATGTATATGTGTATATAATATATACATATACATGTGTCTATGTATATATACACAAAATCATCTTATTGAATCCTCACATCAAACCCAATAAGTAAGTTTTGTTAAAACATTTTGCAGACAAGAAAACTGAGGTTCTGTGAGGTTGCAGGATTTGTGTAAGGTTATGCAACATGTGGCTGAATTAGGTTTGCTACCTGGGACGTTTTGCCTCCAAAGTCCCTGCTTTTCATCCATGCTACTCCTTCCTGTAGGCGGTGCCTTTAGAGCACAGGTTTTTCATCATGCCTGCTAAATGGATCTGCTATGGCAGTGACCACCGGCAGCAGCTCCTTTATTCAGCAAACACCAATGCCAAATAGTCTGTCTCTGCACCTGACAAAGTCTACATTATAAAGAGAACATATGTAATCTGTTTGTTTGGTTATTCACTACATCTCCCTATTGGCACCATACAAAATGCCTTATGGAAGCTCTTCTGAAGTGAAATCACAGCTTCGAAGTGTTTAAGATTTGCAGCGTTAGAAAGACATGCATAAAAGACCTCTTGTGATCTGATCTTTTTCACAGAAGTCTCAGTCTTCCAGGGACCCCTCAATTCCCCCATTTTAGAACAGATCCCAGTCTCCCACCCCTAGACTCCAGATCTTTTCCAGGATTACAAGAGACTTTTGTCTAAAATGTCTTTAAACTAAAAAGAAATTTGACCTTCGTCATTGAGAAAAGAGCATAGTCGAAAAGATAGAGGAACAGAGGCAATAGGGGTCGGGGTAAATGTAAAACCTTCGGAAGTCTTAGAAAGGACAGAAACGTTATAGTAAGTTCGAGTAGGTAGACCAAGGCATCACAGTGCTTGGATTTAGGTAAGAAAACAAAGATGAGACCTTTTCAGTCTTGCATAAGAGAAGGAGGGCATTAGTGCCTGGGGTCTGCACACAAGGTGATTAACAAAGATGAGACACAATCAGCTTCCTGCTTCTGTATTATGGGCCCAGGCAGCATCAGCAGGGCCTTGCTCTCATCTATTTTGTGTAAAAGAAGTCGATGCAAGAGACCATAATACAGCGGCATTTCCCCCGAAAGCTGTTCTAACTTAACACCTTAAGCCTTCACAGAGATGTAAGCTTGCTGAGAGAGGTGACAAGGTTGAGGCTGGGCAGGGTTGGGTGGGAATGTGGCCTGAGAAGTAGAGTCTGTGTGAAGGAAATGGGATAAATCATTGCGTATGAGAATGCTCTCATTAAGTAGGCTGGTCACAACTTGTCTGCGAACAAACTTAAGAACTTTGTGTATCTAACTTTGTGTCTCTTTTCCTCTCCATTCTGCTATCATTTCCTTGGAGCCTTTGTCTCATCTGTAAAAGAAAGGCATAGAAATGGATAATCTCCAAGGTCCTTGCGGGCTCTGACAGCCTGTGACTAATCCTTACGTGTGAATGCAGTGCTTCACAGTGTATGTAATACCACACTGCCTTTGGGGAGAAAACTAGGCTGCAGTGTAGAATTATGAATTTGACCTTTGAAATTTAAACTGTTTTGATTGTGTTTTTACTGTTTTCCTAAGGGAGCCCTTCACATAGCTTTAGTATTTGGAAACTAAACATAGTTCTTAAAGTGAATTGGTGAAAACAACGATTATCCATCATTCGACACTGAGGTCTGTCCCAAGGGCTGGTTAGAGGGCATGTGGCTATTTGAGGTGGAGGAAATGAAGCGGGAGAGGAAGTTTATTATGCCAGATACAGTGCCCACTGGAAATCTTAAGAAATCCAGCCTCTTAAGCTCAATGGGATTTTGAACCACTTGGTGTTTGAAATAATTCACTCTTGCCTAAAGGTATATAAAAAATCTTTCCAATTTTCCTCTTGAAATATCACCAGCTGTCCCAGACATTTTAAAAAATAGCAGTATTTGGATGTCTTGTATTTTAAAAAGAGTCAGCAAGATTCAGCTTACATTTGCCTTAAGGTTTCGTGACTCTACGTTTGCAGTCAATTTGAAAAATAGCTTGAGATATCTGTTAAACTTTGAACACAGTGAGAATTACCCATCTCCTGTTTTGAGACTACAAAATAATTGCACATGTTTTGATAAAGAGCCAATAAATTGGCCCCTAGGAAAGAGTTAGCCATATCCATATTTCTAAATGATTGTGGCAAGAGAGCTTGCTCTATTTTGGACACATAAATTGAACCCAGAAACAGCTCCAAAATCCATCTTTTGGACAAAACTAAGAGAATCCTTAGTTCAGAGTGGCCTAGAGGAAAACCCTGAGTACTGTACGAATCATGTGGGATCTAGTTAGAGGATGGCTATTTCCCTATTTTGCTTAATATGTGACATTTACATTGAGAACTCTGGATTATAGACATGGGAAGGGTTGTTTCATTTATTACATCACCTTATGTTGCCAATGGTGCCCCCACATATATCTAAGATAGACTTACTCCAATAAGTAGGCCATAATGGAGATAGATCTATTTCTTTTTGTTTTGAAATGACTTTGTTTGAAAGTAAGTTAAGGCCATTTTGGAGGGTCACTGATAGCTCCTATTGTCTTAGGTCAAGTTCCTGGGAAACAGATTCTGGGACAGATATTTGTTATCAGGAAGTTTACTGGGGGGTACTCTCAGGAACAGTATATTTGATGGGTGAAGGAGGCAAGATTGAGCAGAGGGAGAAATTGAACTATTACATAACCATAACAAAGGCCTCAGCTGTAGAGCTGGGATGGCCTTTCAGATTGTTCCTGAATTGAGGGAAGGGAGCAAGCCCTTTGTACGCCATTTCCCTCAAATTGGATGAGGACTGCTCTTGGGTAAAGAGGATAGAGAACTCTTGGCCAAGGGAAATTTCTGGTAAGCAACTCAGCTGTGAGCTGATAGTAGGCAATAGAGCTATCATATGGGGAAATAAGTGTCCCAGTCTTGAAGGGAGAATGCAGCATTTGGAAACCCCAGCATCCACTCCAGTCCACCCCTTGTGCTGCTCAGATCCACATGCTCATAAAAAAGTTCACCCTATCAGGGAATAGCTTCCCCAGGATTCTAGTTAGTCTCTTTTACTGGCAAAATTTGAAAGAAGAAGATTACTGGGATAAAATTGCTTATGCAGTTTGCCTGAGGAAATCAACTGACAATCACCACTCCCCTCCTCCACCAACCCCCCTCAGCTACCACCTTTGCAAGTCTATGTGGCTCAATTACTAAGGCAACCAAACACTCATCCACGAAGGGTCTGAGCCCCTGGTCACTGTGCCTTTTCAGATTGTGACTGTTGCACTCATCCATTTACCATAAAAATTGGACAGGGTAGTACCAAGAGCTGCTCCAGTGGATTACCAGGTTGTCAATGCATTCTACCCTGATTACCAGGGTCAATTACTTCTTCCAGGTGACTCCTTTTCTAGCTTGCTGATCTTTTGGTACAAGGAGTCTGAAATGACCAGAAGGCAGCCCTGATTTGCAGTTTAATAGGAGTCTTTCAGTATCCCTCGAGGACATATTACTCCTATAGGAACTAGGACTTCTAAAGCAAAAAGGCTCAGAGTTGCAGAGACAGAAAGAACAGATTCTTGAAGTGTGTCCCCTGGAACACCACTTGTCACTATACCCAGATAGTCTACCTATTGGAAACATAGCACTAGATAGAGATCATTGATTTAAAGTTCTGTCCTGTTTTCACAGAGTACCATCTTTAGGCTGGTGCATCATCTATTCTGTCAAAATATCATCTATCACTCTATCCAGCTGACAGCTTCTGTGTGTATGTGGATCCTATGGTCATATACCCACTGCTATACTTTATGTGATGATTAATTTTGTGCATCAACTTGACTGGGCCACAGGGCACCCAGATAGTTGGTCAAACATTGTTCTGGTCATTTCTGTGTTCTGTAGGGAGGGTGGTTTTGGACGAAATTAACATTTTAATTGGTAGACTGAGTAAAGCCGAATCCCCTCCCTAATGTGAGTGGACCTCATCCAATCAATTGAAGGCCTGAAGAGAACAGAAGGATGGCCCTCGCCTGAGTAAGAGATAATTCTCCTGCCTAACGGTCTTCAAACTGAAACACTGGTTCTTCTTTACTGAAGTTGTACAAACTGAGACATCAAGCTCTTCCCAGTTCTACAGCTGCCTGCTCACCTCCATACTCAAACTAGGACATTGGCTCTGCAGACTTTGGACTTGCTAGCCATTGCAATTGCATGAGCCGATTCTTTATAATAAATCTCTTCATATATATATATATATACTCGTTCTGTTTCTCTGGAGAACCCTGACTATACAAAGTGGGTTCCTTGGTTCAACCCAATGTTATTCAGAATTCCATATGATAGTAGTACTGCCTGGGGCCATACAAGCAAGAAAGGCAATCTCATACCCCAAATATCAGTGATTTTCAGGAAAGATGAGTTGTTGACCCTTCCTAGGCAGGGGGTCCAATATAATCAACTTGCTGTCAATGGCTAGTAGTTCTCCCCAAAGCATGGTGCTCTATTGGGAACTCAGTGTTGGTCTCTGCTGCTGGCAGGTTGAGTAGTCAGCAGTAGCTAGATAAAACTTGGTGAATATGAACCCATGCTGTTGGGCATGCACAGGTTCCATCTCTGCAAACATGGCTAGTCTGTTCACGTGGCTGTTGTGTCAGCACTAGAGTGGCTAATGGCAGAGACTGGCTATGTCAACCAGCCAAGGTAGTCTACATTTCTTTTTAGTGTTTTTCCATGCAGAATGGCCTCTAGTAGGCATTATAATGCAATACAATGATATTAACTTCGTAACCACTCCTTTACAGATGTATATATGTCTATAGGCCTATTTTCCAGACTGTTTTATCTCCAATCTTCTAATCTCTCTCCTAGGCCCTAACCAACCAGCCCAGCCATTTGCCACTGCTCCTCAGTCTCTATATATTCTTATCTTGGGCCATTTTTTGTCCATGAAAAATGGATGAGCAAGTGCACATAGCCAGGTTTTACCTAGTGGTGGGATTTCCTCTCTGTGGAAAGCTGTAGTGTAACAGCAGTTCATTGTAGTCTTTCACACATATATTGGGTGGACAACTGTGGACAAAACTCAACCTTTTTCTTCCTCTGTCAACTGGTTGTAAGGAAGCCTTTATGCAACTATAGATGTGAGCTGAGGGGGAAAGTGTGGGTGCAACAGTGGTGGATCATGGGGATCTGGGCTACCTCCCTGGGAAGCTTGTGTCTCCTAGCCTGGCTTTTACTTAATTGAGGATGTACTACTTCTATCTTGCAATTGTTTTCTGCTGGGCTTGCTTGACATTATAATTTCGTAGGTATGATAGCCACCTCTGGGCAGATTGTCACAATTTGTGGCTGATAGAATCAGGAACAGCAGGATCTGCTAATTTTTTGTTAGCAAGATTCTCAACTTCTGAATTTTCATGAGAGGGGAAGCAGGTATTTTTTAACAGATCAATCAGTAAGAGATTTTAGAGGGATCCATTTCACCTAGGAACTTATGACTTTATAAAAACTGAAAGAAAAATAAAGTAACGAAGAAGAAGACAAATGAAGAAAGAAGTAAAAAAAGTGAATCCTAAAATTTATATGGAACAACAGAAGACCCTGAATAGCCAAAGCAATCCTGAGAAAAGAGAAGAAAGCTGGAGACATCACAACCCCTGACTTCAAAATATACTACAAAGCTGTAGTAATCAAAACAGCATGGTATTGGCACAAAAACAGACACAGAGATCAATGGAACAGAACTGAAAGCCCAGAAATAAAGCTACAGATTTATGGACAGCTAATCTTTGACAAAGGAGCCAAGAACATAGAATGGAGAAAGGAGAGTCTCTTCAATAAATGGTGCTGGGAAAACTGAACAGTCACATGCAAAAGAATGAAAGTAGACCATTATCTTACACCACACACAAAAATTAACTCAAAATGGATTAAAGACTTGAAGGTAAGACCTGGAACCATAAAACTCCTAGAAGAACATACAGGCAATAACTTCTTTGACATTGGTCTTAGCAGCATCTTTTGGAATACTATGTCTACTCAGGCAAGGGAAACAAAAGAAAAAATAAACAAATAGGACTATACCAGACTAAAAAGTATCTGCAAGGCAAAGGAAACCAGGAACAAAACGAAAAGACAACCCAGAAACTGGGAGAAAATATTTGCAAATCATATATCTTACAAGGGGTTAATTTTTAAAATATATAAAGAACTTGTACAACTTAACAAAAAAGAAAACAAACAGCCCAATCAAAAAATGGGCAAAGGATATGAACAGACATTTTTCCAAAGAAGATATACACATGGCCAACAGGCATATGAAAAGATGTTCAACATCACTAATTATTGAGAAAATGAAAGTAAAAACTACAATGAGATGTCACCTTATACCTGTCAGACTAGCTATAATCAACAAGACAAAAACTAACAAATATTGGAAAGGATGTGGAGAAAGGGGAACCCTCATACCCTACTGGTGGAAATGCAAATTGGTACAGCCACTATGGAAAACAATATGGAGATTTCTCAAAAAATTAAAAATAGAAATACCATACAGTCCAGCTATCCCACTATTGGGTATTCATCCAAAGAACCTGAAATCAACAATACAAACAGATTTATGCACATCTATGTTCACTGCAGCTTATTCACAAGAACCAAGACATGGAAACAACCCAAGTGCCCATCAACTGATGAATGGATAAAGACGATGTGGTGTATATATTACAAAGGAATACTACTCAGCCATAAAAGATGACAAAATTGTTCCATTTGCAACAACGTGGATGAAACTTGAGGGTTTCATGTTAAGCAAAATAAGCCTGACAGAGAAAGACGAACATCATATGATTTCACTCATATGTGGAAGATAAACAAATACACGGACAAAGAGAACAGATTAGTGGTTACCAGAGAGGAAGGGGGTGGGGCAGCGGACAAAAGAGATAAAGGGGCACATAAGTATGGTGACAGATAAAAACTAGACTATTGGTGGTGAGCATGATGCAGTCTATACAGAAACTGACATATAATAATGTACACCTGAAATTTACACAATGTTATAAACCAATATGATCTCAATAAAATAATTTGTTTAAAAAACAGAAAAAAAAAGTGAAAAAAGCAACGGCCCTACAATTCAGGGTATTCCAAGTGTGATGGCTTCCCTTTGAAAGTAATGGGAAATTTAAATTAACCTTTACAAAACAAAACTAACGAATGGCTTTTGGGTTGCCAAGCAAGTCATTGGTGATGGTAGTCTGTCTGTCTGTCTGTCTGTCTGTCTCTGTCTATCTGTCCATCCGTCCATCCATCCATCCATCCATCTATCTCATCAAGAAAGTTTAGAGGCCAGGGTTCAATGAAAAGAGAGAAAGTTATGATCACGGGTATTGCAAGAGACTGTGATTTGCTAGTCATGCCTTGCTGCAGGGTAAAGGCATGCTTCTCCTCATCTGAGGAGATGATCCTAAGGAAGAAAATATGATACCTCTGGTTCTCTGAGTCAACTGATGCCTATCCTCACATCTATAGGCTTAGAACACACAGAAAACTGGCCGTTTTTCTGATTTAACACATCATTAGGGAAGACAAGAGCTCTGGGTAGTATCTTTGGGATCTCTCAAACTCTATCACTTTGATCTATAGAGAAATTAGTATAATGGTTGTCAGACTTCAGTGGACATACGAATCACCTAGGAGTATATTAAATTCCCAGGAAGCCCTTCACAGGCTCTGATTCAGTGAATTTAATTTTGGCATTTTCAGCAGGAAAAGCACTCCGAGCGATCCCGCTAGTGGTGCTTGGGGGCAACACCTTGAGAAACATGACTCTACTGGTCCCGCTTGAGGAGGTACCGACAAGCGGCACTTGCCTTCCTTGTGGCATTCTGGCCATTGAGAAGATCACAGTGATAATCACTCTTGGTGAAATGCACTGTGTGGTGTATTTCAGTATTTGAGTGCTTTTCAGGCAGCAGAAAGTTTTCTCGTCCAACTGAAAAATAAATAAAATGTAGATTCGATTGAGTTTTCTTTTTCTCTGTTCACTGAATGACAGACAGACAGCAGCAGCACAGAGAATTGGTTGAGGACATTTGGAATGATTCACATAATGCTTGGGCAGCTTGATCGGAACTCTGGCTTCTCATTTAGGCTTGCTGAGAGCTCTAAAGGCATTGTGCCACTCCACAGCTTGGACTGCCAAGCAACCAACCATGAAATATGAAGAGAATTTCAAAACAATTTTTTGAGAAATGAAAGGTGAACAATAAATTTGTCAGTTCCATTTAGTCACTTTTTATTGACAGAACAGCTTTCATTTGACTATCTGAATGAAATATTCATTAATAGATCATTTAGAGTACTATATATTCCCTTTATTTTTAGAGGATTTTTTATTAAACAAACTTCCCTTCCTCCCTCTCTCCCCTTCCATGGGCTTTTTTCCCAAAACATCTACAAGTGAGTGCCACAAAATTTAGCACATGATCATGTATTCCTTTGCCCTTTATATATAAAATAAGAAAATGCTTTGAAAGCACTTTGAAAATGTAAAGCACTGTGTTCCTATAAAATTACTGTGATACCATTAGGATGGCTAAATGATATTTTCTCTGCTATAGTATAGGCTACTGGAAAATAAGGGTTTGTCTTCTTCTCTCTTTGCAACGCTCATGGCTCCCAGCACAGGCTGAGGCAAATGGTAGGCACTTGTTGACAATATTTTATCACCATTTGTAAATTCTTCGTGGTCCCCTCTCATTAAAATCTTATAAAATCAATTCCTACAATCATCATCTACAAGTGAAACACATCTGATAAAGACTATAAGAAAATTGGGTGCTCCTACAACAGGAATATGTGGCATCTGGCCTCTCTTCCTTTTGTTTCCATCACAGAAATTATATTTGACCTTGAGAACTCTGTTCTGGTAAGCCTGAATATGACTCCAAAGCCCTTCTTAACACATACTCCAGGATTCCCTGCCAGTCAATCAGGGTTCCCTACCCATCAACTAAGTCTCAGGGTGACATCTTTACCATCCTTCTCCTAGATACTAATTCCAGATTATAGGTCCATCTGGACTTCCAGGAAAGAAACTAGTTATGGTATCATAAAACTTAGGCATCTAGTGCTGACACTGCCATAAACAAGCTGTATGACCCTAGGCAAGTAATGTAATATATCAGAACCTCTGTTTTCTCATCTGCAATGTAAGTTATTTGGACCAGATGCTCTCAAGGTACACACTGCCAGTTGTGAGACTCAGCAATTCAGTGAATGGAAGTCAACCAATCACAATCTGCTCATGCTCTCAGCTGTCATAAGAACACAATAAAATATGTTTCTTTCCCATTCTTCTATCAGGAAAAGAACATTTACATTTGACATAGCTGCTAGACATTTCCGTGAGCCTGTGTTTGCAAATTCTTGAGGATTCTTTAGTTTTGATAGTCCTCTGTGAGGAGAGCAGTCACACTGCTGCAACTGAGGCAACCAAGCCCTTGGCTGCACAGAGTATTTGGGAGAGTCTGCTGCATAACTCGATTTTACTGCAATTTTTCTCTGTTTTTCTGGGTCCCACTAGAATGGCACTTTGAAATAACAAATGTGTCTATTCCTTAACACTGTTACAGCAGACATGCTCTAGCTGCAAAGAGAAAACTTTATACCACGTTTCATTTTGAGGGGCTTTGGATGATGATGTTATATGTCTGAATCAGAAGGTTTCTAACGCCAATCCAATCAGCCAAGGATGCTGTGGTTGACGAAACCCCAGAAAGTGAGCTGCCCTGCTTTGTCCTGCTCTAGCCTTCAGCTCCAGGATAAGCTCAACTGTTACATTACATCTGAAACCCAAAAGCCACCTGTGCCTACTGGTGGCTTTATTACCAGCCCAAACAGACCTACCGGTAACTATGAGATGAGGGTTGTATGCAATAGGGAGTGTGAGAGCACCGTGTAAATGCTAGAGCACGGTATTCTCTGTGAGAAAAAGAAACACATTGGATAAACATGCTGAAAATTGTTTGTGTTGTGAAGACACATCCTGAGTGGTCAAACAGAAAGAAATGAAAATATTCAGAGCCATTTGGTAATTTCTTGACTAAAGTGCAGTGAATATCACGTAGTGTTTGTCATCCATGTTAGTGCTCCCAGACTCTCAGGAAGCCAGACTCATCTGAAGGAGACTGTTGAGTGTGCATGCTCTCTTTCTGTTGCTGTTTCTTTTTCTCTTCCTCTCTCTCTTTTCTCTCTCACACATACACTCACATGCACACATACATCCCATTATAAGAACCTAAGGATTTGAATCATGATGCTATCTCTGAGGACTTGAGACAGAATTATTTTCTATAACTTTCCAAACTGTTTCTTTTACTGAGATATTTCCAATCATAGAACAAAAAAAAAATCTATGACTCATTGTGAGGTTGACAAACACATTCATTGTGACAAAGCTTTTTCCTGTGTGTAGGTTTTACTAAGTCACACTTGCAACCCTGTTGTTTGTGGATAGAAATCCAATTTAATTTGTATTTTACTGGATATTCGTTTCATCATATATTGACTAGGTGTGAACTGTATACAAATCTTATCAAGTAACTCAGACCTCACAATATGCCTGGAATTTGTGTGGCATCTGAGAATTCACAGTATCCTCCCGCATGTGACAGAGTGTTATGGACTATTAATTTTGCAGAAATCTAACACTATAAGAAAATTAGAGGGAAATATGAGGACGGGTGGGAAACTTCTTAAATCTGTTTATCACCATACTTCTAGCTTTCTGAGTTTGAACAAAGGGTCTGACCTGTTTCCTGAAGAAAGCAATTAATGCTGTGTTGACCAGTGGATGCACGATGGCTATCTTTTTTTTCTCCCAAGTTGCTTTGGAATACATCTACTAAATTCTACATTTTCCCAGGAAAGTGGTTTTTAAGTTCCTGTCTCCTCCCATTCTATATAATATGTAAATTTTAAACTACTTAGACTTTTCAAAAAATAAATTCACATAAAGTATGATTTCATGGATAAAGGAGTTAAGTGCCCAAGAGAAGTTGTCCTCTGACCTCATTTGTTAGTGAACGTGGTTTGGCATGCTGACAGGAGGTTATCAAAATCAGTAGAGAATAGCAGATCTATAAATATCTGTGAAAGTTTTCTTCTTTGGTTAAAAGTAGACTGAGCCTAGGACATGCACAGCTGAAAAATCACTAGCACTTGGAATAATGCCTAGGACATGGTAAACTCTCGAATAATATTTATTCTTGAATGGAAATTAAACATTTTCAAATGGAAAGCAATATATCCTCTATGTTATCCTGAAATTTTCTGCGTTATCCTGAAAGCCAAAGGGGACGCAGCTAGGAGAGGTCTTCAAATCACCATTCACAATCAGACAGGGCGCCAGAAAGGTCTGGAGACCTTCCACTGTGCCAGGCTGACCTTTTCATTGCTGGAAATGAGGGAGGGACTTGGGAAGTCTGGGGTTGACGCCTGGGTAGTGTGTGTTACTCAGAGCTGTGGGCAGCAGTTATTTACAAACCATTATAGAAGAATGTCTGCATTTCAACAATAGAGACATGTATACTGCATCCAATCTGCCCTCAGACCAACATAAGAGAGGAGTGGTCAGAGCAGTAGCAACAACATTCCTCCTCCCTTTGGGAGATAAAGCAAAGGGTAGAGAATGTGCAGGGCTGAAGCCCCTCATTCCCAGTCCTCAGCATCCTGTTTTCTCCTTCTAGCCTCTGAGAGAAGAGGGCCTGGAAGATGCTCCTGGCTCGGTAGGTTTATGACAGGGTGCTGGCCCTGGACCTGCTCTCTGAGGGATGCTCACCCTATGAGTGCTCAGTAACAGCAGCCAATACTGATGAGAATAAATGATCATGGTGTTTGGCCCTGGGAAAGAGACCAGGATGACCAAACAGAAGTGCAGGTGTCTGAGCAGTTAGACTAATTCAGTCACAACTGCTGCCACATGTGATTTGGAAAAGGAGTCAAGAAAATTATGGGCAAGCTAGAACCTGAATGTAAATGTTGATCTAGTCTACTCATTTATTAAAGAATCATCATGCAGCTGAAGAACATTTCTCCGTTATAACTAAGCCACGTGGACAGTAACATCTAACATGGATTTTCCAGGTTACAAACAGATGCTATCCTTACAACACAGCAAGTTCAATATTATTTTACATTTAACCTATTAGGACATGGATGATCAGATAAGCCTTGTGGTCATGAAGGTAATCAAGGCTTCCAGTCATTCTAACATGCTTTTTGCTATAGACTAAAGCTCTCTTTTCAGAGATCATGTTCAACTTTTCTTCTCCCTTGGTTTGGTGGCTTGTCATGTTCCAAAATAAAAACAGTAGCAGTACCTTACCACTTGTCATTCTTGAAATTCTCTTGGAAGAATATTAAATATAAATTACTTATAATTTGAGGGAAATACAGTAGTCTTTGGGCTGGAGAAAAGAGAATATATGATTCTTTCTTTACCTTTCAAGAAAAGGTTACGTACCATTTATATAAAAAGGAATTTATATAGGAAAGACATCCATAATCATCTTTGGAGGGCATAGTGGATATATCAAAAATAATTTATGTGCTTATTCTCCATAATCTCTCGAAATATTAACTAAAGTCCTTGGCTATTCTTTCCATACACTCAATGAACTTGAAGGCACATTTGACAAGGAATTAAGAAGTTCAAACAGCACCATCAAGTTTTTACATCATGAGCTGAGTTGCTGTGAATGAAAATGAATTTACTATGGGTTCTCTCTTAGAGGAGTGGAACTTGCTTGCTATGCAGAAAAAGTCAGTAGGGAATTGGGAAACAGCTGTAGGGATTAATGCCGTTGATAAAAGGGTGGCTCTCTCTTCTTCCCACCAACTCCTCTCTGCAGTTGCCATCTGCAGCTAGCTCTGTTCTGAGTTGGGCCAGACGTCACCTGTGAGGATGGAACCAAATCACTCTGCTCAGGAAAATCAGTCTCAGAAATGGTTGCATCTCGCATCTCACAGTGGTTCTCAGTCAACATCCTTGACCAATACTAAGTCTTATTCCTGTGTGAAATGTTTGCTGAACTCTATGCTTCATGCATAAAAATTTTTGGTACCCTCTAGCCCCACCACAAAACTTCCTTGTATGCCTAGATATCATCTAGAATCAGAAAACCAGACAAGACACATTGAAGAGTTCCTGTCTAGCACAAGAGTTCTCAGGAGGCATGAAAGGGCACATTCATGTTTATTTTCCTGCCACGGGGTTTCTGGCTACCATCCCCATTCAACAATTTTTTTTCTGTACACAGGACAAGGGGATATCTTTTTCCTCAGTGAAGTCCGTAATATTGAAAAGTTGTCATAGTGCACAGATCCACCTGACAGTGAATCAATGGTGATTATTAAAGCACCCAGCCATCTTACCCGACTGTGTGGTTGGGAATAAGAATACTTGATTCTTTGAACACAGCAGTCATTGTTGGCAGATTACCCCCAACTCTAAAAATAGATACAAGGAAGAACAAAGTTCTCCTAAGATGTAAAACACAGATCCTTTGATTCTTCCTCCTGATTTTTTATTCAGTTCCAAAGTGATTTTGATTACTTCAGAGCACTGACCAAGATAGATAGTCAAACACTTAGAAAAAATAAATTACAGACTGTGAGAAAAATCATTTTTGAGAGATGAACTAACAACGACAAAATATTCTCATAAAAGTCCCTGAAAAATTTGAACACAGTAATCATGTGCAAAATGAATGGGGCAAAATCAAGAAGAAACTGTGTGTCATGGTCTCTGACTAAAGAATAGATAATCAGTTATCTACCTTTGATGGGCTGAATAATGGCCCCCTAAAGACAGCCATACCCTAAAACCTGGAACTTGTGAATGTTATCTTATTGGCAAAAAACGACTTTGAAGATGTGGTTAAGGATCTTGAAATGGGGAGATTATCCTGCATTATCCAGGTGGGCCCTAAAGATAATCACATATGTCCTTATAAGAGGGAGGCAGACACTAGAGAAGAGGCGAAGGTGACATTACCACAGAGGAAGAGATTGGAATGGTGTGGCCACAGGCCAAGGAATGCCAGCAGTCATCAAAAGCTGGAAGAGGCAAGGACCAGATTCTCCCCTGAGTCGCTAGTGGGCACTGCCAACATCTTGATTTCAGCCCAGCAACTGATTTCAAATTTTTGGCCTCCAGAACTGTGAGCGAATAAATTTCGTTGTTTTAAGCCACCAAGCTTGTGGTTCGTTACAGTAACCACAGGAAACTATTACACCATCCATGAATCAGACAAAATGTGCATTACTGATCCATGCCTAGCAGGCATTTATTTCAGGTTGATGACACCCTTCCCAAAAAGCTGCAAGACACTACTCAAGAAATTTCAGAGTGGCTTTCCATCTTGGGTCTCTCTGTTCCTTCTAATTCTCTTATTTAAAAAATTCAGAGTATTAACTTCATTTAGCAGATGTGGCTGCAGACATGGAAGGTTTCATCAGCACCACTGAAGAGAAAGAACAAGAGATATGGGTCCTGAGTCTGTAGAGAGGTTAAGTTAGACAATACCAGGCAAACACCTGCATTGTGAGTAAAGACAAAATATCTTCTCCAACATGGTGTTCTAAGGATTAGGAGAGCCGAACTCTAATGTTGATTTCTAATGATTATCTATGTCTCCTTGAGTAAATGACCTAGCTTCTCTATGGCTGTTTCCTCATCTGTAAAATGAGTCATTTAGATACACTCATCAATTCCTTGAAGCCCTAACATTCTTTGGTTTTACTCAGCCCAGAGTTGGAATTAAAATTTGTAAGAAGCTCAGTATTATGGACAGTTAGAGTTTGTGGTAACCTACATGAGTATCAGATATCTCACTACTTCATTATATATGCCTGGAATTTCACCATAGGAGTGTGTGTGTGAAATATTCTTCTGCCCTTTTAAAAACTTCTGGATGAAATGATATAACACATTACAGTAAACAAATTGATCTATCTTCATTATAGCTCTTCTCATTTGGTTATTATCTTAGACACATTACACTATAACTATTAGTTTATATATCTGTCTCTACCGCTAAACAACAATCCTCCTGAGAGAAGGTACTGGATCTTATTCATCACTGAATCCCTATAACCTAGCATTTAAGTGCCTGGCACAAAGTAGTGTTCAACAAATATTTGTTGGATAGACGCATGGCTGGTTAGTTGGCCTTTCCTCCATGATAGGATGTCAGAAGAGACATGTGCATCTGCAGTAGAACAGGAGAGGAAATCCTAGGAAGGAGAGCATTAAAAAACAAACAAACAAACACATGATCTGCATCTCTTACCTGTGGTGGACAGTACAGTCCACAAATCATCTATCCCAGGTTTTTTCTCATAGCTTGAAGGCTTCATCATGTTTTCTTTTGGGAGAAAATTGGGTGTGCTTTATCAGAGGTCTGGTTTCCTTTTAAAACATCCTTTATCTCTCTAAAGCATCATTGAAGTGTTAATTGAAATAAAAAAGACTTCATTTGTAACTGGGACTTGATGAAGTGGTAATTAGAAACAAATGCTCTATTGTATTTGAATGTTTTTCCTTATTATTAGCACGCCTATTGATTCTTTTTTATTACCCTGCTCAACTGAATTTCAGTAGGTGAATTTCAGATATTATTCCACTGAAAAAGGACGCTAAAGAAAATTGCCAAGCAATGAGATATTAACTACAAAAAGATGTGTATTTGGTTGGGCTACTTTTCATGATTTTTCTTGCTATTGTTTTAAAGAATTAATCCAAGTTGTGAGGAAGAAAATATGGTGAGCTGTTCTCTACTCTACCTGAAAAAATTAGTTTATAGCTCAGGATTGAGCTTGATTTGTAACAGGTTATTCTTTAACACTTACAGGTTAAAAAATATCCATTAGAGGGTCCTCAATTTCTAGCATCTTTAGGAGAAGGCGTTGATACTAAATTAACGATACTCCACTCAGATAGGAGACTCTGTTTACCTTGAATCCCTTCCATTACTGGGAACCAAGATTTAAGATGTTTTCTTTCTTTTTAGGCTGACTTGGGGACCGCTATCAAGAGATATGGGATCCTTTTTCACATTCTTCTCAGGCAAGTCATTCAAATATCAACCACAGTTTATAGCACAAGATCTTTTTTATTATACTCTGATACATTATCTATAAAATATATACTCAAATAAATGAGTTACAAATAGTAAGCTTAGTTACATAATTTAGCTGGGCAATAAGAAGTCAGATTTCTTTCCTTCCAAACCAACGATATATCTCTGTCAAATCTGGTCCCTGGGAATGCTGGGTCCTTCCTAACTAGTCTGTGGGCACAAACAGATCAAGTCTAAACTACTCCTTCCTTCTCAACCACTGGACCCCCTTTCCTTGTTATTAGAGGTCTATAATCACTGTCCAGATCTTCCTCTATGACTCTAGTCCCAATGTCCCTCCTCCTGAATCATCATCGTCACTTCTCTGCTCTTCACTCTGCAACTGCTTCCTAAAACCCTCTCATTGTCTATTGCTTAGGAAATGACCTTTCTCTCTGGTTCCACTCATCAGGCTCTAGAGTGGGTTTCCATTAGTCATGGTCTGCCTCATAATTAAATGATTATCCCCCAATTTCCATACCATATTATGAGATACGAATAGTGAAAAAAAAGCTTAAAACCCTTATCGTGGGCCTGGGGCATTTTTTAATATCAACCAGCTCTAGCAGAATATAAATAGAGCTGCATCCAGAAGATCATGCAGAGTTGCATGCAGCTCTTGTGTGCTCTTATATAAGTCATCATTTTTGGATGGTGTCTCAAAATGGTTGAGAAATCTTGGACAAAGTTCCCTGGGGAATTCAGAATCCCTTAAAAGGCTTATCATAATCAATCACAATCACAGGATAATTTATGACGTTATCATTCATTCATTCACTCCCTCATAACCCACCCCAGACTTCAAAACAAAACAAAAAACAATTAACTACTAGGCAAAGTGTCCCCAAACAGTGTAGCAATGTTCTGTCTTCCAAGTTTTACTTTCATGGGATGGAAAGTGTTGTTGTAATGCTGATAAGGATGTACTTTTCCTGGAGAAGACTCAAGGAAATAAGACATGGAAGAACATAGTGGTGTGGCTTTGGGAATCCAGAATTCTCCAAGATTCCTCATTTGCTTTACTATTTATCTACTATTCTGAGGTGTCATTAGCCTCTGACCTAGAGAGTGGAAGAGATTAATGGCCACATCAATGTTATCCTCTGGCTTTAGTCTTAGAGAACGAGCCACCAGACCTCTGGGCCAGGGGTCACTCACCAGTTTATATCACTGTGAGTTGGTCCCAGGATATTAGAATAATACAAGAGAAAATGTTGCTTATTCAATAGAATAAGACAAAAATGAGATACAGAAGAGAGTGAATTTTGGTGGGGAGAGGATGCTGTTGGAAAGCAGCAGGCTGAGAGAGGCAGGCAGGATGGATCTCTGACCTTGGGATTCATATTGGGTCCAAAACGGGAAGGATTCCTCTTCCTCTGGGAGAAACCAAGAGTAAACCAAATCCCTTGGTCTCCCTTCAGCTCTCTCTATTCTTTGCATATTTGAAGCGCTTATCTGGGCTTGCTTCTGAATTTCAGGTGTCCCAGGTTCACCTGGGTAACTTTCTCTTCGGTAGCTACCAAAGCTATCTCCCTTAATACAAATCAACAGTCTAAAAGCCATAAGCATCGTTAAAAATTTACAGTCAGAATAAACATAACTAAATGAGATAATGGGACAATGAAATTTAATATCCAGGTCAAATCAAACTCACCCAACAAAAGGAACACTAATTTATTTTGTTGTATCCCCTTACCTCCAAATAAATTTTGATTATGTTGGTAACCTAAGGTACATAGCAAAGAAAAACAGTCCAGGACTTGCAGTCACAAGTCCTAGGTTCTTGTTCTGAGTTGGCTAACTAATAATCTTTGTGGCCACAGGCAAATCATTTAACTTCTCTGTGCCTTTTCTCTCTCTTTTCTCATCTGTAAAATATAGATAATAATGCTTGTCCTACACTGATTTGTACCACCAGTTTATGTACAGCTCATATCACTGAAAATATAAACTGAATAAAAAATAAGATGTACCATAGGAAGTCATCCTAACCCTCTTCCCTGTTGCTTTAGAGCCAGGGTGAAGTCACAGAGTGTTTAGATAACTAACTCGAAACTGTGAAAATCTCGGAAGAAGCAGCCAAAATTTTAAAGACAAATAAAAAGCTCTTTCTTTCAGGCATCACTTTCTGGGCACCCTGACACTGACTAATGTGGCTGTGGGATTATTTAGAGGCCTGGGGAGGGGCACACATGAAATGAAGAGAATGACTATGATTTTCACTGTTTGCAGAGTCAGTTCCTCCTTTGGGGTCAATGGTGGGGATTGAAATCTTCTGAGATGGGCACCTGGGACCTTGTTACTGGAAAGGGCTTTCTGCCTAGCCACTGTCTTTTCATTATGTTACAAATCCACTTTCACTGGGGAGATTGGAAAATATTTATGTCCTTTCTCTTAAGTATGTGCCACATTTGCCAAAGGAAATGCCCAAATGTTCTCAGTTTCTAAACGGCTAACCCAATGTAACAGCAGAAAGTTTGGCCAATAAAAGCTCACAAAAGACAGGCTTGAGGAAGCACTGCTCTCCTTTCCCCACTGAAATATACAAATGTGTGTATCTCATCCGTCGGTGACAATTTCTGAACACCCGATCTACATGCAGGCTGTTTGCTGCTTGGCCGAGGATAGGTACGATTTGCTAAATGATTGTGTTGCATATATACGTGTATTTTAGGACTCAGCCAAAGTGGCAAAGTTTTCCCTTTTAGATGAAGAAAGTTTAATTAACTTCCCTTATGTAGGTAATAAAGATCAGGTCAGGATTTGAATGCAGCTCTGTCAAACTGGCAGAGCCAGTAAGTTTTTCACCTCTCCACCCTGAGGCAATGTCTATGTTTCACATCCCTGGCATTTATTTTAGTCTGAAAGCGTTTGAGGTGATTTAGAAGTGGCAGAAGGAGTACCTCATTTCCAACTGCATTTATGAGCTTCCTTCTCACTCACAGATTGTGAAACCTTTACTGTCACCATTACTGACCCTCACTTGCAACATATGGGTTCACTTGGGTTTCACAGACGGAGTTTTGGCTGTGTTTGTTGAATGGTAAGAAGATATTCGTCATGGAGAGTCTTGGAAAGTAAGTGTGGAATGTAGCAAGCAGGCAAATGTTGTCCTCTGAAGAAGTTAAGCAATTTACAGAGTACGAATGTACTTTCTTAGGAACTCCAGGGTCTTTTTTTTAAGGAGTTTTTAATACCTTTACTCAACAAATATGTAGCCCTTTACTGTGGACTGATACTGTTAGTGTTTTACAACTATTAACCCTTTCAATTCTTATAGAACCTGTGAGGCAGATACTATTATTTTCTCCATTTTGCAGATGAGAGAGTTGAGGCACACAGAGGGTAAGTGATTTCTGTCCAAAGTCAGGAATCTAATTAATGGCAAATCTAAGATTCCAATCCAGGCATTCATGCTCCGGAATTTATGCTCTTGAGTCTTCTGCCTTGCTTCTTCCAGGAGACACTGGGTGTAGATGTGATATAAACAAAGGTTCAGTAAGGTACCTAAATATTATGAACCTGAATGTTTTCCCCTTTAATCTTCAGCTTTTTATTAGCTACCATGTAAAAATATCTTTAAAGCATTAAAGTTAGAAGTATGATATTTAACATATTCCTATTTAAAAAGAAATTGAAACAATTTTCAATTAATGAGGATACTCAAAAGGACTCTGCCTTCCATGTGTATTTGTTGGGGCCAACCCTGCCTCACTCTGTGCTCAGGGGCCTGGAGACAGGCCAACTCAGTATGTGTCTCCAGGAGTGGCGCGTGCTTGGGACTTGGTGGGCTCTCAGGGTTGAATGAATAAATGCCACACTTTACCCTTCCACCCCACAATGGGGGCTTGACTCAAGTGCTAAGGGAAGACAGCTTCATCCCGCCTCCAGTGCATCCTGAGATACATTCTTTTTTTTTTTATTATTATTATTTTTTTTATTGAGTTATTGATAGGTTACAATCTTGCGAAATTTCAATTGTACATTAATGTTTGTCAGTCATGTTGTAGGTGCACCACTTCACCCTTTGTGCCCACCCCCCACCCCACCTTTCCCCTGGTATCCACTAAACTGTTCTTGGTCCATAGTTTTAAATTCCTCATATGAGTGGAGTCATACACAGATTATCTTTCCCTTGCTGGCTTATTTCACTTAACATAATTCTCTCAAGGTCCATCCATGTTATTGCAAATGGAATGATTTTGTTCTGTTTTGCAGCTGAGTAGTATTCCATTGTATATATGTACCACATCTTCTTTATCCATTCGTCTGTTGATAGGCACTTAGGTTGCTTCCACGTCTTGGCTATTGTAAACAGTGCTGCAATAAACATTGCGGTGCATAGGACTTTTGGGATTGCTGACTTCAGGCTCTTTGGATAAATACCCAGTAGTGGGATGGCTGGATCGTATGGTAGTTCTATTTTTAGTTTTTTGAGGAACCTCCATACTGTTTTCCATAGTGGCTGCACCAGTTTGCATTCCCACCAGCAGTGTATGAGGGTTCCTTTTTCTCCACAACCTCTCCAACATTTGTTGCTATTAGTTTTAGATATTTTTGTCATTCTAACGGGTGTAAGGTGATATCTTAGTGTAGTTTTGATTTGCATTTCCCTGATGATCAGCGATGATGAGCATCTTTTTACGTGCCTATTGGTCATCAGTATATCTTCTTTGGAGAAATGTCTGTTCATGTCTCCAGCCTATTTTTTGATTGGGTTGTTTGATATTTTGTGGTTGAGTTGCGAGAGTTCTTTATATATTAAGGATATTAAGCCTTTGTCAGATATATGACTTGCAAATATTTTTTCCCAGTTAGTGGGCTGTTTTTTTGTTTCAATCCTGTTTTCATTTGCCTTGAAGAAGCTCTTTAATCTGATGAAGTCCCATTTGTTTGTTCTTTCTATTGTTTCCCTTCTCTGAGAAGGCATGGTGTCCGAAAAGATCCTTTTAATACTGATGTCAAAGAGTGTACTGCCTACGTTTTCTTCCAGAAGCCTTATGGTTTCAGGTCTCAGCTTTAGGTCTTTAATCCATTTTGAGTTTATTTTGGTGAATGGTGAAAAAGAATGGTCAATTTTCATTCTTTCACATGTGGCTTTCCAGTTTTCCCAGCACCATTTGCTGAAAAGACTTTCTTTTCTCCATTGTATGCCCTCAGCTCCTTTGTCAAAGATAAGCTGTCCATAGATGTGTGGTTTTATTTCTGGGCTTTCAATTCTGTTCCATTGATCTGTGCACCTGTTTTTGTATCAGTACCATGCTGTTTTGATTACTGTAGCTTTGTAGTATGTTTTGAAGTCAGGGATTGTGATGCCTCCCGTTTTGTTCTTTTTTCTCAGGATTGCTTTAGAAATTTGGTGTCTTTTGTTGCCCCATATGAATTTTAGGATTCTTTGTTCTAATTCTGTAAAGAATGTCATTGGGATTCTGATTGGGATGGCATTGAATCTGTAGATTGCTTTAGGTAGAATGGACATTTTAACTATGTTTATTCTTCCAATCCATGTACATGGAATGTCTTTCCATCTCCTTATGTCGTCATCCAATTCTCTCAGAAAGGCCTTGTAATTTTCATTATATAGGTCCTTCACTTCCTTAGTTAAATTTACCCCAAGGTATTTTATTCTCTTTGTTGCAATTGTGAATGGTATTGTATTCTTGAGTTCTTTTTCTGTTGGTTCATTACTGGAGTATAGAAATGCTACTGATTTATGCAAATTGATTTTATACCCTGCAACTTTGCTGTAGTTGTTGATTACTTCTAACAGTTTTCCAATGGATTCTTTGGGGTTTTCTATATATAAGATCATGTCGTCTGCAAACAGTGAGAGTTTCACTTCTTCCCTCCCTATTTGGATTCCTTTTATTCCTTTTTCTTGCCTGATTGCTCTGGCCAGGACCTCCAGTACTATGTTAAATAAGAGTGGTGATAGAGGGCATCCTTGTCTCATTCCTGTTTTCAGGGGGATGGGGTTCAGTTTTTGCCCATTGAGTATGATGTTGGCTATGGGTTTGTCGTATATGGCCTTTATTATGTTGAGGTAGTTTCCTTCTATGCCCATTTTGTTCAGAGTTTTTCTCATAAATGGCTGTTGGATCTTGTCAAATGCCTTCTCTGCATCTATTGAGATGATCATGTGGTTTTTATTCCTCAGTTTGTTGATGTGGTGTATCACGTTGATTGATTTGCGGATGTTGAACCATCCCTGTGTCCCTGGTATGAATCCCACCTGATCCTGATGTATGATTCTTTTGATGAATTGCTGAATTCTGGTTGCCAAAATTTTGTTTAGAATTTTTGCATCTATGTTCATCAGTGATATTGGCCTGTAGTTCTCTTTTTTCGTGGTGTCCTTGTCACGTTTTGGGATCAGCGTGATGTTGGCCTCATAGAATGTGTTAGGAAGTGTTCCATCTTCCCTAATTTTTTGGAATAGCTTGAAAAGGATAGGTATTAAATCCTCTCTGAAAGTTTGGTAGAATTCCCCAGGAAAGCCGTCTGGTCCTGGGGTTTTATTCTTTGGGACGTTTTTGATTGCTGTTTCAATCTCTTTCCTTGTGATTGGTCTGTTCAAATTGTCTGCCTCTTCTTGCGTGAGCTTTGGGAGATTGTAGGAGTCCAAGAATTTATCCATTTCCTCTAGGTTATCCATTCTGTTGGCATATAGTTTTTTGTAGTATTCTCTTATAATCTGTTGTATTTCTGCAGAGTCTGTTGTTATTTCTCCTCGCTCATTTCTGATTTTGTTTATTTGAGTTTTCTCCCTTTTTTTCTTTGTAAGTCTGGCTAGTGGTTTGTCAATTTTATTTATCTTCTCAAAAAACCAGCTCTTTGTCTCACTGATCCTTTCTACTGCCTTTTTCGTTTCAATAGTATTTATTTCTGCTCTGATTTTTATTATTTCTCTCCTTCTGCTGACTTTGGGCTTCATTTGTTCTTTTTTCTCTAGTTCAGTTAGGTGTGCTTTAAGGTTGCTTATTTGAGATTTTTCTTGTTTGTTAAGATGTGCCTGTATTGCGATGAATTTTCCTCTTAATACAGCTTTTGCTGTATCCCATATGAGTTGGTATGGCATGCTATCATTTTCATTTGTTTCCAGGTATTTTTTTATTTCTTCTTTAATTTCTCAATGATCCATTGCTTGTTCAGTAGTGTGTTGTTTAGTATCCACATCTTTGTGCCTTTCTCAGCTTTTTTCTTGTAATTAATTTCTAGCCTTATAGCACTATGATGTGAGAAGATGCTTGTTATTATTTCAATTTTTTTAAATTTGTAGAGGCTTACCTTGTTTCCCTTGTTACATATGGTCTATCCTAGAGAATGTTCCATGTGCACTTGAGAAGAATGTGTATTCAGCTCCTTCAGGGTGGAGTGATCTATATATGTCTATTAAGTCCAATTGTTTTAGTTTTTCATTCAGCTCCACTATTTCCTTGTTGATTTTCTGTCTGGATGATCTGTCCATTGATGTGAGTGGGGTGTTGAGGTCCCCTACTATTATTGTGTTGTTTTTAACATCTTCCTTTAGGTCTGTTAATAGTTGCTTTATGAATCTTGGTGCTCCTGTGTTGGGTGCATAGATATTTATAAGCATTATTTCTTCTTGATGAAGTGTCCCTTTGATCATTATATATTGTCCCTCTGTGTCTCTCTTTACCTGTCTTATTTTGAAATCCACTTGGTCTGATATGAGAATTGCAACACCTGCCTTTTTTTCCTTGCTATTTGTTTGAAGTATTGTCCTCCACCCCTTCACCCTGAGTCTGTGTTTGTCCTTGGGGCTGAGGTGTGTTTCCTGGAGGCAACAAATTGTTGGATCGTGTTCTTTAATCCATTTTGCCACTCTGTGTCTTTTTATTGGAGAGTTCAATCCGTTCACATTGAGAGTGATTATTGATGCATGTGGAGTTAATGCTGTCAATCTGTCACTCATTATCTTGTTTTCCTGTGTTTCTTTTCCTGTGTGCTTTAGACTACCCATTTAATACTGCAATTTCTTATGCTGGGTTTCTTAGATTTTTCCTTATTTATGATTTGTGACTCTGTTCTGTACTTTATTTTAGTGTCTACCTTGAAGTTTGTATTTAGAATCTCGTGTATAATATAGTCTATTCTCTGGTGGTCTCTTACTTACTCGACCAATACTGATTTAGACCCTTTGCTCTTCCCCTCCTAAATAATTATTTTCATTTTTTATTCCAACTCGTCTTATTAATTTGTAGTTAGAGTGCTAAGATCGTCCTTGTTTTGGTAGTTTCCTTATTTTTACCCTAATGCTACAGTTGAATATTTGCTATCCTGTTCTGGTTCTATCCATCGGTCTCCCTAGTCTGTGGATTGTGTCCCCTTTCTCCCTTTTTTTTTTTCTTCAAGTATGAGAGCCTTCTTGAGGATTTCTTGTAATGGGGGGCTTTTAGTTACAAATTCTCTTAACTTTTGTTTGTCTGGAAAAGATTTAATTTCTCCCTCATATCTGAAGGAAATTCTTGCTGGATAGAGTATTCTTGGCTGAAGGTTTTTATCCTTTAAAGCTTTGAATATATCACTCCATTCTCTCCTAGCCTGTAGGGTTTCTGTAGAGAAATCCGCTGACAGTCTGATAGGGGCTCCTTTATAGGTTATTCTCTTTTTTTTTCTTACTTCCCTGAGTATTCTTTCCTTATCATTCCTATTTTCCAACTTTACTATCATGTGCCTTGTGGTGGGTCTTTTTACATTGACAACTCTAGGAGATCTAAAACCCTCCTCTACACACATTTCTCCATTGATCCCTAGATTTGGGAAGTTCTCTTCAATAATTTCGTTAAGCACACTTTCTGCTCCATTTTCCTTTTCCATATTCTCGGGAATTCCTATGATCCTTATGTTCTTACTCCTCATTGAACCCATTATCTCTCGGAGATTTTTCTCATTTTTTTTTAATTCTTAGTTCTCTTTCTTCCTCTGTCTGGCGCCATTCAGCCTGTCTGTCCTCGATTATGCTGATTTGCTCCTCTGTGTTGTCTACACAGGCATTCAGGGAATCCGTATTCTGTTTTATCTGGTCCATTGTGTTTTTCATCTCAAGTAATTCTGTTTGATTCTTCTTTATGATTTTAATCTCTTTTGTGAAGTAACTCCAGAACTCGGCTTGTTTCTCTCTTTCTCTCTACCTCATTGAGTTTTTTGATTATAGCTGCTCTGAATTCATTATCACTTAGTTTACCTAATTCCAAGTCCTCAGGACTTAATTCTGTGTTTTTATTGTTTTCCTTCTGGTCTGGGGCTTTTATAAATTGCTGGATGGTAGAGGAGCGGTTTTTTCTCATGGTGGTAGAATTCAGTTGCAGTTACAGCATGTCGCCACTAGATGGGGGTCGAGAGAGGCGTGTTATGAGCTCTCCGCCTTGGGGCAAGATGGCTGCGCCCACTGGCTTTGCTGGGGGGGAGGGGCTGTTACTCACACACACCGGTCTGGGTTCAGATCAGTTCTGTTCTCTGGTCTCCCAAGGCCCTTGATTTATGGGGTCCCCGTGGACGGAAGCTTTCCCCCCGTCAGCGGGTCTCCACTGAATCAGCGGCAGGAGTCCCGGATGATCCCCCGGTCGCGCGGCCCCTCCCCCGCTCCTTCCCGACCCGCGCCGCAGCGATCGCAGACTCTAGGGGAGGGAGCGATGTTCTCTCCTACCGTTCCAGCGCCTCCGAGGGTGTAAACAAGGTTTATGATCTCCGCCTTCTTGGTATTGTAGGTCTCTAACGAGCTGGCATTATGTTTATTCTCTGAAATTCAGTTCTTCCAATCTTTTGTTGTATTTTGGAGGGGAGAGAATCCCGGGTCAGCTCACCCCGCCATTTTGCTCCGCCCACCTCAATAGTTGTGCTGAGATACATTCTTTAGTCTCCTTGGAAAGATTCCATTCTCATTTCTCCTGGCCTTTCCAGTTTCAACCCTGTTTCATTGTGCCTTTCCATTCTTGTGGCTTTTACCAGTTCCACCTTCTGGTGTCACCACATGTTTATTGTGCTCTACTTTCTAATTACTTATTTAACATATATCTTATTTAACTTATAGTTATTGAGCAACTACTATGAGCAGGCACTCCTCAAAGACAGACAACTGTAAATGAAAATTTACAGCTTTATTTTAACCTCATAGAATTATGGAAAACTTCTAAGGCTACCACAACTTATACTGTGTGCAAACAATTGTGCCAGCCAAATGTTCCAGGAACTTCTATAGGAAGCTACATTAGTTTCCTATGGCTGCTGTAACATATTATCACAACTTGGCAGCTTAAAACAACACAAACTTATTCTCTTACAATTCTAGAGAGCAGAAGTCTGAAGTTAGGTTTACTAGGCTAACGTCAAAATGTAGGCAGGGCAGTTTCCTTCTGAAGACTCTGAGGAGAAAATCTCTTTCCTTGGTTTTTCTAGCTTCTCGGGGGTTACCTGCAATCCTTGGCTTGGGACATCTTTCTTGCAATCTTTCAACCTCCTCCTTCCATCATCACATCTCCTATTTCCTCTTCTAGTCAAATCTCCCTCTGCCCTCCTCGTTTAAGGACATGTGCTTCTGCTTAAAGTCCATTTGGATATCCAAGATAACTTCGTCTGAAGATCCTTAATCACATCTGCAAAATTCCTTTGGCCATATAAAGTATCATTCACCAGTTCCAGGATGCAGACATCTTTGGCGCCATTATTCAGCCTACCATAAATGCCCAAATAAACTTATTTGTGTTTCTGAGTCAGATACCCATGTTCATGCTCAATTGATGCATCAAAAACACAAAGTATAAAATGATTTTAAATCTGCACATTCAAGAGATAAGGAAGTCAATAATGTGTTTCCTCTTTTAAGTAAAAAAGGCAGTCTGAATACAAGCAAGCACCATCATAGCTAAATTATGTAAGGAGCCATTTTTTCTTCAGTACCATTCCAAAGAAAATTTTAAAATGTCAGTGTTACCACAGCTCTCCATCTTCAACCAAAGTTTTGCAATTACCAGAGTGATTATGAAACTTGAAGATTTCTTTCTGGAAAAAAATGTCTCTTGACCTTTTCCTTATTTCTAAGAAAGTATGGTGGTTTTAAACATATCCATGAGTTCATGTCTCCCAGGAAGAAGCAAGCTTTCCCTCCTTTCCATCTCTTTGAACCTGGGTGGACCCTTGTGACCACATTAAAAACAGAAAATGGCAGAAGTGACACTGATACTGACCCTCATATCAGTTTCCCTATATTAAACCCAGCATATATGGGGTTAAAACCAAAACATTCATTCCCTGCTTACTCTCTGGCTTCCTGGCTCCAGAATCCACTATTCTCCATGCAGATAGACACTGCCAAGGACAAGCACCTAGATTGACTATCTCCTCCCTACAAAGAGATACAGGCTGGTGGGAAAGCTGCTGACCAGCAAGGTCACGGACTCCCTCCTCTCTGCAAGTAGTCTCAAGGCCAAAGACAGGTTGGTGGGAAAGCTGCGACCAGCAAGGCCATACGCTCCCCCTCCCCTACCTAAAACCCCAAATAAAAACCCTTCCTTTTAGCTTTTCAGGGAGTTTGGGATTTCAGCATTAGCTGCCCTCTCTCCTTGCTCAGCACTGTGCAATAATAAAATTCCTACTTTCTTCCACTACCCCGGTGTCAGAGATTGGCTTGCTGTGCAAAGGGTGAGCCAACTCACTTCAGGTTCGATATCAACACTGCATGACTTCTAAGCCTAGGTTAGGAAAAGTCATGCAGATTCTGCCAGTTTTTCCTGGGGCACTCACTTTTAAGCCCTGAGTCACCATTTTAGAAGTGTAACTAACCTGAAACTGCCACACTTGAGTGACCACGTGGAAAGATCACAATGAAATAGAAAGAGATGACTGAGGGACTGCAGCCTTCTAGCCCCAGCTGTCAAGTCCCTCCCAAGACTTCATGTCTTCGAGATGAGGCCTCAGACATTCTGGGCCAGGAGTCTACAAACTAGAACCTGCCAGCCAAAACCAGCCCACTACCTATTTTTGTAAGCAAGCTTTTATTGGAACACAGCCACCCTCTTTCTTTTACGTAATGTCTGTGGCTGTTTTCATGCTATAATGGCAGAGCTGAGTAGTTGTAACAGTCCTATTGGGTTTGCAAAGCCTAGAATATTTGCTATTTGGCCCTTTACAGAAAGCATATGCCAGTCCCTCTTATAGAGTATAGACAAACTCTCCTGATTATGCCCTCTCCAAATTGCCAACCCAAAGAATCTTTGAGCATAATAAATGCTTGTTTTCTACCAGTAAGTTTTGCAGTAATTTGTTGTGCAGCATTAGATAACTGGTACAGTTAGAGTGATATCATGGAAACATTTCTTGGAGTCTTTTTGTTTTTAAATTACATATATGCTCATTTAATATTACTGATTTTGAAAAAAAATCATTCCCATTAACTCATGTCTCTGTCAGCTATCACCTTGTTTCTTTGCTCCCTTCACTGCAAACTCCTTTGAAGGGGGCATCTGCCATCCTGCTCAGCTCATTCCAAGCAGGTTTTTAGTTTTTATCCTTACCACTCTTCCACAATGGCTATTATCAAGGTCATAAGGAATATTTTACCAAAGCCAATGTGTTAGCTTGCTCCACTCTAGAGTTTTTGTCTTTTAAATCTTGGTTGACCACTCTTTCCTTTCTTCTCTAAGTTTCCAAGATCCCCCCACACCTATCTAGTGTTTTACCTGACATGACTTGACATGTTTTTCCTATCTCTCTTTGGCTCTTCCTCTTCTAGTAAGCTTCCCATTGTTTCAAGTCTCCAGAGCTTTCTGCTGAATCCTCATCTCTTCATTATCTACTCTTTCCCTGAGTGATTTCATGAATCTCTGTGGCTCCAGACTTGAATAACCAAGTGTCTACTTAAATTTCCACTGAGGTATTTAATAAGTTCGAAACTTAACATTACCCAAATATAACTATTGAGTTTTGCTATAAAATATGCCCCTCTCAAAACCTCCCTCATCGTATTAAATGGCATCACCATCTACTTAATTGCTCAGGTCAAAATTTTAGTCATCCTTGATTTCTCTCTTTCTTATATACCCAACATTTAATCCATTGGTAAGTCTCAAGATGCTGTTCAAAAAAATACATCTCAGGGCTGGCCCGGTGGCATAGTGGTTAAGTTTGCATGCTCCACTTTGGTGCCCTGAGCTCGCAGGTTTGGATACCAGGCATGGACCTAGTACTAGTTGTCAAACCACGCTGTGGCAGCATCCCACAGGAAATAAAGGAAAATTGACACAGATGTTAGCTCAGTGACAATCTTCCTCAAGCAAAAAGAGGAGGCTTGGCAGCAAATTTTAGCTCAGGGCTAATCTTCCTCATACACACATACAAAATATATATAGATCTATCTATCATCTATCTATCTATCTATCTATCTATCTATCTATCTATCCAGCTATCTATCTATATCTATATCTCAACTCTTATCACATCATCTTCCAGCCACTATCACTTCCCACCTTCAGCTAGTATTAAATTTGTGTTTTTCATTATGTATGCATTATTTATCTTCATGACTAGGATATAAGCTCCTTGGGTGTCTAGAAGAATGCTTGGAACACGAAATATCCTTAGTAAGTATCTTTTGACAAGTGGCTAAATTATAAAGAAATTCAGCCAAAAGAAAAAATTTCTTGAAAAGATAAAAATAAGCATGTGAACAACAACGTCCAAAGAGGCTATTAATTCTGGAGTGGCACATGAGGAGATTTTGAGGCACTGCTTATGACATTCCATTTCTTGAATTAAATGGTGGTTATTACAGTAGATCACTTCAAAATTATTATTTAAACTTACAAATATGTCTTACAGCCATTTGTATGTATCAGGTTTGATCAAATGAAATGACGTTACAGGAGTAGGCAAACTAAGGTAAGGGGCCAAATGCAGTCTGCAGCCTGCTTTTGTGAAGCCCTTTAGCTAAGAATAGCTTTTACATTTTTAAAAGATTGTTAAAAGAAGAAGAAGAGGTGACAGAGACAGTATGTGGCCTACAAAGCCTAAAATATTTGCGATCTGGTCCTTTACAGAAAACATTTGCCACCTACATTAGAATATAGGGTTTTGGTGGATATTTTATTAGATTAAGAACTACTTATAAAATCCATATTTTAAGATTGGAATTTGATGAAGAAGGTAATGAATAAGCAAGTGGCCTGAAGCTCTACAGACCTGATAAAGACAATTCATAAAAAATCCATAAATAATACAAGTACTTGTAATTGACATGACCAGGGTCAATTAAATTTAATGCCAAAGGATATTAAGGAGAGACATAATTGTTGAATATTAAAGACTTGAGAGAAGAAACATTTATGATTCAGTGTTCATTTAATATGAAATTTATGGCATATATTTTAGAATAGAGTAATTTTCCATTTCCTAAGGGGTTTACATATTTTTAACCTTTTCTTTAGTTTGTAGACACAATTTCATACCTTAAGCTTAAATTGCTATTCCATCTCTCAAACTTAAAGACCAATTAAAATATTAAGCATTAAAAATATGAAATTGATTATATGAGGGAAAAACAGGTAAAATATTAATGGAAAGAACATTAAAATGTTTGGGGCTGTATTAAACATTTATTAGCTATAGGTTCAATAAATTAACAGTATTGCTGAAGTTTTTATTGTTGCTGCTATTAAAAGTGAACACCAAAAATAACCATTGCATTAGGTATGAACAAATTAACCTTTCAAATGAACATTATTCCATTTAATGAGTTTTATCTTGCCATCTTGGATATTTACATTAAACATTAACTTTTAGGTAATTTAGTGTACATGGCATAGTAGCTTAAGAATTTGGATAAGTTGACCACTAAAGTTACACTAAGATGCTTTTTACTGTTATTCTAAGCCTACGGCATCTTTTCTTTCAAGTTAAAAGAACACACTATATAAACAAATGTAAACAAATATATTTGTGTGCTTTTTGTACCAGTAAGCTACACTTCTTTTTGCGTCCATTTTATGTGTAGTGACATAAGGCTATTTTGAGGGGGGAAGTCCCTCCAACCACCAGAAATTGTACACAGCAGCATAGGTGGAACTGTCAATACCTGCCCGCCTCCAATAATAGGTGAGTACTTGACCTGAGCTAGACAGGGTGGATGGACCCTGATCTCTTGAACAGAATAACTTACAGATGGAAAAGTAATTGGTGCTCAGGAGAGAGTCAGCCTGCTCAGGATGCCTGAGCTCTCCTGCTTTTTCTTCCCTCCTGGCCTGGCCATCAACTTTCTTTAATTTGGTGAGCTATCCTATACCTTGCCAATGGATTCATTTTTGGCCCCTCCCAACACGCACACATCTGGTTGTATCTTGAGTTATCCAGAGCCACTTTCTTTTGTTTGCTATACCCCATCTGAAAAATTCATTTGGGTTCACATGGCATGGAACTACAGCCCAAGGAGAAGTATAATGTTATGAACTGCATTTAAAAGATAAAAGGTGGGGCTGGCTCCGTGGCCGAGAGGTTAAGTTAGCGCACTCCGCTGTGGCGGCCCAGGGATTGGATCCTGGGTGCGGACATGGTACCGCTCGTCAGGCCACGTTGAGGCGGCGTCCCACATCCCACAACTAGAAGGACCTGAAACTAAGATATACAACTATGTACGGGGGATTTGGGAAGATAAAGCAGAAAAAAAAGAAAAAGATTGGCAACAGTTGTTAGCTCAGGTGCCAACCTTAAAAAAAAAAAAGATAAAAGCTGATAAAAATTGGCACAAATGATTTCCCGGTATCGTAATACATATATTCTCCAGGTTTGTCTCATCTAAGCTGCAAAGACTTTTATACCATGAATGTCTTGTGTTAGTAGTGGGAGATGTTATCCAAATAGTTTCAGGTATATTGATGTTAACCCAGCATTCCAACATGACCACTTGGCTGGAGAAAGTCCTCCCCAGCCCTCTGAGATTTATTTGAATGGTGTGAATTCTCTTAGCTAATGTTGATTCAGGCAGACACCACTGACATAGAGTAAACACTAAGCAACACACCCACCTTATCATAACAAGTGAAAACTGTGTGGTTTGATCATAGCACCTTCCCCTAATATCCAATATAAGCAAATAAAAATTCTTTCTCTAATTTTCCACAGAGCTTTTTCTTTTTAAACTATAAATTTAGGAGATTATAGAGGGGACTAAAAGGTTTGGAAAAAGACTCATCTTTAAGAAACAATAATAGCTCCTATTTAGAATGCTTATTATTACTCATCTAAATCAGCCCTTGCAACAACACAAAGAGAAGGCATTATCTCTGTTACTTGGTGAAAAAACTGAGGCTCAAAGAGGAAAAATTGACTTGCCTGAGGTCACTCCTTATTTATGAAGGGACAGAGCTGAAATTTGAACTGAGGTTTATCTGTCAGCAAAGCCCATGCTTTTCCCCACTACACTATTTAATTTCTATAACACATTTTATACTCTGTTCATCAGTCCATGAAAGAATATCTACAGGGTGCAAGGGAAAAATTGGATACAATTTGTCACACAAAATAGCTTTGTAAAACCAACTCAGATAAGAGACTTGGGTAGTTTGTATTTGAAGAAAATAAAATGATAGCTTTGTAAAAGTTTATATATATATATATCATAAATTCCAATCTCTGTTTTCTTAATCTACTGAGAAACCTAGAACTCTCAAGTTGAATGTATATTACTTATGGCTAGTAAGGAGACAAGTTCAGAGATCCAAAAGTAAAACTTGAAAAACACAAACGAATGAAAAACTTTAAGCATTAAAAAGTGAAGGAAAAGTGTCATATTTTTATTTAGTGCTGTCACAAATCCTGATGTGAAAAATGGGCATTAAAAATAGAAATTTCTGGAAACTAGTTTGCACAATTTTGCTCAGTGCAGAATATGGTGAGTGGGTATAGGGAACAGTGTTATGAAAAGCGAATGTAAACTCATGCTATATAAGAAAGAGATGTCCTCTAACGATTAAGGTGAATGAAAATTCAAACCCAGCCTCTGTTAGGTTGTCTTCTACAGGTATGGCTTTCAGGGAAGAGTTCCTGGACCGGCAGGATCAGCATCATCTGGGAACTTGTTAGAAATGAAAATTCTCTGGCAACACTAGACTTATTGGATTAGAAACTCTGGGAGTGGAGCCCAGAAACCTTTATTTTAACAAGACCTCCAGGTGATTCTGATGCATGCTCAAGTTTGAGAACCACTGCTGGAGGTACAAACTGGGTTCTAGATCCTGGATTTCAGGCAGAAGCACATAAGTCCCTGCTGTCCGATAAGACCCAATGGAACTTTTCATGAAGGTAGAAAGATCTCTGAATAGTGTAGCTTTGATTTCAATATCTCCTCCTGATTTCAACAAGGGATCTCAACAACTGTCTAATTAACATAAGGAGCAAATATTAATCTTGTTCTATACTTGGGTGTGCAAGGAATATTATATATCTTTGTTCATTCGACATCTCACTAAGTTGGCAGGGAATCCAATCAGAGGCCACCTTAGAGCCTCCTCTCCCCACTGTTGTGAAAGAGGGTCTTTGATGGCATCATAGGTGAGGGTTAAGCCTATAAAGCTGGGAAGTATCAGGAAATCCTCTTAGGTTTTCAGTCCACACTGATCACCACTGAGATCCACTGTATCAGCCAGGAGGCCCAATAGGTCTGGCAATTCTGCCATTTTGCTGCAGGCTTGGGGCCCAGCACCACTTTTGTTCTAGAGTCTAGCATCTCCAGGAATATCATGCAATCAGACCTTTGAGGTCTTGTTAACACTCTAGGAGATTTCAGGAGGCTGAGAACAAGTTCCCACAACTTTGGGGACCACAGTTTCCATTCCCTTTCCATTCTGAAGGGATTGCTTTCTCTATTCAGGTACCCTCAAAAACATTCTCTACCAAGGCATATGGCAGCATTGCATCAGTGACCCCGAGCTTTCAAAGAAAACTGAAATAGGGGTTGTCTTTAGACACAGCCCCTGATTTCTAAGTTCCAAAAGTCTCAGCATTTATTGGTTCAATAAAAGAGAAAAAAAGTGATTATGGCCTCTCAAACCAGTCGTTTCTATATGTTACTCAGACACTAGTGTGACTAGAGTTCATACCTTTGTAAACTCTCTCTTTGCTGGCTTCCCAGTCATAGGATTAGGCTTTTCATCCTACTTAAGGCATCTAAAACATCATTGGTAGGTGGTCTTAATAAAAATAATCTTCATACTTCAGTTTTATTTATTGAGCATCTGCTGTGTGGCAGATAGTATACTAGGAGATTTCTATAGTTTCTCTTGTTTACTTTCTCAAAATAGCCATATGAGATACTTCTAGTTTAAGTACTTGAAGCAGCCTGCCCAAGATGACACAACTTTTAGTTGGAGGGAAAGGCACCAGGATTCAGCTCCAGCTCTGCCTCCTCTCTCCAGTACCTGATGGAGATTAGGCTCCTTCCCTATGCGACACTGCCCCTTGCTCCACCCTTCTGAGGGCAACCAACCAACAGAACTCACATTTGGATCAATTGTCCGAGGTGCATCAATTCAGCCAAAGCATCTACTATGTGCCCCTTGGAAGTGAACAAAATGACTGATGAGTAATGTTTCAGATAAAAACCTCTCCTTGGCGCTGTATGCTTCCTGCTCCGCCCCTGTGTAATGAGTCAGAAACACATACTGGGGAAATAAAGAATATTAGCTCCTGGAAAAAACTTTAGAAGCTCAAGGTACTCTTCTTCTGAAGTGTGAAGACTGAGCACCACGTATGCCTTCAGACAACACATCCTAATTAACTGGCTGGCTCAAGGGTCCAGACCAAAGAGGCTGTGAATTTGAAATAACTATTGGAGGGGGCTTAAAAAGGCTAGTATAATAAATTCATATTGATAGTAATCTTTATTTAGCATCTGTAAGTATCAGGCCCCATGCTAAGCATTCCAAATATTATCATAGTTAATGCTCTCAAAAACTCGTTGAAGTTGTTTTCTGTTTCCCAGTTATATCTTCTACAAGATGGGTATAATATTATCATCTCCTTTACAGTGTTATTGTGAGGACTAATGAGATGTCAAATGCTCAGGAGTAGACCCAGTACATAATACACACTCAATAAATGTTAGTTATTATTATTTCCTCCCTTCTACAGATGAGAAAACATGGCTTGGCTACACTGAACAAAGTTGCCTAAGGTGGCATGGTAAGTGTGAGCGTGAGATTTGAGCCTCTGATTCTGGGAGCCATGTTGTTAATCCCAGAGCACTCCAGCTTCCCTTTACTTTCTTTAAAAAACCAGGGAACAAGGCTTCTGGATCCCTCCCACCCCAGGCTCCCAAAAGTACACTTGGTCCTCTTAGACTTGATTACCTTTGCCTACTGAAAAATTTAAAAAGACCGTTTATCGAGAGAGAAAGTACGAAGTTTATTATCAAGAGTGTTAGGAATCAAGATAAACTTTCCTGTGAAAGCCATTGACACTTTCATTAAGGACTGACCTGCCTACTGAAAGGTCCTCTGACGGATGTCTGGCGTGGCTCCTCCAGAAGCCACCCAACTGCCTGCTACAGTAATGTAATCGGGTAACCTTTGTCTGTGACAAGCCCCCGGGCTGTGAACGTTAAAACACAAACAAAAGGAAATGACTTTTTGACTGACATGGCTGTTTGGTGGATTGGCCCCACTGATAAAAATCAGTCAAAACAAATCAGTTTATGCACCAACACATACTCAGAAAGATTGTATTTGGAAATTTCATGGAAGATGTGATCTCTTTTGCTTTTGCTTTTAAAGTCGTTTGTGTCATCTATCTTACGATAAGGGAGAATGTTAAGAAAGAGAGTTGACTATAGTTCTCAGTTTTTAATTACATAAGATCACACTGGGAGTCTGCTAAAAAGCAGCTTCCAGGGTCTCAGGAGCAGAAATTCTGATTCAATAGGTTTAGAATCAAGCCAAAGATTATATGTGTGTGTGTGTGTGTATATATAAATTTGTTATTTTTTAAAAATAGTGCCAGAGGTGTTTCTGGGCCTTGGAGAAATTGGAAGATGAAAAAAAATGGTTGACATAATGTTTTTACATTAATAAAAGTGGGTAGTTAGAATATGAATTTCACATATACTCTTTTGAAGTGAATGACTATTATATATACAGTCTTAGGCAGACTGTATATTTCTAGAGGTAAGCACTGGACTTTTCATTTTATATCTCCAGTGCCCGGTACATGGGGAGTGACATTGCTAAATGAATGAAGGATGGATAAATAGTAATCTTAGGGCCTTGCCTTGTTTTGGTGTCCTAGGTTTGCTTTGCATTCAGTAAATAATCATTAACAGAGGGATTTCATATCTGCACAAACAGTATAAATGGAGGAACAAACTACTCTTTAAATAGTCCCCAAATTACAAACTCCCAGCTTGCGAATACCCTGATGGATGAATCACCCGGGTAGAAGACAGCCCATTACCACTGCTTAGAGATGGCCTTCCTGTCACCACCATTTACTTCCACTTCACAGCTACCCTCAGACACCAAACAGCCCCAGACAACAGAACAGCAACTAAGCCCCTAACCTCAAACTCTCTGCACATATTTCCAGAGGTTCTCCTACAGTCCTCCTGTTTGTCCTCCAACGCCTTCCCCTTACTCCACCAGAACTGTTGGGAGGCCCTGGCTGGTGCCCTCGCAGACCTTCTTGTCCTCCTCCTTGTGCAGTTACTTGAATTAGCTCTCAGGATGGCCTTCCTATTTAACGTTACTTTTACTCGCTTCACCGAATCAAGAAAACAGAAGCAATTGAAGACTCTTTCCAAGCCTGGTTCCCTAAGCCAGAGCTGAAACATGGGACAGACTGTGTTCTCAGGGTAGACTTCTCCCCAGCCTTTAGGAGGGCATCATAATGAAAGGAGTGGTGAAGGAATTCACTCCTGAGAAGCTACTCTGAGTGCACATTTGTGATAAAACATGATGGTTTCCTATTCTTCCTCCTCTTAACTTATACCTAAATAATTTCACGTAATTTTAAGGGGTAGGAGTAGAGAGGAGAGGGTACCATCTAGCTAGGTATGTACAAGAAGGTTTTCACTGCCCATCTTCTCTTTAATTTGTGGCAACACTTGAGGTAAATATTAGTGTCTTCTTAAATATCAGCAAACTAAATCTCTGAGCATTTAGACAACTTTCCCAAAATGACACTAGTAGTGAGAGGCAGAGGAGAATTTGAATCCCAGCCCGATATGACAGCACATGCGCTCCATCCTCAAACATTTCCTCCCTAGTGGCAGAGAAGAATGAACAGATGACTGCAGGATGTCGGCGATATGCACCAAAGAGGCTCCCTGTCTTAAGTTTTGTGTTTTAAATTCATGTGTATTTTGCATTTTCACAATATATCTGTGTGACTGAAGGTAAAAGAAATTAGTTCCTGAGAACTTCAAGTAAGATGACACTCTAGGAAGATGAACCACTCTTGCCCCTTGGTTTTGAGACCTCTAGCTGATTAGAGGTGTGTGTCACTCAAGGCTGAAGCTTGCCTCCGGTGCTGCTGAATTCGCCTTACTATCCCAACCTAGAAGTGGTCTCAAGTTGAAACTGAAACTTTGGGCCACTAAGTATCAGGGAGAAATAACTCCATTCCCTATGTCAACATAAAATCCTCGCTTTGGTAGACATGCTCAGCATCCAACTCAACAGGTCAATTCATCCAGTTGTCTTTGGATGTGCCTTGTCTGCCATTACACTCAGATGTTGTCCATTAAGTCACTCCTTGATTCAAAGTTCAATGCAATAAATTCTTCTTAGAGACTGCTGTTGAGAAAAAGGTTGATTATCTTAGATAATGAGAAGTATACACTGCAATGCCTCCACCCACCCATCAGCTCTAGACTTCCTGAAGTTCAAGGTAGAAAGTGGAAGAGGACAAGATTTAGCTTATGAAATGCTTAATAAGATATTATATCACAATAGCAAAAGCAAATGTTTTATTTTCATTTTGCTTATGAGTTTTCAGGTCTCAATTTCTAAGTAGAACATTACTTTTAAATAAACGGTATTTTTTTGTGTCTTTTTTCTGTGGTGAACATGGGGATGCAGATATCTTTTCGAGTTACTGTTTTCATTTCCTTCAGATAAATGTCCAGAAGTGGAAATGCTGGATCATATGGTAATTCGATTTTTTTTTTTTGAGGAACCTCCATAATGTTTTCCATAGTGACTGTACCAATTTACATTCTCACCAAAAGTACATGAGGGTTCCCTTTTTCTCCACATCCTTGCCAACGCTTGTTATTTCTTGTCTTTTTGATAATAGCCATTCTAACAGGTGTGAGGTGATATCTCATTGTGGTTATGATTTGCATTTCCTTGATGATTAATGATATTGAGCACCTTTTCACACACCTGTCGGCCATCTGTATGTCTTCTTTGTAAAAATATTCAGATTCTCCACCCAGTTTTAATCAGATTGTTTTTTGCCATTGAGTTATATGAGCTGAGAGGCGTATGTTTTTATAAAACACGTTTAAAAAGTGCTTGGCCTTTTATATAACTCACCGCTTAGGCTCTATCTTCCTGCACCACAGTCTGAAAATTGTCTCCAGAAAAAAGCTTAATGAATATGGGACTCACCTCGTGTGCTCCCTCCCCCAGGATTGTGAGTCTGCTTTGGCTCCAGTCCTATCACTGCAAACAGTGATTTTATAAGTTTTCTCCAGGTTTTACAGTTATTTAAAGTGGGAGGGTAAGTCCAATACCAGCTACTCATCATGACCGAAACCATAAATTTATTTATATGGTCTTAGAGCAACACAAGTAAAAACTTGAATTATTTTTAAATTATCATTTATTGCTAGTCTTCTGACAGAGAAAAACCTCAGGGGTAACTTTAGCATTTCATGGATTTTTCTGAGGATTTATCAATTTAATTAAAATCTTATTTGAGAATAGTCAGGTGACTTCAATCATCACAGTGAATGATCATTATAAAATAAAGACTAAAAGCTGCCCTGTAATTGAGTTTTTAAAAATTCAGAGTCCATTGTCCTATATAAACAATGTTGATCTTGGCAAGTTTATTTTACCTAAAGTTAACTTAAATTTAATAGACCACTTTTAGGATATATTATCATAATTCTTTGAGACAATAATGTCCCACGTGACAACTGGAAATTAAGAACTTCCATAAACCATTTCTGATCACTACCCCCTAACTAGATTAAATTTCTAGGAGAGAATCCTCCCACTGCCAAATTCATATACCTTCCTATCCACCCAATAACAGAGGAATTATCCCCTTCACCTTGGCAATTAATAGAGGAATCCTTCTCCTTTCTTGTATACCTGCCATCACGGTGATACTGATTCAAACTCAGATGTTTCAAGAGCCATAAGCTTCAGCTCCTATCTATTCCTTAACTTTAAATCCTCCCCAGTTGTGTGTGTGCTTGTGATCTAAAAGAATCTATTACTTTCCTGTTCCTTTCAGGAAGCTTTTTTGTGTGTCTGTATCTATGTAAACATCACATCCAGATGGGCAGAAGGTCATATGGAGTGAGGCAGAAGATCATAGCTATTACAATATATTTCCCCAGTGGAGACCTAGCCTTGGGGTACCCAAACGGGGGTTGGAAACAAATACTCTTTGATCTCATGTCATGTTAGCATGTCCAGTATGTAGCCGATGCCTGTGATCACAGTTTTATGATCTCATTGATAACCAAGATAGAAAACCAATTTTCTGTTTCAACCTGACTCCCAAATTGTCGTTTGAGAGTCACATGAAAATAGTTTTTAGGCTATGTAAAAAATATAGTCAAAACAACAGTTTTTTATCTTGTTTTTGCATGTATTTCTCCTGGTACTTTCCCCCAAAGCATATATCCATCTAACAGGCAGTCCCAGACAGTGCCCTGTATGTGGGGTGAGTGGTGAGTTGCTGGAAGAGAGGAAACTTCTGAGACATTCTCCATTAGTGGAAGTGATTTCTCTTTATGTGCTGGTCGGGAAGAGTTCCGGTTCTCACTCTTTGCTACAGAGAACAAGCATAATAGGACACTTGGGCGGAATGTACCGGAGAGTAAAGAGTAACCAGTAGGTGATCCACTGATCAAGGTGACCTGGGCCACTCACTCAACTACACTGTGGTTTCTTCACGTTCAAATGAGGTCTCTGAGGTCCCTTCCAGCTGTAACTTTTCCCATTCAAAACTTGAATTTGTATATACGATATATGTATTTTGAGTGGAATTCATTTTTCAGATACTATGTCAAGGACTAAGAATAATAGCCTAGTGAGGTTTTTTTTAAGCATAAATATCTAAAATTTTCTCATTTCATACTAGACCAAATCAAGCCCATCTCCATGCCCAACAGACACATGTGCATGCATGTGTACTCATTCACGGAAAAATGCACATACACACAATAAAACATAAGATCTATATCAGTAATAATCATGACTGGATTATACTGTATTAGTATTAAAGGGTCCCAATGTATAAGCGGTTTAACTAAAAATATGACTAAGAAGAAAATTAATACACAATAGTATAATTAGCATTCTTCAAATTATATATCTACCCTTTGAAGGGAAAGCTAAAATTATCAAGATCTTTTTGATGATTCACAAAGAAATAACCAAATAAAAATAAAAGCTGGATGTGGGTGTGTTCATTTTCTTAAAATTTGATGAGATATATACTTCAGATTTATATTCCTATTTCAAGAAAAAGTTTAAACATTTTTTTAAAAGCTGGAACTCAGACTGCATCTCAATTACATTGATCAGTTATAAGATTTCTGTTCAGAGGCCATTGAAATATCAATGGCATCACAAAATCATATTATAGAAAGAGTTTGTGACATTCCTATTTAGACAGATATGAGAAGGCTATAGATAATGCAACAGAGCAATGAAATTACTCACTTGCAATTGGTAATTATGTTTCATTTACAGAATTATGCAGAGAAATTTAGGGGGTCTTTATCAGAAAGGTAAACATAAAAAAATTGCAGGGGGCCAGCTGAGTGGTTAAATTTCCCTGCACTCTGCTTCAGCAGCCTGAGGTTGGAGGGTTCAGCTCTCGAGTGTGGATCTACTCCACTCGTCAGCCATGCTGCAGAGGCATCCCACATACAAAGTAGAGGAAGATTGGCACAGAGGTTACCTCAGGGCTAACCTTCCTCTAGCAAAAAAAGAGGAGAATTGGCAATGGATGTTAGCTGAGAGTGAATCTTCCTCACCAAAAAAAAAAAAAAAAAAAAAAAAAATTGCAAAGATTTCCACAAAAAATTCTCATTATAGACCATATTGCAAAAGCCCTGCCATACTTTAGCTTAACTAAAATGATTGTGTTTTGGTACTAACTCAAACAAGAAAATATTAAAAGTTTCAAACACTTTGGGCAGAGTCCTTGGCAAATTAAAGAGCCTCTCTGTTGGGCAGCTTCTTTCTTTTTTAAAGAAGGCTTGGAGAGGGGAAAAAGACCCATCAGTAATGTCGAGGCACTGCTTCTGGCCTCTGAAGGGCATTCTACCATGAGTGATAACTCCTGTCATTATCTGTAGGGAACATGGGCAGTGGAAAATTATGCCCACATTCTTTTGAACTCATTTGGGAGAACTATACAAGTCGGAAGTTACTACTAAGTAGGCACAATTTAAAATTATGATCTAGAACGCATTCAATGTGGGTCAAACATACCCGTTTCTCAGGCTCCATTGGCCAGTGAGATCCAGACCAGTTTGGGGACTTGAGGTCATCTCTGTAGCTGTCAGCAGAGGTGCGGCTGCCCAGTCTGTAAAGGAACCTTCCTCGTCATCCTTTCTGTGTCTAAGTGTGGCGCAGCAGGGGCTTGGGATTGTTCTGCAAATGGCAAGAGAATGCCTGAGGTTCATTAGGCGGTGAGACATGACTGAGAGCTCATCAGCAGTGGCTAATCACATCTCACACGTGCTGGGAAACGAGAGGCAAGCCTGATGGGCTTGAGGTCCTGAAGCTGAGTTAATACCTGTTGAGACTGGAGGTCTGCAGTGCCTCCTCCTGGCTGGTGAAATGTCCCAAGAGATGCCCTTTGGTGGCTCTTTCACTTTATGCATGTGTATGCAGGAATGTAACAGGCATAGGAGGGTTTTTGGTAAGTAGAATAAGTTTGCAAATGATGTCACAATGCAACAATTTTTATTTTGCTTTCCCTGAAGAGTGAGGCGGGGCAGGTCTCTATCATTATGCACAATATACAGAAGAGAAAACTGAGGGTAAGGGAAATCAAGTGACTCAACCAAACATCACAAGCCACAAAAAAAAGAAACTAATTGAAGAGACGATACATTTGCATGTTTATTTTGAAAGTAATGACAATCCCTGAATGCAATTTGATAAGGAGAGTGATCTAGCAGTGTTTCATGAGGATTAGTCTTGTAGCAAAGAAGGAGATTGGAGAGAGAAATTACTACCTATGTAATAAAAACTGGCAGATATTTCTCTTTGAGTAGTTACTATGTTGCAAAACCTCCACTATGGATTTTGCATGTATCGCCTCCATGTAAGCTAAAAGGGAAGTGATATTATTAGCTGCATCAGACAAATAAAGAAATCGTTGGCATAGAGAGACTTTGCAAGGTCACCTATAACTAAATAGCAAAGCCTGGATTCAAAGCCACATCTACAGCTTTCCAGTGGTCATGCTCTAATCTCCAGGGTATATTCCTAGGAAGAGGAAGCGAAGTTGGCCTTGAGTTGCAACCACTTTAAGTCAAAACGTCATCATCATCTGCCTGGAATACTATAGGAACCTCTGACTACTATTTCTGTTTTTACCTCCTACATTAGCTACCTATTACTGCAGAACAAATCATCCCAAATTTTAGTTGCTTAAAATGACAAATGCTATCTCACACCATTTCTGAGGGTCAGGAGTCTGGGAGCCATTAAGCTGGCTTGTTCTGGTTTTGAGTCGTCAGGATGCTGTCAGGGGCTATAATCATCTGAAGGCTTGGGCGGGACTGAAGGATTTGTTCCTAGTTTGGCTCCCTCATATGGCTGTTGGCAGGGCGTCCCAGTTTCTTGCCAGAAGGTCTTAGTTCCTCACAACATGGCAGCTGGCTTCCTTCAGAGCAAATAACTAAAGAGAGTGTGGTGGAGGTCACATTTTTTCTTTGACCTAGCCTTAGAAGTTATACGCTGTCACTTCCATCACGTCTTATTCATAAGGAGTGAATCGCTAAGCCCATTCCACACTCAAGGGAAGAAGAATTAAGCTCCATTTCACGAAGCAAGGAGTAGCAAAGAATTTGTAGACCTACTTTAATACTACAACACTCTCTTCTTTAATAGATTCTACATACTGCAGTCACAATCTTTTACAAAGAAATCTGTTTGCATCTCTATTCTTATTAACCTTTCAATGGTATCTCATTGATGTGAAGATAAAAACCAAGCATCTTTGGTCCTACTTGATGTAGCCAGTTCCCCCCAGCCCCTTCAACATCATCTCCTGTTTTTCCCCAACTCTCTGTCCTCTGGACACAAGTTCTTGCTTTCAGTTCCTCCGCTATTCCAAATTCCTTTTGGTTCAGGGCCTTTGCACATGCTGTTCCTATAGCCCAGAATGATTTTCCTCTTGCTTTCACTTATTCATCATTCACTTCTTGGTCCAAAGGATACTTCCTCAGGAGAGCTTTTCTGACTCACTAGCCTTCATCAGCTCCCCAGCTACAAGTTCTTGTTATAGTCTATACTTCTCATCTATGGAGCTAATCACAGTTTACAATTACTTACTCATCTGATTATTTGGTTATGGCTGTAAGAGTCTGTGTCTATTTTGTTCAGCATTGAATCCTAGTGTGTAACACAGGGCTTGGCTGGTGTTAGCGTGCAGTAAATATATCTGTACTAAATAGGTTAGTAGGAAAAGATGAATCGATAGAACAGATACTTCTGCCTTGAGACCCAAGTTAAAAGAGGTAAGAAAATATATCTTTATCTCTAATTTTAAATAAAGACCAAAGAAAAACTTACCATAAATCTGCATAAAATGGGATATACCAATGATGAGGATGCAGCAGGGGAAGCACGATTAGAGGAAGACAAGAAAGGGGTACATTTAATCAGGATTCAGCCGCTGGGTCGCGGATCCGGCTAGGTCATTAAAGAGATGCAGTCCTAATTTTAATCGCATGAAACTGGAACAGCCTGGGTTCTGAAACTTTAGAACATATCTGTGCCTCAGGGTGGCTCTTCAGGTAGGAGGCTCATTATTCTTGGAAGTTTTATTCTGATGTTTTGCTCTATCATCTGCCTGCAACCCTGTCACCCATAAACTGATCTTAACAGATGCACATATGGCGGTCTCTGAGCTGCAACCCAGGGCAAGAGCAGCACCTAAAAAGCATCACTTCCCCAGTCTCATCCTCTTCATTAACATGCTAAGGGTGAGGTTCCTGGATCAGAACCATCCTAGGTTTGGGGTTGTCTTTTGCAATAGGAATAGGACCTGCTACTCATTTTGTCAGATCCTTTGTACTCATGGGAGCTAAGGTGCCTTCATTTCAGAGAATCCATATGCAGAGCATTGCAAGTGAGAAACAAAAATAGTTTGTTGGGAAATGAGTTTGGTCCCAAGCAGCACAGCCCTGAGCTGAGAGAGAGGACAGACAAAGCTGCTGCTAAGAATTGAAGCAAGTTCCATTTTCTCTCATTATGGTTTCCCCTGCTTGAGCCCCTTAAAACCTCTTCTACTGTGTCCATACTTGAAACTTTCTAGTGATCTGACTGCGCCTCTCTAATTGGGGGCTTGCAGTTCACCTTATTTTTCATTAAAAAAATTTCATCAGCACTATAGCCTCAGGAGGCCACGTGGACCCTGTTTATAAAGAAGTTTTTGTGTTTATTAGCATTACACAAAGCTCATATTAACATTACACAAAAGCCTCAGAAACTCGCCTAGCCTCAGCAAGCTGTGGTGCCAAACGTGAACACTCGCTGTAACAAGCGAGTCATTGCTAGGGACGGGCCCACAGGGCCCTGAGAGGGCTGTCCTCTCACTCAACACAGGTTATTTGAGTGAGGGGACTTTAAGAGGACATCCCTCCAAAAAGTCACAGCCATTCATTTTGGACTGAGACCGCAGAAAAGACACTCCATTCAAAGTAAAAAATCATGAAGCATCTACTAACCTACAGTGTGCCCAGAATGGTAGGTGATGTATATATGCCGGCCCACGTGCAAAAATGCGAGGGCGTGTGCATGTTCTCTTATTACCCACAATAATTTATGAGGTAGATGTGAGCTCCTTGTCTTACAAAGTCACTAAGGTATAGAGAGATTAATGACTTGCCCAAGGTCCTACAAGTCAATATTCAAAAAGATGCAAAACCTGGTCTATCTAATCTGGAGCCTCTCTTCCTCCTACCAAAATGTGTAGCCTCTGAACATAAATTACGGTTTACACAAAAACCCCTTTGAGAGTTTCATCCAAAACTAGGCCAATGGAGTAGCGCAAAGAGGGCAAAGGGCTGGCAGACCTGGGTTTGGGCTCCGTGTCTGTGTCGGCATCACACAAGGTTACCTCGTGGGTTACCTGCTGGGTGGGTTTCTTCATGGGGATTAGGCTGGCCACCCTGCTGGAGGAAGACTGAGCACAAGGTATGCATCAAGCAACCAATATGTCAAGAACTAAGAAGAAATAATGTTCCACAAGGGTAAGCACAGCAAGAAGAAAACCAAATTAATTTCAGTTGCTGCCAGAGGAAAAAAAGACATTTCAGCAATTGATGCCAAACGCCGACTGTTATGAGACAGAGCACAAGAGCAAGTGACCTCAGGTTAAACCTGACCAGACTGATTAATAGAAACCAGCCTGTAATTGCCTACTAATAGCAGCTGCCCGAGAGGCACTGGAATGTGCGTAAGGAAGTCTCAGTTCCACTCAGCCCAAGCATTTCTCGGCACCTGAAAAGGAAGAACAGATTTTGTGACTCTATTAAATATATTTAACTATTGTTTTTAATTACTGCACTTGAAGGTGGTTGATTACATATGCTTCTTAGTCTTTTCCTCCCTCTCACACAATAGGTATGTAATAAATATTGAAGCAAAGAGAGAATGAAATGCAAGTAAGCAATGAGAGTGCAACCGGTTCACCCTATTCTGCCTCCGGAGGCAGAGGGAAGCGCATCTCACGAAGACAGGAGAGAAAGATTTTTACCAGTAAGGTGTAAAATGAGACATAAATGGGTGTCTGATTAGCCCAACATGCACCCAAAATTTGGGAAGGTAGAAATCAATTTCTCAAATATTCCTGGCTAAACTGAAGATTGACTTTTCACACTGTTTCTCTGTTTGAAGCAAATAAAATTAATTTTTGAGTTAGTCATTCCCATAAATCATCTGCCTATAATTAAAATAACTGGTACATAGTTACTTCTAAGTCAGAATAAACTCTTCCTTCATATTCAATCTGCTAGTTGTACGCTGGGAGACCATACACAAATATCTGACCTCAGTCTCATTCTGAGAAACAAGATCCTGGAGGCAGTTAGTGCAGAGCAAAGCAGCAAGTTTTGATTAGCATAGCTGTTATTTTAAGGAGTCTAAATCCATTTAAGTTTGTTCCAAATGTGGGTTTGCCTTAGGAAAGACTCAGAAAATTTTGTGATTTTAAACCAAGTTGGTGAACTATGGCCCAAGGGCCAAATGTAGCCTCCTTCACCTGCTTTTATAAATAAAGCTTTATTGGAACACGATGACATCCACTTGTTCATGTGGTATCTATGTCTGCTTTCAAGCTACAAGGGCAGAGTTGAGTAGTTTCAAGAGAGACCTACAATGCTGAATATTTTTACTATTTAGTGCTTTATGGAAAAAGTTTGTCCACTTGTGCCCTAAACTATGCCCAATTCTCGTTTAAATTCTATCACATAAACCCAATCAAGTCAACAATCCTCATTAAGATCCTATGATGCGTAAGCTGGCAAACTCACCACTTCCTGCGTAATCCCAGGTAGAACCTTTCCCAGGAATATCAACCAAAAGAGTAGAAATAACAAAGCTGGCTGCTTGCACAGCCCAGAGTTTCAGGGGCGTGGCCAAGATCACAATCTTTCAAGCAGCAAATATGACCTCATGGCCCCTCTCCCATGGCTGTCAGTGTTTTGGGTAAGAGGGGACATGTGAGGTCCAGATCATGCTATGACACAGCTGACATTCTGCCTGGATAAAAAAGACTTATAAGAAACTAACACCCAGAAGATTTAAAGTTCAGAATTAGCCTTGACAACAACCTATTTAGATTTCGGCAGGGCATCTTTGTTTACAGTTATGTGAAGCCATTCCTACTTAAATTCTTCTGGTAGTATAAGTTAGTAATAAAAATATACAAGATACATAAATTACTAATTATGTGTGATATCAAGAGGGCATGCAAACATGTTTGGCCCAGTCTATCAGTAAAGGTCCGGAACTGAAAGAGGAAGATGACAAAAAGCCCAGGCACATTAAGATCAATAGGGTGATCATCGGGCACGTTTCTGCCCTCGTCCACCGCACGCATCAGTATTTAGAGCCCCAGAAAGCTTGCTTTTTGAATGATACCTTTGTTACCAGGAAATTGATTACACCTAAGCAGGATATGATCAATACTTCATTTGATATTTGTCATTGTGCTATGAAAACATTTCTCTATAATGTTTTGATTGCACATTTATGAGAAGATAAGGGCTCTTGTGAGTTCTCTCAGAAAAAAGAAACGGACGTTTAAAACTTGGCAAGTTTTCGAACAGTAAGTATTCCATAAGGGTTCATGACATTTCCATGAAGCTGTCTATAACACATCACCTATCAATTTCTTTGACAATATCTACACCAAAACAACCCAAAGGTGGTCAGAGGTGAAGGCTCTGAGGTCTAATTAACCTTCAAGTGTCAATTTTCAAATTTACTCCAGCCTGAGGATTCTAGGAAATTTCATATGTTCATTAATTCAACAAATATTTGTCAATTTTAAGGAATGTTAAGGATACAAAAATGAGTACGAACATGTCCTTGCCTCCAATACCTCGAATTATATTTCTGTCATAAGAGAGTGCTAGTTTGAGCTTGGTGGGCTAGAAAAGCCCTAACAAAAATTATTCAGAGCTTTTCTCTGGTAAATAAAATCTAGCCCATTAGAAAATCATTTCCTAGGTGAAAAGGATTTTGCTAGAAGGAAAGATTTTGTATGCTGTCTTGAAATGGTTGTAGTTTTTTAAACTCATCTTCCTGTTACACTCAAGTTTTAAAATTTTAAACAAAAAAATTTTAAATCTTATTGATTTTAAGTAGTTCAGCCTATTTAATGTAAGAGTTTAACACTATTTTTAAAAAGAATATGGAGCTGTTAATGACCTTTGATAATTTTGAAAGATCAAAGCTTTTAAAAATAGTAATGTTGTGTCTATTGTGTTATTTAAAGATAAAAAGTGAAAAGCAAAATTCTACAGCCCCTAAATGCAATTGGATCTTGGAACAGAAAAAGGTCATTAGTGAAATAACTAAGGAAATTTGAATGAAGTCTGTAGTTTAATTAATAGCATTGTGCCAATGTTAATTTTTTAGTTTTAATAAACATACCATGGTTATATAAAACATTAACATTAGGGGAGGCTGGATGGCAGAGTATATGGGAACTCTCGGTTCTATTTTTGCAACTCCTTGGTAAATCTAAAATTATTTTAAAACAAAACTACTAAAGAATAATGCATATCCCAAGTCATAGTTCAAAGCTATTTAGCTTTTCTCACATCTTAGTATAGATGTAAGAGAACTCAAATAGGAGCATCTGAAATTGGCTAAATAGATAAGGCATTATCAGGACTTATTTTTTCCGAAGTAAGAGCACAGAAATATGGACTTCCAGTGGCTCTTTCAAATGTGAAATGTACCACTCTGCTATGAGATTTGGAGGCAAAAGCATATAATTCTTGGTGAAAGTAGAACTGGCAGGATCTTAGGTTTATTCCAGTGCTTCTCAATTTATCCATCAATATATCCCTTATGGCCAGAGAGTTAAGGTGCACTCCAGAGCATGTGGAGGTTTGCCAGAAGCAACACACCTACGGGTAGAAACTATCTAGACAGTCTCAGGTTTAACTTCAAAAATTCATGTAATACTTTATGTTTGATATTATTTACTTATCAAACTGTTTTCCCAAAGTTCTTATAAAACAGTTGCTTCAAAAACAAAAACAGATGCTCTCATTTCTTAAAAATATATTAGCTTTGGGGCCAGCCCCTAGTTGTTAAGTTTGCCACTCTGCTTCAGTGGCCGGGTTTTGTTCCTGGGCTTGGACCTACACCACTTGTCGGTGGCCATGCTGTGGTGGCAACTCACATATGTAAGAGAGGAAGATTGGCATGGATGTTAGCTCAGGGCAAAACTTCCTCAGGAAAAAAAAAAATTAGCTGATTATACCATGTTGATCCGGGGTATCATTTAATCCTTGACACACCGCTATGAAATTTGATGAGGGGTTCGGGGAGAGGGGTGGACTGTAATCTCAGATGGATGGAGTTCCTGGCCTAATAGCATTGATGCAATTTGCTCAAGATCTCTACCACCTGAGTGAAGACCAATCACTACTGCTTGTGCATGTGAGTCTTGAGCATGTGGAATGCTACTCTCACTTTTCCAGCCACAGAATCCTTCAGTTGGGGAAGTTTTCATCCCAGATAATTCCTGAGGACTTTCCCTTTTTAAATTCCCTGCTTTTTTTGTTTGTTCTCTCATCCCCTGTCTTTTCCCCATATGGAGATAGGAAGAACCTTTTTCAATATATCAAATTCAGTCCATTTAGCAATCCAGAGGACTGGCATGCATTCTAAGTGCCTTTTCTTTCAACTTATTACTTTGATAAGACAGTTGTAACAGAGTCTGAAACACTGAATGGGAATCTGTGCCCTTCAGGGGCCCACTGCTGTCAGGCTTATAAAGCACAAGGTGAAGTGCATTCAATGGGATGACTTCAGGCAGTAAAGATCAGAGTGCAACTCTCAGGTGAGAAATTCCACCCCCAAATCCATTTACATAATGAAAGGCAGGCCAGTTTGAATTATTTAGATAATCCCCCATTTATGGATTGGATTAGCTTAATCGCTTGAGCTGACATTTATTACTCCGATACTATTTCCATAATCATTCAGGAAGTTCAAGGTTTGCCTGTTTTTCTCTTTATTTCCAGTTGATGACCAAAATCAGTATGGTAAAAACTGTTTTACCTAGTATTTTATCAATTAATTAGAACTGCAAAACAATGTATACTGATGTAAATTTTAATTAATCTGAGGAACTAAAAACCGTAAATATTAAATTGCATATCCATGTTCTAAAAATTGGAATGGGAAATTTAACACCCTATGTTTCTGTATATGGTTAATTTTGTAACCACAGCTCCAAAAGGCATGTTTTTTTCTTTTTTCCTTAGGGAGGCAATAAAAAAAAATCAAGTCAGCCTGTCTGGAAAAAAAAAACCTAAGAGTTTTAGCCAATTCTAACCAGTTCCTGGATAAGTCTGGGAATAACACCAAATCTGATCCTCATATCTCAAGCTTCCAAGAAACTTTATACAGATGCATTCAGTAGGGGCATGTTAATAAAAGTCATGAAAGAGGTGTTGGTAATGTGGCAGTATGACATTTTAGAATTGTCATTTATCTCCTCTTTTGTCACAAAGTAAGAGTGGTTCCTCTATTTTTCCACTGTGCCCTTTTGAATTCACTTCTAAACATCTTTTAGAAATTGGAAAATGTGTTTGCGAAGTTTATAATTTACTTGTTTTCATGGGTTATAAGTTTAAACTAGAATTGTCTTTCCTACATGATATTATTCTAATCCTAGCACATAGTTGAAAGGAAATTGCTGGATTTACCTATCCCCAGTATTCACAGAATATTAATGCATTGGATTTTTCTCCTCTGTGTTTCTCTTGAGTTCTTAGGAAAAGCAATACCAATTTTAATCAGACCTCATCATAGAGGAGGTATGAAAAATTTTCAACATTTTATGCTATTTGGTAGAGTTTATTCTTTTGCCTGGTATAATATCTAAAATTGCATTTGGAAGACATAAACTCACAACAAAAATCTCTCACTTTGATTTTTAATAGTCATGCTACAAAAGGCAACAGTGTACCTTCTGGAAGCTGAAGGTGGGAAAAATTATTCCAGTGACAGAAAATTGAAGCTAAACCATAAGACATCAACCTTGATTTTGTAGTCCAGACATTCCTTCTCCCCTCTGCCACCCAAATATCCCTCATTATATTAGTCAGGGTTCTCCAGAAAACACAGAACATTATACACACATACGGAGGGAGAGAGAATAAGAAAATGGCTCACCTGCTTATGGAGTCTGAGAAGTCCCAAGATCTGCAGGTGGCAAGCTGGAGGCTCAAGAGATCCAGTGAACCAGGAGAGCTGAAGGCAGGAGAAGTGGATGTCCCAGCTCAAAGACAGTCAAGCAGAGGGAATGAATTCTCCCTTACTCTGCTTTTTGTTCTATTTAGGCCTTCAACAGATTGGATGAGGCCCACCCACATTGAGGAAGGCAATCTGCTTCACTCAGTCTAGGGAGTCAAATGTTAATCTCATCCAGAAACAGCCTCACAGACAGACCCAGAATAATGTTTAATCAGATATCTGGGCACCACATGGTCCAGTCAATTTGACTTATAAAATTAACCATCACACTAATCAAATCATGATAGGATGTTGTCATCGGATAGCTTACAAGCTACCTTGGTATTCAGACTCAGAAGAGTTCTAATGGGAGGCAATTTGTACGTCAAATTGTAGCATCTGTAATTTCTATTGTGTGGCGTACTTCCCTTCTCCCATACTCTGATTCTTTGGAAAACACTCATTGTATGTTTCTGATGGGATATGAGTCATGCTTCAGCAATCCCAGTATGCCATTCCCTGGACACACTGAGTAGAAAGAGACAGCACATGATGCAAGCAGGGCCAATGGGATTGATACACAGCTCTGGGGAAGGGTGTTGTCAAACTAGGATGGTGTGAAGTTGTGGTTGCAAGTGGCCATCTCCAGCCACATGGAGGAAGCTGTCTGTAACGAAAAGTAACGAGACCATCATGCAGAGAGGAAGAGACAAACAGAAACATGATGCGGAGGGTAGGAGAGACTGTTAAAGGGAAGATTTGAAACTCTAGATCCAGTTGTGCCTGAAGTTTTCATTCCTGGACTTTCTGTTTGTTCATTTGGATTCTAACCAAGAGAACTCTAATACAAACTATGCTCCTATGTTAAATAATCGTTCTTTTTATTGATGGTCCTACCTGGATACTGAAGAGTGTCTGTTATTTGGGTATATTGTCCTCGTTGACCAAGTGTACAGCTTTGCGGAGGGATCATTAGAGCCGTGGAAGAGGATTAGGATACTTCACCTTCTAGCTGAACCATCCTGGAGAACAGTGGGAAGGCAATGTTAGGACAGATGACCCTCCTGAGAGTAAGTCATAGGATCGTAGGAAGGCTAAGTCTGTAACTAACTTTGCCTGAATTATAGACATTTAAAAGCCGTAAGTCGGGGCTGGCCCCGTGGCCGAGTGGTTAAGTCTGTGCACTCCGCTGCAGGCGGCCCAGTGTTTCGTTGGTTCGAATCCTGGGCACGGACATGGCACTGCTCATCAAACCACGCTGAGGCAGCGTCCCACATGCTACAACTAGAAGGACCCACAACGAAGAATATACAACTATGTATTGGGGGGCTTTGGGGAGAAAAAGGAAAAAAAAAATCTTTTAAAAAAAATAAAAATAAAAAATAAAAGCCGTAAGTCAATGGATACTACATTCAAACTACAAGAGGAATGACACCAGATCATTCCATGACAAGTAGCAGTTCTAGGACACAAAATACTAACTAGATTTCCAGTAAGGCTCTTCCCTACAAGAGGTCTAAAAGAGCAACACAGATCCTCTTCAAAGTGTGATGAGAGAGAAAACGCAAAATATGATCAGAGGCAAAAAAACCCTCAGGCACTGTCAAGACGCCCTGTGAACATAGGCCTCTGCTAACCTCTGACAAATCAGTGAACCTGTGATTTCACGGATATTTACTACATGAGAGCTGAGGCTGCATGTTTAGCAAGCAAAGCTGTTTTGATAGTTCTTTTGCTAATTAAGAATGAAAATAGGGGTTCTGAAAGGCATAGAATGGCATCTGGGTCCCAGGGATGGGTCACTGCCTCTTGCCTCCTGCCCCCTGCCCCACATACTCTGCATCGCAGCATGGCCTTCCATTCCAGCACATCTTTCCCAATGTCCTAATGTAACATCACACTACACAATGTCCTGTGAATGGGGGATGGGTTGGATTATACTTGTCAGAAATTTAACAGAACAAGAAACCAGAAAAAACATAAAAATAGCTGTATAATCTGGAGGGGGAAAGTCATATTCTATTCTGTCCTGGTAGAAAAACTGAAAAATATTCTCAAGATAGAAATTAAAGATAAAGGAAAATGAGGAATCTCACTTCATGGAGTGACCAACTTCTCATTACAGATTATGCCCTGTCTCATCCTTTTCAAATTTTTCCATGTCTCTGCCCAGAAGGTCCCTGCGTAGCCACAGTAAGGAAGTCAAAGCTTTTCTATCCTCTAGGCGATCCAAGTTAGTATAATATACTGACACAAAAAGGGACATTATTATAAGTCAGATTTTGGCCCAAAATTTTTTTCTCTCATTCACATATTTTCTTGGATCCTCTGGATTCACAGAATAACTAACCAAAACGCTGAGTCTCTCAGCCTTATCTTTCAAACAGAACTAGCAAAATGAGCAATAATAATCCCACCTTCTACCTGTTCATTGCAGCTCAGCTCCCTGTATACAGATAGGTCCCATGTTGAACAGCTGCCTTCTCCCATGAGCTCTTCAGACACAGTGCCAAACTATGGCATTCACTCTTTCCAGTGAGGTCCCTCAGCAAAACCACAGGCCCTTACCACCCATAAAATCTACTAGACTATGGCATTGAAGGAATGCTTTTTTAGGGATTCACTACAAGTGATTTTAGGGGAGATTTCTTCTGAAAACAGGAGGGCTTAGCTCCAAAAGACTTTGCCTTCCTTTTTGTAAACCTTCTCAGAATTTTCCTGTGGAAATAATCCATATAGATTTAATGTTCTCAGCATTTACTCATATTTGTGGATTTCCTTCCAACACCCACACACGTTTCCCACATCCTGCTTCTCTTGAGAAGTAGAATACTCTAGGTCTGCTCGGTGTGGAGCATAATGGAATAATTGTTTCACAGTTGCCACAAACTCTGCTTTCAAGTGAGTCCTCCAGACTCTGCCCCTCAACCGTGTAGTACTTTCTGCTCTCCTGTGGTCCAACCAGACTCTGAGATTCTTGCCGTCTTTTTACACGGCCGGGTGTCCAGGCCCTGGCCTCTACCATGTATGGCTCTTCTTTCTCCTTTCTTGTACTTTCCGATTGCTTCTTATGCTGTGTGTTCTGATCATTTGCCAGCTTATCACGCTTGGTTGAATTCTAAGCCTCTCCAGAGTGAAACCAATGGACGTGATCTGTCTTTTATCACAGAAGATAAATTATTTTTGCCTTAGCGTCAAATGTCTTAAATCAATAGCTACTTCAGAAACCCAAAGGGATAGAGGTAAAAACCTAAGCCAAAACCAACCGAACAACCAACAAAAAACCCAGAAACACTGTTACGAATAGCAATGCAAGGATCAAAATGTTGACCCTTTCTTATATTCCCCATATATTTGAATCCAGTTTGTTTTCTTGCAAAAGGTGGTGGAGCTTTTCACACTTAGTGGAATTTAATTCTAAGCTATTACAGTCACTGTTACCAAACATTGTAAATCCTGCTTTATGGCTTATATACATTATTTCATTTGATATTCATAACTACTTACACAGACCCAAGACAAATATTCCTTTGTTCAACAAAATATGCACTGATAACTCCTGATAGGCCAGAAGAAGGGACAGTGATAAAAGGCCAACAATTTGTGATGCTCTATGGAAAACAGATCATAGGGTGCAAGAGGGGCTATGGGTAGAAGTTAGAAAGCTGTTATGGTGTAGCTGTGAAATGATTGTGGGGTGGTATTAGCAGTAGTGGTGGAGGAAGAGAGGAGAGGCAGATTTGAGACATATTTAGGATGTAAAATCAATAGTCTATGTTAATGGATTGGATTTTGGGTTTGGGCAGCATATAATTTCCAAAATGTGAGGTGTCAAAGAACTCCTAGGTTTCTGGATGTGTTAACTGGATGGATGAAATTAGAAATTAGAAATCATGAAATTAGAAAACAGTGGAAGAGAACATGTAGGGGAAGTAGATCATGAATTTGGTTTTAGACAATTGAGTTTGAGGCACACCCGAATTATCCCAGAGGAGATATCAGGTAGGCAGTTAGATATACAGGTCTGGAAGACAGAGGAGTGGTCTGTGCTGGAAAAACAAACACAGGAGCTGTCAGTGTATAGCTGTTGACATCACGAAAATAATTGTGGTCATCTAGTGTGAAGCTGTAGAATGATGAGTCCCTCGGAAAGTGTTTCCAGGAGGAGAAAGTATCAAAAGAGACTGAGGAGAAATGACCATAGAGCTAGCAGGCATCTGGGGAGATTACAAAAAAACAGACACTATAAATATAAAAGAAGACAGGAAAATGTGGCTAATGATACTGAGAAGTCACATAAGACCTTTTTATATTTATGGACTTGGACTTAAACACTGTTTTTTTGTGACATAAGTTTCAGAAATCTAGAAGGGACAGATGAAGAGTGGAGTGGCTCAAGTACCAACATGCCAGGCAACTTCCAAGTGCTTTACAGACATAGTCTTATTAATCCTCACAGTTCCTCTTACAGATGAAGAAACTAAAGTTCAGAGAAGACAGACGAACTGACCTGCCCAAGCTCATGCAATTCTGTGCGGCAGCAGAGCTAGAACTCAACACCTGATGTTAAGGATATCTGCTTGAGTTTTGTTGTTGATGATTTTTTTTTAACTAAAAATGAAATGGTTCTTTCCAAACATGAAAGTGGAATAAATTTACATGTCGCTTTTGAAATATTCAAAACAAGGAAATGAAGCACCATAGTCTTTATTTTAAGATGTCCTGTTTCATTTTATCAATACATGAATGTATTCTTAAAAGATTATTATACAAGTCTTCTCTTTCTGCCGCGGCTGTCGAGAGTAACCCTAACACTGCAACTGATCAGCATAGGCTGGAACATTTCGCTGAGAAGAGCACCACAGTGGAGAAGAATGGCATTGAAACAGATTTCCAGCGACAAGTGCTTTGGGGGATTGCAGAAAGTTTTTGGACATGACAGTGTTGAACTGAAGTGCAAATGAAATTTGCAGTCTATTTACCACCAAAGGCAGAAACTGGAAAATGCCCTGCATTATACTGGCTGTCTGGTTTAACTTGCACAGAGCAAAATTTTATATCAAAATCTGGTTATCATCAGGCTGCATCAGAACATGGCCTTGTTATCATTGCTCCAGATACCAGCCCTTGTGGCTGCAATATTAAAGGAGAAGATGAGAGCTGGGACTTTGGCACTGGTGCTGGGTTTTATGTGGATGCCACTGAAGATCCTTGGGAAACTAACTATAGGATGTACTCTTATGTAACAGAGGAGCTTCCCCAACTCATAAATGCCAATTTTCCAGTGGACCCCCAAAGGATGTCTATTTTTGGCCACTCCCTGGGAGGCCATGAGGCTCTGACTTGTGCTTTGAAGAATCCTGGAAAATACAAATCTGTGTTGGCCTTTGCTCCAATTTGCAACCCAGTGCTCTGTGCTTGGGGCAAAAAAGCCTTTAGTGGATATTTGGGAACAGATCAAAACAAATTGAAGGCTTATGATGCTACCCATCTTGTGAAGGCCTATCCAGATTCTCAGCTGGACATACTAATTGATCAAGGAAAAGAGGACCAGTTTCTTTCAGATGGACAGTTACTACCTGGTAACTTCATAGCTGCCTGTACAGAAAAAATCCCTGTTGTTTTTAGATTACAAGAGGGTTATGATCACAGCAACTACTTCATCGAAACCTTTATTGCTGACCACATCAGATGTCATGCAAAGTACCTGAATGCATGAAAACATCAGATACGAGAGTCTTTTCGAGATTATAAAATTGTAATAAACATAATTGCAGGGGGAAAAGATTTCAAAACATTAGCTTTCATAATGCTAAAAATGCTTCATTCAGCAGTTGAATCATCTTCTGATATATGAAACCTGATTCTGATTTAAAAAGTTATTTTACCGGTGTTCATAAAATATTTAATACTTCACAGCTTTTTTGAGGTCATTTGGAAATCATTGTTATATTGACCTCAGGTCAAAGAATATGAATGTAATCCCATTCAAATCATAGAACACAAACTCTGGAGCAGAGGGTTTAAAAGTAATTTAGCCTAAACTCCTCACCTTGCCAGACTTCATACTATGAAGGCATAGACTATCTCCATCGTGTTCTTCTTGTGTATATCTCTAGTGTCTAGCAACTGCTTGGCTTCTAGTAGGCATTTAATTAACTATTTCTTATTTCTTGAATAAGGAGGTAGGCTCAGGAAGGTTAAGTGAATTCTCCATCAATATATGGTAAATATAGTTGTTTGTGGGACAGCTAAGATTAGAAGCCAGATCTCTTAAACCCAATCCAGTGATGTTTCTCTTCTTATCTACTTGGGTCTTATATACTGAGCCAAATAAATTTGTGGACATTGTTTTATGAGCATCTCTCAAGAGACAAGAATTAAAAATTAAATAAGATTCAATCTGATTATAGCTAGATAAGAAAACGTTTCATATGTTACTATAAACAAAGATTTTTTTCCTTTAGTTACGCACAGAAATTTAGCTCGATGACCACGCCAAGAAGAGTAACCATTACAAAAGTAATCATTACAAGAAAGAAATTTGTAAATACCAAACTGTGTTCCTTTAAGAACATAATTGACCAACTTTTGAAACATAAATAAAATCTGGTTTAAAAAAAAAGATTATTATAAAAGCACCTGCACCCTGCCCCATCCTCACCCCATTTCTACTCTGCAATCACTTTGAACCTTTTCAGCTGTGTGGTTGCTCCTGGTTATGTTGGATTTATTTTCATATTTCCAAATAATATGCTTATAGTACTGTTTCTGAATTTTTTGGATACTAACCGTGCACTTCCTGTTAGAGTAGAAATAGCCCAATTACACACACACACCCCACCTTCTCTTCCTAGCCAATATAATTATATCATGATTTCAGTTATAGGAAATCATGTTATACATTAATGTAACTTTGTAAATATTGTTCAGAGACAGATGTTGCATTATGTTTATATTTTTTCTTGAGTTAATAATTGCCTTGTTTTAACTTGCATGCTTTTTTGTACAGGTATTCTTAATTTTCCACCCTAATTACTTCCTTAGAGTCACCATGAGCCAATAACTAGTTGTTTCAAATGCTCAAATTTGTTACTTAAGCCCTCCCATTTCCCAGAGTTTTCACGCCTACTTATGTTTTTACTCTCCCTCCACCCATTTTCTGTCTTCCGGTTTCCTCTGGAGGTTCACTCTTCTCGTAGGCTCTGGCCCCATCCTCTTTCAGAGGAACCTATTCTCAGAGGATAGAAAGCAGCCTGATACCTGTCCCAGGTCACAGAGACTGAGTGCTGGATCCCTTGACCATGAAATATTAGATCTTGCTCCCTGAAGAAGGCAGGTGAATAAAGGACAGAGAGATCCAATCTGCACCCTGAAATCAGCCTAAGAGGCCAACATGTGTCACTGTGTGTGTTGGGAAGTTGCCTCATCAGTCTCATAAGCACTGGCACATTGATTTAAGACAATGACTTTCCATGAGGACCCTCCCTCCAAAGACTGGTGCCACAGTCATTCTCAGTCACAAAAACATTCTGAAGTGAAGGCTGATTTCAAAACAATCTACAAACTCTATACATTATTAATCTTACATTAAACTAAAACATTTCTTAAAATGTAATTTATGTTCAGTAAGTTGTTTTTCCCAGTTGTTAAAGCACATTATTAAATATTTTATAGGCAATTACTGTCACTATGTCAGAAATACAATAACATCAGGGATTTTTATATTCATTCTGAGGAAAATAATTATGCAGTAGATTGTAGAGCAAAGCAAACTGGTTTACAGTCACTATTTATTTTTGAAAGGACTATTGTTGTTTTAGAAAAAATCAGGCAATCCTAAATATGTACAATTGAAAACTAGACTCTTAAATATATTAATTGTATTGCTCAAGACACCTGCCACTTGCTAAAATATTGATCTAAGCTGGATTTTATAAAGGGCCATATTATCTTGCTCTAAAGACAATGACAGCCTCTGGTTAAGAATGGCACATAGACCACAAAGCAGTAAGTGATGACTCTTGACATTTTGAGATCTCTACTGGTCAAATTCCACTGACAAAAATTCCCTGGCCTACCCATTGGCTAGGTCAGTTATCCTCAAAGTAAGGTCCTATCACCATCAGCAGCAAAATCACTTAAGAATTTGCTGGAAATGCAAATTCTTAGGCCCCACTCCAAACCTGCTAAGTCAGAAATTCTGTCAGTGGGGCCTAAAGCAATCTGGCCTAACGTGGTCGTTCTCAAATGCTTGTGTGCATCAGATTCACCTGGACGCCCATTGCTGGGGTGAGCTGTAATTCAGCAGTTCCAGGTGATGCTGATGCTGCTAGGCAGGCCATTACACTTTGAGAACCAATGACCTAGAAAAATGAAACACCATGTGAACTAAATGGGTTACTAAATGGAACGTGACTATCTTTGTTCTATGATTTTCTTGGGGGGAATTTATCTGGTTTCCTTTTCTGGATGTATGAGTATGTAGGGAAGAGAAGGGGAGAGTCAATCCCTGAACACACGTTTATTGGCATCTACTCCGTGGCAGGCACGAGAAAGACAAGGACCATACCCTTGGAGTTTACTTAACAGAAGGATAAAACAATAAACAATTTTAGTTATGGTTGTTTTACAAGATTTAAAGTGCTAGGAAAAAAAAGTGCTGCAGTAAAAAAAAATGTATCTAAGAGGGGAACCTGACTTTCTGTGGAAATCAGGTAGTAATTTTCAGCTTGCAATCTGAAGGGTGATGCATTAGTTTTCTATTGCTGCCGTAACAAATTACACAAACGCAGTGGCTTCAACAACACAAATGTGTGGTCTTACAATTCTGCAGGAAAAATCCGACGCTGATTCCACAGGATAAAATCAAAGCATCAGCAGGGCTCTATTCTTCCTTGGAATCTCTAAGAGAGAATCTGTTTTCTGGACCTTTCCAGTTTCCAGAGGCTGCTCTCATCCTTGGCTCATGGTCCCCTTCCTCCATCGTCAGTGCCAGCAACACTGTATCTCTCTATGCCCTCCATCAGAGTCACATCATCCTCTGACTGACTCTCCTCTTCTTCCGCCCTCTTCCACTCTTGAGGACATTTCTGATTACATTGGGCCCACCTGGATAATCCAGGCTTATTAAAATCAGCTGATTAGCAACTGTAAGTATCTGCAACCTGATTACCCCTTAGCATGTCCACATTCATAGGTTCTGGAGATTAGGACACTGACATATTTAATAGATAGCATTCTGCTTACTGTAGATGATGTGAATTTAGCAGAGTTAAAAGAAGAGAAAGAACATTCTGAACACGTGTGGTTCCATAAACACTGTATGTGGAGAACAGGGAATGACAGGAGCCTGACATTTAAAAAGGTGAACAAACTCCAATGTGACCTGAATGAGAAGGTGAGAGAGAATACAGTAACAGAGGAGGATGGTGATTAGGAGGTAGGGTCCCCAGAAGAAACACATTTGCAAACAAATTAATTAAAAATATGATTTTGGCAAAGGAGATGAACAAAAGCAAAACTAAGTCACCAGAAATATGCTAGAGTCATACGAAAGCAAATGTTTCCCAAAACTTTTATCTAAGTAACATGCAGACATATCCAACCCTCCATTTTAAAGTGAATGTTTTGCTTTGTAGTAATGATTCCTGTGTTTCTGGGAGTGCTTAAACTTATACTTGGGTTTCCAAGATTTCCGCCAGAAATATCTACAGAAGAAAGGTCTGTTCTTGAAAGCTACATAACAGATAGAGAACTTTTAGTAGGAGAAAGAAAGGTTTCCATGTTATCTTTCTTACCCATGCAAACTAGTGTTTATCTCTATTTGATATGATAATAATTATTAAAGGATAATTTATCATTATTAGCAAATGTTACTTGGAATTTGCAGTGCAGAAATATTACTTTCTTTCTGGTATGTAAAATGTCCTGAGAGACACTCAGGAAGATCATTAGTACATAAGATAATTCGTCTGTTTCACTCTTGGGAAGGGCCCTGGAAACGACTACTGCTCTGAGTCTAAATGCAGATCTCTGTGCTGAAGCAGCCTGAAACTCCCTACATTACCTGCAAAGTTATCCATGTAAGTCCATTTCCCGTGTTCTTTGATGGGGGAAAAGGAGATTGTGGCTTTAATCAAAGAATTATCTGACTTAAAAAAGGATGAGATTTTCCGGGCAGTGAAACTATCCTGTGTGATGCTATAATGGCGGAAGCAGATGATTATACATTTGTCCAACCTGTAGAATGTACCTCACCAAGAGTGAGCCCTAATCTAATTATAGACGTCAGGCGATGACAGGTTCAAAGAGACATAAAAATGAAAGCAGGAATACCCTCATGACTGAAAATCACTGTTCACATTTTGATAAATATATTTCCAGATTCTTTCTGTCTGTCTCTCTCTAAACACACATGTGTACACACAGACACACAATGCATATAAATAATGTATATATTTATATATGAATGAATAATTTTCATAAAAAAGAATAATACTCAAAATGTGTTATAAACATATAATTTTGTGATACTAGGACAATTTATATAATGGTTAATCTCACTGATATTCTTTTTCTTTTGGTATTTTTTTATAATGATGAAATGAACATTATGGCGCTTACATCCTTTTACACTCATTTTCTCCTTGGGAAAAGTATCAGGGTGTTATTTCTGCCTCAAAGCATATAATCATTTAAAATTTTGATGCATATTGCCCAACTGTTCGTCATACAGGTTTTATTGATTTACATTTCCATCAACAGTACATTTCTCTCATCAGTCAGCCCTAGACACTTTCATTTGAAATTTCTTGTGCTAATCTTGCAGGCTATATATTATGCCCCATTGTTAATAATGATATTAACATCAGTAGTTAATTTGAACATCAGTAATTAGTCTGAACACTATTATTAATTTATAATACGTTCTTTAGAGAATGGCTTTTATCCTAATATTTGTTGAAATATTTCTCTTATTTATTGAATTTTAAAACATTTCAGATTAGAATTTATATATTTTGGCAATATATATTTTCAGTTTATAATTTTTAACCTTGGGTATTATCTAGTATACACTAAATTATTGTAACAACTAGACCTCTGAATTCATAATGGCCCAATTCAATGAAGTAGTTTTTTTTTTTGAGGAAGATTAGCCCTGAGCTAACATCTGCTGCCAATCCTCCGTTTTTTTTTTTGTGTTTTTTTTTTGCTGAGGAAGACTGGCCCTGAGCTAACATCCATGCCCATCTTCCTCTACTTTATATGTGGGACGCCTACCACAGCATGGCTTACCAAGCAGTGCTATGTCCGCACCCAGGACCCGGGATCCGAACCAGCAAACCCCTGGCTGCTGAAGCAGAACGTGTGCACTTAACTGCTGCACCACCTGGCTGGCCCCTCAATGAAGTAGTTTTGAGGCCCAGATACCTTTGCTCTTGTAACTTTACTTTCTACTCCCACTTTATCATCATCTACATCCAGCTGGAGGTGGGAAGAGTTTACATACAGCATGGAGGAATCAGGCCTGCCTTTTATAAGCCTTGGCCCAGAAGTTAACATACATTACTTTCACTCATAGTTCACTGGCTATACCTAGTAGTAAATGGGACAGGGAAATTTACTCCCTGGCTGGGTTGTTACTTCCCATCTACAACTGTCTACTATAGAAAGGATGAACAAAATTCAGGGGACAGGTACATTTTCTGACATAAGTTGTTTGAGATGTTTGGGCAGGCAAAGGTTTTCAAGTTTTATGAAGTTAAATCAATCATTCTTTTTCCTTGCAAAATACTTTTTGATTCACTGGCTGAGGGGCACGGAGACTGAGCAGAAAGCGGTAGCCTAGAACTTGCAACAATCTTCTCATTAGGCTGTGGAGACAGAAATTGGAATTCAGAGCTTCCAAGAGAACCAGGACTTGCAGGACCAAGATCCCAGAAAAAAGAGACCTGCAGAGAAAAGAGCCAATCTTCTGAATATAATCTGCCATCAATGCATTTGCTGACCCCTAACCAGGGCAAGTGTGGTGAGAAGCTCTGAGAAACCATGCAGAAAGCAGCTTCTCAAAAGCTAAACATTTAAGCAGAGAATGTAGTGATTAGACGGTGCCAGGAAGACAGAATTTTGAGCTCACCAACAAGGAATGACCCAGGCCCAGGAGAAATGAGAGCCTGAAGGAGCTATGCTCCAGGACTAAGGGCAGATCAAAAATAGAATAGTACAACTGGATATAACTGCCTACCGGAATAAAATTAAATCTCTGGAAAAAAATTGTATCTGGCAATTCCACTTAAAATCTCTCTGTATCTGTTTATGACTAGAGTGATAAACCAGTTACAGGAAACCTGGAATGATTCAATGTTTCTTCCTCTCCTCCTTTCATCTTTTAGTTTTACTTGGAACACTGAAAAAAGGCTGGCTCACTGCCTTGGAGTTATAAGGTTGTTTTTTATTAATTAAATAAACTTTTTTTCAGAGAGTACGATTTGTTTGTACTGCCATGAGTTAATCAGCCTCTGTGGGATGTTAGAAAAATGTTTTTCTTTCTTTCTTTTTATCTTTTGTGAGTCATGGAAATCCTACAATTCTGGAATAGTCGGTGGTTTGCGTTTGACTTGGCTTTCGTTACAAACTGGAATTTTTACAAATGAAGAATTTACTATTGCCATTTAAAAACAAATTGTAGAACAAGAAATTAATTTAAGTATTTAATATGAAAATATAGTCCCATTCCTTTATTTTAATGTAAATATAACTGGGGGCAAAAATACATTCTACTTCTCAACTGTACATGCTCCATACTTGCTTTCTGTCATTAACACTAAATGTGCTAATTTCCTTGTTTTTAGATCACATTTTTAACTTAAAAAACTCATTTTTGTTACTCTCTGTGAATAACTTCTGTTTAAATTTTTTAGGAAAAATCTAAAGAGGGAAAAGGCCCAAAACGCTAAAACTTTTTATGCTTCTAACAGACAAGAAGGGACTAAGCCTGCCTGTAGAAGGTGTTTTGTAGGGAAAAAAATAAACTTCTCATTAGATATTAGTAAATCTGCTTTATTTCTCAAGCAAAATGGGTTTTTAAGAAATATAATGTGAGATTCCAGAAATGGAGGGTGAAGCAAAAATAGTATAAGTCCTTTCTGCCATTGTATTGCCATCCTATCGTATTTCAGCTTGTGGGCGGCATGTTATAATTAAATTGTGTGTGTATGTGTGAGTGAGTGTGCAGAAAGCAAGGGTCTAATTTAAAATTTAGGCTCCTTAGTGGCATCAAAACAAGTTCTCTGGTCTGGAATAGAATCCACTCCCCCCAACCCCAACACACACACACAGAAATTAGAGCATCCATTCATCCAGCTAAAATTAGCTGGGCATTTATATAAACATTACAAACATGTTTAAAAGTGGACTAAATCCTATGGGACATGGGGGAGAAAACAACTACTTTTGTTCTATGTTTTTGCCTTAAGGATATTCATGAAATAGTTTTTTCTATTTTGTAGTTATTTGAAACATTTCATAATTGGTCCTAAAAGAACTTAGACTCACCATAAAGTAGAGAAAATAGATACATTTTAAACGCTGGATTTCTGATATTTGGATTTTAAAAGTTAAGCCTAGTTTGCTAACTTCATTCTGATACAAAAATAACAGAACTATTTCAGAAACTTGTGGTGGATCAGTTTCAGAATAGTTTCATTTTATCTGTACAGATTTCAATTTTATGACTATTTTACTTTTCAAGTGTATACTAGATTTGCTCTGTCTTCATACTAACTTATTCTATTTTAATTTTTAATGAGACTCTCATCTGTTTACCTAAATCTTCGATGCTTCAGGCCCATGCATATTTCAAAGTAGAGCTCATTTTGTGCTTTAAAAGCATTGAACAGACCAGAAAATGCAACATTCTTTATACTGAGAAGGCAAATGCTGAATTTTTGTTTTTTCAATAAAAACAATTCAAATTTTATGAAGTGGCATTACATATACCCTACAATTCAATTAAGAGTTAATAGAGATGTTAAGAAATAAGACCAATGTTGGAAAACAAAGAGAAAAAAGATAATATAAGTAGACCCACAGGTGATTCAGATATCGAACTCATACATTAATAATCCGTAATGAATATTTTCAAGAAAATAGGTGAAATATCACCAGAACCCAATGGCTTCACCAATGAATTCTTTCAAATGGTAAAGAATTAGCCCAACATAACTTTGATTCTAAAACCTGACAAGCCATTAGAAGAAAGGAAAATTATAGGCAAATTTTTCTCATGAATAAAGATATCTAAACCTTTCACAAATATCAAATCAATGTAAATAGTATATAAAAAATAATACTAATACTATCATGATCAAATTGAGTTTATTCTGGGATTGCAGAGTTGGTTTAACATTTGAAAACAGTTAATTCACCACATAAAATAAGATTTTAAAAGTTGATCATCTCAATAGATTCAGAGAAAAGAATTTGATAAAATCCCGCAGCCATTAATGATAAAAAAAAAAAAAACCCTCTTGGCAAACTAAGAATATAAACTTCTTTGTCTGACAAAGTTTTATAAAAAGTATCTAAGAAAACATTATACTTGATTTTATAATACTGAAAGTTTTCACCTTGATTTTGGAAATAAGTTCACCACTGTTCAACAAGTCCTAGCCAGTACAGTAAAGATAAAAAAAAAAAAAAAACAGGAAAAGAAATAAGAAGACTAGGGATTGTAGATGAAGAAATAAAACTGTCCACTTTTTCTAGACAACTTTGCTTGAATCAGTGAATAATCTATAAAAATTTACATTAATTTCATTTTTATATACCAGTGACAGTTGGAAAATGAAATTCTTAAGAAAGATATCATTTATAATAACGTCAAAAATATCGTTACATAGGAATACATCTAGCAAACATTTTGTAAGATTTCTACACAAACTATAGAATATTATTGTGAGAAACTGAGGAAACCCAACATAATTAGAGAAATACATAGTGTTTAAGAATTGGAAAGCTCCATGTTGCAAAGATATCATTGCACCCCTAATGCAATATCTGTCAAAACACCAATAGGATTTTTAAAGTGAAACTTGACAAATTGTTTCTAAAAGTTATATGGAAATGAAAAGGGGGCTAGTTATGACATTCTTGAAGAAAAAGAGCATTGTAAGAGGACTTGTTCTACTGAATATTAAGTCTTATCATAAAGCTATTTAAGACAGTATGTTGCTGGTGCAAGGATACAAGAATAGACCAATGGATTAAGTAGAGAGCTTATGGAAAGGTAACAGATATAGAGGTATTGATTTATGAGAAAGGATTAGGGGAAAGGACAGTATTTCCAATAATAATGATAACGGAAAAATTGGGAAAAATGCAGGAAAAAAATGCCACTTTGTTCCTATCTCATACCATACACAAAATTAATTACAGTTAATGTATAGATATAAATGTGAATGACAGAGCACTAATAATTCAGAGTGCTGGAAAGATTCAGATATCTACTACATTGTTCCTCAAAAGTGTGACTAGTGAAGATTATAAACAGCCACCACGTGTGGGGTATCACCAGCTAGATGACTTCAGGGAAGCTAAAACTCAACTCTTCACACCTCCCCCCAGTAAATCATGGAGAATTCATTAAATGCCATTAAATAGTGAGGAGATAAGATTAGAAATCTGGAAATTTTAATCCAGTGTACTTGAGGGGAGTGGACCTGAAAGCAAGAAAGTTCAAAAGTCCAGCAAGATCTGAGGTTTTTTTGAAATGTATAATAATATTTTTAGTTTTAGAATGGAAATAAAGGGGCAAATCAAAAAGATCTTTCAAAAGGGCTTGGCAGCTGGGTTGATATTCTGGACAAAGTGGGGAAAAGTCAAAATGACCCAGAGGTTTTGAGCCTTAATGATATCATTAACAAGGATAGAAAATCAGGAAGGCAAGCTGCTTTGGGAGAGAGGATTATTGAGTTTGAGATGATGGTGGCATATCCAAACAGAAATACTAAAAAAATGGTAGAAATAAGTCATTGGAAGCAAAGAAAGGGCCAGGCCTAGAGTGATGGTGTATGATGTCAGTAGTGTCTGTGGATGCACATAGCCGCTCACTGTCTGTCCCAATTCTCTCACATCCATTCATAGAGTTACAATTGTGCTGTCATCTGCATAAGCAGATCACTGGGCTGGTTATGGAACAGAGGGGAAAGGACAAGTGCTGATATTAACAGAGACTGACAACTGCTGAGGGCTGCCTGTGAGTAATTCTTAAATCACACAGAATTTTGAGGAAAATTTTGAACTAACCTTGTCTTAGGATCTTCTAGATAAAGAGGTGTTTCAATAGACTCTGGCAAGCCACTCTATTGTTTCACTAGCATTATAATCTGTCAGGCACTTTCTTTCTTAGTGAAGTTAACCCTCACTCACTAGAATATTAGTAGGGTATGATGCCACACCTCAGGACCAATTGACTTAACTTCGTCAGTTGGGCTAAAGAAGGACACCAATCATCTGGTCTGGAAGAAAATCCTCTTCATAACTCCTCTTTTCCTATTCTCTCTAGTGCAGGCATAAGGCACCAGATAAATATTCACAGCCATGCATGATGGATGTCATTGGCCACCATCCCTCTAATGGATTGCACCTGGATGCAAAAAAAAAAGTCATTCTTTAATGGAATGAAGTTTTAAATGATCCAGATTTCAGAGGAGTGCATAATCATGAATATTTATAGAAAACATTATCATTTAAAAACATTTTTTTCTCTTTTCAAAGCTTTCTAATTGAGCTATAAAAATTCATGCTAGCCTAGAATTAGGCACACATGCTAAGTGCCCAAAGAGCCGCATTAACACTGTAATAAAGCTTGGGGGGATGGGACTGTGGGGAAAATTCTCTATCCCCCACTCCTAGGAAATCAATTTTCTAATTTTCTCTGTAAGAAGTCTTATTTCTGTATAACTCCTTGCTAATAGTCACTGATCAAAGCACCTTTTTGAACTTGAGTCCTATTTAAGAGAATTTTAGGGAAAAAACAAGTACTTTGGCAAGAGAAGAAATCAAATTCATAGTGTCCCATCTAGCAATAAACAGCTTTTATAGGGGTGTAGACAATGAAGCAAAGATGACATTTACTTTATAACTTCAAAGAGTGTAAATTATGACTTCATTTTTTATGCCAGAAAGTCTTCCTATAGAAAAGAACCCAAAAACTTGCTACAGAAGAATTTAAAATTAATGAAATGCTTTACTTCATTAAAATGTGGGCATTTGGTTTGATTTCAGAATTCCTGTTGATAATGAATGGGCTCCTAAAGAGGTACGAGGGAATGGGGACCGTCCCTCTGTAGACAGTCTGTGTGGAAGTCACAACTGTCTCGACCTCCACTACAGGGAATGTCAGAGAACTCAGTGTGCTTCAGACAAGATCAGGTCTTCATCCTTGCCTCCTGAGAGATGGGCTTCTAATCCCAATAAAGAAAATTCAATAACATAAAATAAACAGGAGTGAAGGTACAGGGCCAAACTCACCTGGGTTAGGAGCCTTAATCACTGCCTTTACTAACAAACCAGAACTTTCATGGCCAGTTTATGATAGAGATAAAGTCCCCAGTGATGTGAGTCAGCGCATAGCCTTTACTTTTCTAAGTGATTCCATGAAATCTGTTTATTGCTCAAAACAGAGACCAGGAGCTTTTATGCAAATACTCAAACCGTACACATGCTTTAATGTACCAATAAATAATATTTTCCTCTACCCCTGCCACCACTTCTTAGAGATCTGCTGTGCCCAAAGTCCTGGAACCCCCATCACTCAGTGTCAACTGATTGGACCTGCCAGGGATGGACACCTTACTCACGTTTGACCAATCAGGTTTTCTCTTCCAGGAAGCTGGAATTGGGACACTGCCTGAGACAGATTGCTACAGGGATCAAACTGGAGAGTCAGAGATACATAGGGCTGAGGCTTTCATTCGGGGACAGTCATGGGAATCTAATCTTCAGAGAGAATAAATTAGATGAGAGATGCAGAGGGGAGACATCACATAGCCCCACAGAGACAATATTAGCTGCTTGAGGCTTTCCACAAAGAAGCTGGGCTTTATTTTGTGCGATTGGGTTCCACAATGTCTACCTTGAAATTCCCTCTCTTTCTTTCTATCATCTATATCTATCGACTTGTCTGCTTCAAACGCAAAAGACTACAAAGCCCTGCAAAAAAAACATAACATTATGCCAACTTGACTCATTGCTAACTTTAGTGTTCATTTAAAAATTATCTTGTAAGGTAATTTGTGAGTTACTCTGATTTCCAGAGTATTTCTGAGCATGAACAATTGTCAATTATTTATAGTCAATTACATGTGTTACTCTCAGCCTGAGTAACTCATGTTAAAATAAATTACAAAATCTGTTTGAAACTTTTATACATATAAAATGTTTATTTAATGCAAAATTTTTTTGCATTTTAATATTGGAATTAACATTGAATTTGAATATTTTTGAGGCAGATGAAGCCTCCAAAAATAAGAGATTCTAAGGCCTATGACACTCTTAAAACTTCCCTTAAGGTTTCAAGGGCTGCTTAGCTGGTGTGGTGTCACGTGAAGAACGCCAGGCCTGAAATGACATTTGGATTGTAGCACCCATGCATAGTAGGCATTTCCCATGGAGCTGGAAGAGCCATTTGCCCCCACTCATAGGCTTTCTCATCTTTAACACAAGAGGGTTGGGTGAACTGATATTGAAAGTCCCTTCCAGTCTCCAGATAATAGATTCCACATGTTTCCACTAACTCGCTCACATATTCTGGGAAAATTTTGTTGATTTTTGAATTATATGCCCAAAAGCAGTACGTCCTAAACTCTACTTAGAGCCTGATCACTATCTCTGTGAGAAGAATTTGACTCTTCGCAAGAGAAACAGTTGAGATAAATAAAATTTAGTCCTGTTTCACTAGATATGATAATGATTAATGAGCTTTGACGATTACCGTAGACCTGCATACCCAAATAAGCCCCCTTTACTGTCTACACCTTCCAAATCGCACACTTTCATCTTCACACTTAAAAACAAACACAAAAAAATCTGCTATCTTATACCTCCTTCCCTTTGAGGTTCCCTTGTTTTTATGCTCTTATTTTTTTTGCATCTCTTGAGATCTGATTTCAATTGTGTACTCATATCTCCAGGAGGAAACATTGTAGACCTCCAGCTGTGTCCCACTTATGGAACCCTTAGTTGTCCTTCTTCGTTATGGCAAATAATTTCTTTCATAAAGGCAGCCTTTCATTTAGTCAATAGTAGTGTTTTCTTCAGGGATACCTGTTCCATTGCGGTTCTTCAACTTGAGTTATAGTTTCCAAAAACACTCTGTGGCAAATGGCATTCACATTTTTGTCCTGATGGGCTAGCCTAGTCCATAGAGAGAAGGCTGTGGTGGACACCAGGCTGCTCCAGGATTGAAGGACTTAATCCCCCACCCACTGGGAGTGTTGCCTGCTTCACAGCCTTCTTCTGTCAGGCCGCTTGGGGAATTGTCTTTAGCTGCAGAGTCATGTAGCCTATGGTCATATCCGCTTCCCAAGCCAGCCATATCCAATTAATGGTCAATTTGGGATAACTTTAAAGGGTCATGTCAGTTTCAGAGCTTACTCTATCAGCAGGGTGACCGTATCACAGCGCAACTTTCTTTGTGTTCTCAGTTCCTCCCTTCTCCAACAGTAGATGATCTTAACAGCATCTCCAAAGAACTTCCTGCAAATTAGTTTCAGAGTTTCCCAGGGTACCTAACCAGAAGTGTGTTACAAAGTGAAACATCATTTGACATCTTTTGTAGAGCAGATTGGGGAAAGCTGAAAAATAACATAGTTTTAATTATGGTCATGATGATGGGCAGAGCACAATCTTTCAATTTACAACATTAAGATTGCCATTTTATAGTGAACAGCACTACTCATCGTTATCATCCACCATTTCACCTGCTACAGTCTGCTAAGATTTCTTCAAGGAAGTCATGATAGTGTTATGTCCCGAGGCTGATTTAATTGGTCCGAGGTGAGGCCCAAGTCTCACTAAATTTCTTCTTCTCTTTTTTCTTAAACTTTTGAATTGATTATTATGTACTCCACGTTGACACAAGAAGAAGCATAATTCTGGATTTCTTTTTAGCAAACTTTCTAATGTAATATAACATACATACAAACCGTACGTGAATTATGAGTACACAGCTCAATGAGTTTTCACAAGGTTAATACTCTAACACACCAAAAATACATAGTACATTACCAATGTCCCAGAAGCTCCCTCTGCCACCTCCTAATTATCCTAAAAGTAACATACTCCCTGACTTTTAACGTGAAAGTTAATTTTGCTTGTCTTTGAACTATATATCAATGAAGTCATACATTCTAAATGCACTTGTTTCCATTTAGTTTCTTTCAGTGAATATTATATTTGTGGGAGTCATCTATGCCGTTGTATGTTGTATGAGGTTTTTCATTCTCATTTCATAAAATCTAATGTATGCATTTACTACAATTTATTTATCCATTTCTTCTGTGGATGGACAACTGCTTTGTTTTTGGTTTGTAGTTTTTACGCATGGTGCCACTATGACCATTCTTTTGTTGCGTTTATGTACACATTTCTGTTAGTATATGCCTAGGAACAGAAGTTCATAGACGTATGCGTGTATTTCAATTTTACTAGATATTGTCGAACAGTTATCCAGGATGGTTAAACAATTTACACATCCATCAGCATCATTTGAGAGTTCTGGTTGCTCCACATCCACATCTTTATCAACACTTAGCATTATATGTGTGTGTGTATGCAAATGTATGTAAATATATAGCATTTTGGAGCATGTCTAGTATTATCTCATTGTGGGTTTTTATTGGCATTGTTCTGATGTCTAATGATGTTGAGCAACATTTCAAATATAGACATTGGCCATTTGGATGGCCTCTCTTGTGAAGAGCTTTTCATGTTCTTTGCCCCTTTTTCTATTGAGTTGATTGTCTTTTCTCTTTTAATTTGCAGGAGTTCTTTATATATTCTCCATATAAGTCCTTTGTCAGATACATGTACTGCAAATATCATATTCCATTCAGCAACTTGCCTTTTCACTTTTTTAATGATGTTGTTTAATGAACATGAGTTCTTATTTTTAACGTAGCAAAACTTATCAAAATTTCCTCTTTTGGTTAATGCTTTTTGTGTCCTGTTTAAGAAACTCTTTTTATTCCAAAGATACATATCTCTTTTTCTTAAGGTTATATCATAACTATATATCATTTTACCTTTCATTTTAGTTCTATAAGTCATCTCAAATTAATTTTGTATAAGAAAGAGGTGGGGTAATTATTCTTTTTATCATATGAATATACAATCGAGTTAGTGCCATTTGTTGAAAAAATTACCTTTCCTCCATTGTACTGCAGTATTACTTTTGCATACGTCAAGTGGCCACATAGAACGTGCAGTCAACGTTGGGCCTGTTGATGTAGACGCACTATAAAGCAAATCAAGAAGAGGAAGTCAGTACAAATCAGTCACAGGAAAAAACTACTGAAAGCATAAATAAAATTTAAAGGAAATACCAGACTTGATCCTCCTGGAACATGGGTGTTCAACAACAATGATGATTAAATCATTTTAATGCTATCTAGTGCTCTGAAACTGTTAAATTCAGTCTACAAAAACAAAAAGAACCAAATATTGAAGATATAAAAATTTGACCATCTCAGTTGACTGTGGGGATGGTTAATAATAGACAACGTGACAAACTGGATCTTTTGGGCTCTGGCTACAGAGTACTTCTGTGTCAATAAACTAAGGCAAACGCAGATGAGAAACTTGGGTACATCTGTGACACAGTCTTGGCCCAATTTTAGAAATCCAGAGTAGTGAGAACATTGTGTGCTATAAAGCAGAAAAATTAGTAAATGTCTCCTACGTAAAAACTAATAGCATATTTCAACACTTGAACAACTTATTGAAATGTTTTGTCTCTCATATATGCATAACTAATCTGGACTACTGGGAACAAACAAGTCAGTGAGTGGAATAATAACATGTCTGTCAAACTGTCTAACTGAGCTGTGCAAATAACACTAAGTTGTGTACTTCATTTTTCCTTTCGTACTTTGAATGTATCAATATGATAATTCAATATACTTCTTGCATAATAAATGCTATTAAAATAAAATGACTATGAACTTGACTAAATTAATCTTGAATGACAGGTAGTACAGACCCTTTTAAAATGTACAACACCCATATTTTCTAAGCAATGGAAATTAAATCTATTATCTTTAAAATGATGTTTTAGAAATGTCAAAGATGTCTCTAAAATTGGAATATTAAGAGGGCAGGCTATACAAAGTGCCCATTTTGAAATTTATCTCCATTGTAGGTCCAAATATTCAGGAAAAAAAATATCAAAGCTGCTGATTAACTGACATTAAGGAAGGAATCATTTCCCAGAATGAGGTCTTAGTAATGCATCAGAATTGCTGGAAGACTGAAACATCTTGGAGTGAAACACAAGAAAAGCCTTCAGCCCTGCAATCGCACCCCATCACTCAGGTCTGCGGGGATCATGCCCGCATTGAGGCAATTTTTTTACTGTCTGTACGTGCCAAGTCACAAGAATTTCACTCATCTGTGGCTCATTAATCACTTACAGGAGACAGAAACCAATTTGGTGGGTGGTTTGGGATAACTGTGCAACTTACCTCTTTCTTTCCTTCGTCTTTCCTCTTTCTCCGGCTATGATATGTATACTCTATTTTCTTGCTTCCCTGTGAATTTCACTGCTCAATTATTTCACCTTGATCAATCTCTCCCTGTGGATATATGTATTCTATATATTCACTCATTCTCTTCCTCTTGCTCTACCAATTACGGCCGCATTACCCTGGAAAATTTCAGGTTCATGGGTGTGCAATCTTTGCATTTGCATAGAACCCCTTGCTAGAAGAGCATCATGCTTGGTTTAATGCTCTGTGGTCATTACCTTAAAATTCCTAATTTTATCTTTGAACTTGTGTTTTGTAAATGAAGTCTAATGGAACAATGGAGCACACATATGAGCAAAGGAGAGATATGCAGTATGCATGTTTATTGTTTCTTGCCACCCCATTCACATGTCGCATTTACAATGCCCCATGAGCACAGAATTCCAGTGGATCCATAATGCATGGGAATTCAGCAAAACTCAAAGTGAGTACAAGGTAAGTGCGTTAAGTCTGTAACTGAGTAAGTTCAAGTACTGACAGCCCTGAAAGGCCACATGTCCTTCTTGAACCAAAACTCCTGCAGAACCCTATCATATTCTTCCTTACTCCACTTATTTCCATGTGTTAGCCAGTTGTATTGAAAATGTTGACACAGAATGAAAGCAAAAAATAGGGCAACACATGGTTCCTTTTCTTTTCTATCTCTCCTAAGTCATCAGTAAACTAAAAGTAAAGCGTTGGTAGAATATCAAGATGTGGCGTGTATTAAGATGTGGAATAAAATGGTGAGTTAGTTTTGTGCAGTGTTTCCACAAAATACATATTTTTGTATGAGCTATGAAATACAAATTGTAAGATTTTGTTGATTTTGCACATGAGTTAAATGCTCTTAGGTTTGCATTTGAAAGGGTCATTGCATACTAAGAAGACAGTGCAAAATTCATGCTAATTATTTAAAATTTTATTTTTCCTTACTTAGAAGTGAATTAAATAGCAAATAAAATACCATGAAAAGTTGGTGTGAGGGAGATGATGACAGGAGAAAAAAGCTTTATTTTTTAGTTCCTTTAACTGCACCTTTTTTTCCGGCTTTTTGAAGGAGGAGTATTGCATTTCCATTTTGCACTGGGTTCCACAGATCATGTGCCTGGCTCTGCTGAAGACTTTTCATTTGGAATTTCGTGCCTCATGTTTACTAATTATGGCTGAGAAGCATTGTGTCAGTGCTAGTAATACTCCTAAATTACGGAAAGGGAAGATCAAATTGGTGAGTCTGAAAACTCCTCGAAAATTTTCTTTGCATTCTCAAGAACTTTTAAAACTAGTTCTTTCCCAAACAAGAATAACCAAATAACTTCTAAAAATTCTATTTCTTCTTTAATGATATTGCTTCATTTTATCATGAGAATTACAAAATTATTTTTTTCTACTGGTTTTCATTGAAAATATACAGTATTTCAGCTGTGCTACATAGGGTTACATAGCCTTTGGCCACCATAGGAACCACAACGACCATGGTTTTTCTGGGCTGCGTTGGGAACTTTACCATCATTTCACTCTTTAGGAGAAAGGCGTTATAAGTGCCAAATAACTTACTTACAAACTAACTTTCGTTCCATAGCCTGTTTGTAAGTCAAGAGCTATTTGATTTTAGTTTACATTTTCTTAAAGTTCAAACACGAAGCTTAATACACGGAATGTGTTTCATGATAGGAAAATTTGCTAACGTTTATTTAGCCAGTTTTAAGAGCTTGGTGTGCTGTTTTCCCTTGGATTGGCCCTAGAATTTGGTCAGGAAGAGGCAGGATTAATGGGCAGGAAGCAGACAAACAGGAAAAAGAAAGTTTCAAATTTTGCATCCAGATTCAGACATTTCCTGCTCATATTCTTGCTTCTGTAATTACTACAAGGAATACTTATTTTAGGTCATTTTTGGTCATTCATTTCCTGGAGACACCCAAAGATTAGATGTTTTCTAGATTATCCTATGAAAATAGAGAAAAATTCTGTTATTCATCTGCAAGAATTTTACTGGTCTTCAATCAGTAAGAAGAGTTAGGGATTTTAATTTAATTTAATTTAATTAATTTTTTTTTTTTTGAGGAAGATTAGCCCTGAGCTAACTGCTGCCAATCCTCCTCTTTTTGCCAAGGAGGACTGGCCCTGAGCTCACATCCGTTCCCATCTTCCTCCACTTTATATGTGGGACGCCCACCACACCATGGCTTGACAAGTGGTGCCATGTCCACACCTGGGATCCGAACCAGCGAACCCAGGCTGTCAAATCGGAACATGCGCACTTAACTGCTGCGCCACCGGAACATCCCCAGGGGTTTTAATTTTTAAACGAAAAGAAAAATAGAAAATAACAAAAATGAAAAGAAATCTCTCTAGTCTCTATGTCAACTGTGGTCACGTTTAATAATTATTCTGTGTATTAAATCCATCTTTTTCCACCTCATATTTTGAATGGAAATTTTCTCAGATGAGATCATCCTAATTTGAGACTGGCAACAGTAGCAATAAACAACTATTTGGGTTTTTAGGACACAAGCTCAATATAAACCAGTTTTGCCTGTTGAGTTGTATTCTTGGTACACTTTATTACTCTATTTTTTCCTTTTAACTATATTTTATTCTTATATCTCCCTACCATGTAAGGGAAGTAGTTTAGATTTTTTTTTTTTTCCTTTTTCTCCCTAAAGCCCCCAGGTACATAGTTGTGTATTCCCAGTTGTGGGTCCTTCTAGTTGTGGCATGTGGGACACTGCCCCAGCATGGTTCAATGAGCGGTGGCATGTCCGTGCTCAGGATTCGAACCCACAAACCCTGGGCCACCCGCCGTGGAGCACGCAAACTTAACCACTCAGCCACGGGGCGGGCCCCTAAGCGAAGTAGTTTGGAAGAGGATAAGCACGTATGTAATTTAAATGGTCTGTTTTGGTAAATTTATCATTAGAATTTTTTTAAATTACATTTATATGAGAAAGTCTTTCTTAAGATTATTTTTCTATGTTTTGATTATAGAATGTGTGTACTTTTTACAAAAGAAGGGACTGTCACAGATTGTAAATTAAAAGGGAAGCCTTACCATCATTTCTCTTATTGAACCTTCTGTGTTTGTTTGCAAAAATTGTCCGTGATGCAATCTTCATTTAATTCCATTGCTTTTAGAGAAGGATGGTTTCATTTTTACGAGACTGTTTTTCTCTCAAAATGCTATTGGATTAAGCTTATTTCCCAGGTTAACAAATTTAATTAAAAGTTGTTTTCGTGTGTATTTTACAAAAACAACTTTAAGGCAGACTTATCTGCCACTACTATAGTCAACGTTCATATTAGGAAACGATGAGGGAACACAATGATCAGAGACTGCATTTTAAGAAATCTCTAGTATGGAGTTATTCCACTGTCATACAGCAGCAACGACAAAACCGCAAACTCCCAGTGTTTCAGCGTCTACTGTATATCTGATTTTTTTAAACCGTTATTTCTTTAATTCTCATGATAAACCTTCTGTGATAAAATGAAATTCTGGGAATAACCCGGATTCCAGTACCACTTTCCCCCTGCCAACAAGCTTTTAAACCCTAAAATTGACACACTGCCATGTGTAAATAGTATTTCAGTTAAGCTTTGTGTAAACTAAAAAGGTCTAAGTGGGAGAGAGTTTAAGGGCCCTTCTGTCCCTTAACAACTAATAAGCCTTAGTTCTTCCTAGAAATGCAACCAACCAATCCAGTAAGAGGGAACTAACTCGTTAGTGCCTCCGAAGAGATCCCATCCCTTTCATTGACTGCTTAATCCGAGCAGGAGTCCTACTCTAAAGGACCTGAGCGAGCTGGCACAAATCGGTTCCCCTCTTCCTTCCCTTCTGTGGGTCTCAGATCACTCATGTGTGAGATCAGAAACTTGAGTAAAGTTTTCTTTGACTTGCCCTGAACTGACTCTGGGAGTGAGACGAAAGTGAGAGGCGGAATCAGGAAAGATAGCTCAATCATCCTCTCATGGTCTGGGAAGAGTAGATCTACTGAGTTAAACCTGAGACGACAAGCTGAGAGAAAGGTCCAGGGGCAGCGTGCCCAGCAGCTGAGATCGGACCGAGCGCCCGAGCCCAGCTCCCCATTGCGCTCACCACTCTTCCGGAAGCCCCGCCCGCTCCTGGAGAGCTAGGTTGACGCCACGCCCCTGCCCACTCCCTGCATCGGCAGCGAACTACATATCCCAGAATGCCACTCAAGCCGCCTTACAGGGCGCCAGTAAGCGCCTGGGTGACGCCATCAGTCGGCGCGATGTTTAGACTCCAGTGATGTCGTGGCGCTTTAGGGGAAGAAGTTGGTGTTTTGCCGGGCCCTGGTCCTGAAGACGTGGTCCGCGTGGCCCCTGGCCCCTTCCTACCCACCCCTCCACCCGCCTTTTCCCTCCCTCTTCTGGCAGGATGAGGCGTGCAGGCCTGGGTAAGAAGAGGGATGAGATTCGAAGGTCGGGGGCCCTAGAACCGGCCGTGCTGGGCGCTGGGGCGCGGGAGGAAATCGGACCGGACTTGTGTCACTGGAATCTGGGGCAGAAAGCCGGGTGTATGGAGGGGTCTTTGGAGGCGTTGCCAAGTGGAAACACACCATTTTTCCCAGATCCTAGGGGTTTCCTTAAGTTTGGTTCATTCCCAAGTTTGGATGGTAGGTTTAGAGAGAGTGGTGGAGGACTGGGGGTGGGGTATGTACGGATGCTAACTGAATGGTAGAGTTTTTTTAGTGTCATTGACTCTGACCGTGATATGGAAACTGCTGAGTTCCCCGAAGTCCACTTTCGGTTCTCTTTGTCTCCTGGCCTTGGATGTTAGTTTCTTCAGAAGCGAAATTTGAAAAGGGAGTGTTGCAAGTGAAGCACACTAACGATAATCCTGTTAGTCTGGTGACAGTGAGTTACAAAGGTAAATGTACGTGTTCTTACTGTGGTATGTAACATCGAGGTCAAAGGTCATTTTACCCAGAACATTTCTTGTCTGAGCCTTATGCCACTGTCAAGGCAGTAGAATGTTGTAATGCTTGGTGATTTAGGATTTGTTCTTGATCTTTTGGCTTAGTAAGTAGATTCACCAAGCAGCAGGAATAAATTACGCACAAGGACTTTTAATGGGCCCTTATAATACACCACTATTAAAACAGCATATTCTGGTTCTGAGGCTCTCTATTAAGAGATGATTTTAAAAAAAGAAAAAAACTCTGCTAAATCAGCATACAGAATACCTTAGAAAATATACGAAATATTTGAAAAACAATAATGTTATCTTTTTCAGTTTAAGATGGAAAAAGAAAAAAGTTTTTCAGAAGTGTCAAATATTTAAAGTTAGTGAAAGTTGCCAGTAACTCTAGACTTGTACATTGATTAATAAATTGTAGTGTGAGAAACAACTTTTGAAAAATGTAGTTTTTATGAATACTTGGATCATAGAAAGTTGGTCAGGTAAATTGTAGAAAAAAAAATCTTGAGCGAGTTTAGTTTTATATGCTTAAATGTTTTTCCTTTTTATCCTTATTAATGACAACAAACATTTATTGTGTGCTTGAGTAAGCTCTAGGTCTGCAGTTGTTTGTGGCCCGCTTTGTGCTCCCCAAAGCTTCCAGTCTAGTTGGGAAGCAGGAACATGTACGAAGATAAATTATAGTACAAGGTGGTAGCTCTACATCCAAATGCCAAATAAGTTCTACAGATAGTGAAAGTCTCGGGGATTGCAGAACACTGTGTACTTTGTGGAGACATAGGAACTTGAACTAGAGCTTGAATAGTAGAAGGTGGGAGAGGTAAGTTCAAGTTGGAAGGATGACCCCCCCCCCCCCCCGCCTGCAAAAAGATTGTAGGACTAGAATTATGAATGATGTGTTTAAGGGCTTATGATTAAGTAGGTTTGATTGAAGTAAGAGACATGGAACCAGAACCATGCTGTGAGATCTTTGGGTCCCAGGCGAGGGAGTTTGGATCTCATCAATAGGCCCTTTGAATGTTTTTGTGCAGCAGCATTATGGGAAAGGGCCTTGAGAAGTGGTGGTTCTCAGCACTGACTGTACATTAGAATCACCTGGAGAGCTTTTAGGGTATTAATACCTGGACCCCAGCCCAGACTAATTCAATTAGAATCTCTAGGGTAGAATCTTTTTTTTTTGAAGCTCCCCTGTAGTTGACAGGCAAGGTGAATACTTCAGTGTCTGTTGCTGTCATTTACATTGGGGTGATGTGACCAGAGCTTTTTTTTAAGTATCAGCGTGTATTAACCTGGAATTTTAAACTTGAGATCTTTGGCACTCACCAGCTTTCCTACAACTTTTCATAGCAGTAATTCACACAAAAAGAAGTAGTTAAGTTTGGAATAGCAACTCCTAGCATCTTTTTGATTTTTTCTTTTTATATTGGGAATAAGTGATGGCGTGAGGGAAGATTAACTCGTTAACAGAAGAAATGTGCATTGGAAGATTTCTGGGCAATAAATAAAATGAGAATTTCACTTCTAATAAATACAGCAGTATGGAAGAACTCTAAAATTAAAATTAAGATAGGCAAAAGAACAAAACAAAGGGAACAAAGTGAGTAGCCGTTAATTTAGAAATGAACTCCTTAGTGAAGTTGTCAAGTGATTGAATTCAACCAGTCGGTAATTACTTATTGGGTGAATGTTTTAAATTCAGAACCTTAGTCACATAAAATAAGAAAACATTTTCCTTTTCCTAAGAATTTTTGTCCTTACTAGAGTTTGTACAGAGCGTCATTGATTAGTTAGTGAGAATGCAGTTTTTAAATGATTGTTTTCATTGTTTGATGGGGGAAAGTATGCCTAGTCACTTGAGTTCTTAACTTTTATAATAGCACATTTGGAGAGCTTTATGGATAGTGTGTCAGCAGTTGAGGGAAAATTTGGGGAATGCAGCTTTCTCCTTTGGAACCTACTTGTTTAACATTTTATTGTGGTTTTGTGGTGTTGGAGATTGTGTAAGTGTGCTGCATAAAAAGCGCTCATTAGGAACGGGACGTAGAAGTCTGAGACACTGTCTGCTTTCAGAGAAGCTTATGATTTCATTCTTGACAAAGGCAGGCACCTTCAAAGGTGAATATCAGTGAATTCAGATTCTTTTCGTTGATAATTTAGTTAGAGGTATTTATTGAGTGTGCCTTACTCTGTGTGTGTGGACACGTTTGTGGGGGATATATAGCCATGAATGAAACAAATTTAGTTTCTGCCCTTGGAGTGTAGTCTAGAGTGTGATATTAGTGTCTTGTACAGCCAGCACTATCAGAACTCAAAGGAGAGAGTTTTGCTTTTTAGAAAAAGTGAGATTTTTGCTGTCTTGACACCTTCACCATCCTTCAAGTACCAGTGCTGACTGCCACTTCCTGTCCTTCCCTTTTGTCACTGCCGCTCCATTTACTCTTTGAGTGTGTGGAGACCTAGTTTCTGTATTATCCCTTTCCTCCGTATGCTCAGGCCTCTATTGAAACAGCTTCAATCCCTGTTCTATCTTGTCCCCATAATCTGTATCTTCAACCACTCATGGCAAGCAATCTCAGCCTCTTGGGGCTCTGTGCTTCTGCAGCCCCAGCGCTATAAAACCCCAACTCTTGATCAGTCCAACTACCCAGCTTCTCATGGGCTAACTCAGGCTGATGGGCTCTTCTGCAAGAAAATCACACGTCCCGGAGGACTGAAACCACTGCGCTGTACTGCCTCAGCCAAGATTATTTTATCCCCCAGTAATCCTATGTAGTCCTAGGCACTTTCCTCCATTATTCTCTTTATTGTTTAGTCCAAATGATCACCATTCTTCAAAAAACAGCCTTTTCTCTTCTTTTACTGAGAAAATTGATGGTATCAATTGTTTAAAAAAATTGTAGTTAAATAGCACCCTCATCTATGCTTTCCTCTCTCCAACCCCCAGCACGTTTATATATGTGTTCATTGTCCGAGGCTCACTCCACCTGTTTGACTACCTGATAAATATCAAGTACTATATTAGGCAGTGGCCAGGACTGTGTTATTGTATTCTCAATGCTATTCACTAGATGATAAGCTCTAGAAAGTAGCACCTAGAAAGAATAATGGATCTGACACATGGTAGTTTCTCAAATATTTGTTGAAGAATGAATGAATCCCCCTCATAACTTTTAGTTAATGTTCTCCATAAGTTTTTCCAGCTCTCCTTTGTTTAAGGGAAAGATGCCAGAGAGCTCATGGCAGATGCCTCCCTCTGCCATGAGCTCCTTCCTGCTAGAGTCTCCTTTTTCTCCCTTTCCCTTCAGACCCAGGCTTCTTCAATGGGTAGTTGCTGTTACTGCTTTTAGATCTTTTTTCACATGTGTAGTTCTGTGGAGCAGGGAATGTGTCCTGAATGTCCTTGTATAGCAGTGCCTATTTTAGTGTCTTGTGGGCAATCAATAAACAATCAATAAATGTGTATTGAAATGAGTTGAATATTCTTTGCTTAAGAGAGGGTATTAGAAAGAATTGTTGTGATCTCTATTTGGTATTAATTTTTTAAATTCATTGGAAGCATATGTGGTCTGCGACGCCCTCCAGGGGTCTTTTTTGGTTCTTTCCTATCAGAGTTTCAAAAGTGGCTTGCTTTTGCTACAACTGTGCTTGTAACTCTGACGTTGCAGGTGAAGGAGTACCTCCTGGCAACTATGGGAACTATGGCTACACTAATAGCGGGTATAGTGCCTGTGAAGAAGAGAACGAGAGGCTCACTGAGAGTCTGAGAAGCAAAGTAACTGCTATAAAATCTGTAAGTAGATGACAGATAGTGTATACTTTTCAATTGGTTTGTTTGTCTACATATGTATTGTGTACTTAGAAACTATATACTTTTATTGGCATCATACTAAGAAATTCAGTTACCCAGATAGTGTAGTTCGGTGAGGTCAAGGTGCACTCAAAGTTTAGACATGATTTGAGTAGATAGTTAGAAAATGTGGCCAATCAAAACATATGATGCATTTGCTTATGTTTTTGAACTCCAGCTGATGTTTGTGGTTAAATCTGAAATGCGGTATGTTGTCTGTAGTAATGTCTCAGAGCAGTCCATCTTCCACCCCAGGCAGCTCTTCTCCTGAGTTTTTCTTCTTCTAGTCTCTTAAGCTACAAATCTCAGTCTTGCATGTTTCTGTCTTTGTACCCCATGTCAGTCACTGAGTCTGGTGCTTCTCTCTTTCTACTGCTTCTCTTTCTACTTTTCTACTTCTAATACTATCCCCTGATTTTCTTAGGTGAACTATTAGGAAAGCCTCTTAAGCTATCTGTTCCTAATTTTTTGCATCTTCTGGTCTGAGCTACATCCTGTCACCACAGTCATCGTTTTTTTTTTTTTTGGTGAGGAATATTGGCTCTGAGCTAACATCTGTTGCCAATCTTCCTCTTTTTTTTTTTCTCCCCAAAGCCCCAGTACATAGCTGTACATCCTAGATGTAAGTCATTCTAGTTATTCTATGTGGGATCCTGCCACAGCATGGCTTGATTGGTGATGCCTGAGTCTATACCCTGGATCTGAACTGGCAAACCCCCGGCTGCCAAAGCAGAGTTAATGAACTTAACCACTCAGCCACGGGCCAGCCCCCATAGTCATCTTTTAAGAATATTTTTAAATTGCATCCTACACTCCCAGAAGTCTTCAGCATCCTTCCATGATATAAGAAATAAAGTTCACACTCTGTAGCTTGATCATATAGGTCTTTCAAAGATTGTCCACAGCTTTTCAGACCTTACCTCCTGCACTTCCAGAATGTGTATATGCTTCCTGCCAGACAAATTGGAGTACTCTATGTGCCCTAAGCATCCTGTCACTTTCCCACTCCCGTGTCTTTGATCATGCTGTCTCTTTGCCTTAGGCGTCCTCTTGCTCTGTAGATTGGCTGAAGTCTGAAAGGCTCCACTTCATTGCACCCCTTCCCTCCTCCAACTTTTACCTGATTACCACATCAAAAGTAACATTTTTTTCCTTATGAGCATAACACCATTTGTATCATTTCTTTACCAGAATGTGGGGATTTCTACTTTTGTACTTATTTTTATATTCTTCACAGCACGTAGTGTAATTCCTTATCCGTGGTATTGAGTTAATATGTATTAAATGAAGGAATTTTTTAAAAATGATATTAACAGTGTATGTGATAGCTTCTGCATTATAATAAACATGCTATACACTTACACAGCATTCATTAGAAGCTCATGTCACAAAAATTTAATTGATATTTCATTAGTTTTTGGAAAATAGAAATGTTTTTCAGCCTGGAAACCATTATATTCTGAAAAGAGTATTGTTTTCAAAGTCATACTAAATTAAAAGGAATTGATCTATGAACTAAGAAATATTATATAATGTTAATAATTTAGAAAATATAACATTTAGAGGGAATTAAGAATTAAAAGATTGTTTTAAACTCCAGTGTTGATAATTTAGGCTGCTTGTTAGACGAAAGGTTTTTCCTGGAAATTTTTTTCTTTGGCATGAATGACAGCTGTAGAAAGTGGTTGGGTGATTGGGGCTATTTGGCTTTATACTTACTTTATTATCTCTGAATTGTTAAGTTTGGGGTAAAAGCTCATATTCTGGTCTATAGAATTCTAGTAGAGTTTTGTTTCAAGATTACCCCATATGCTTTCCACACAAAATAAGTTGAGAATAGTGTTGGCAGTGATTTGCCGAGATCTTCAGTAGTTGGTTGCGTTTATTCAGATATCTTGGGAGTGCAGCCTTTGATGAATTTATCACGTAAAATATTAGATAGGTTTTGGTTGAATAGCAGCCGTAATAACTTATAGTATCTCTTTTGGGCTCAACTTGTTTTCTGCATAGCTCCAGGATGTGGATGACACTAACTTATAAATTTATTTTCCAATTTATTATCATATTTTAAAGGAAAAATACTTTTACAATCTAAAGAAATAATCAATTTAGGCATATATTCAAACTAAGGTAACATTTTATTAGGAAAATATTAAATACTTATATCTGGATTTGAATTGATAATATGAGTACATGTATACCTCTTTTAAAATGTAAAGAAGGAAACATACAGATAAATGCTGTTGTATGAATAATATAAAGAGAAAAGGCATACAAGAATAAGAGAACCAGAGAGAAGTATGTACCAAAATTAAAAGATGGAATTGAACATTAAGATGAAATCAAAATGAAGAGAAGGGAGACAGTATCCATAGTTGGGAAGGAGTAGAAATTCTAAATTAATTTTCCATTAATTTAGGTGGGAAAAGTATCAGAAGAAGAAAGTATATTTTATATTTCTGGAATACAGTTTTATTTGAGAAAATATATATGCTTAGAATGGAGTTATTTTTACTTTATAACACTTAAATAACTTTATATGAGTAATAATGTGTATGTTTTCTTTTTTATAGCTTTCCATTGAAATAGGCCATGAAGTTAAACAGCAAAATAAATTATTAGCTGAAATGGTAAGTGGTTATGATTTTAACTTTAAGAAATTTGACCTAATATTCTCAAATTTAGTCTGTTAATTAGGAATAATATCATTTTAACTTGTATTCATTTTGCAGCAGATCTAGAGATCTTAAGTCTTGCATTCCTATCCATTTGTTTCTAATTGGTTTGGAAGAACTGTAAGGTTTATCTTTGCCATAGTTTTACATTTTTCATCTTGCTTAACATACATAAGTAGGAGGAGGCAGTGGAAGCCAATGTATCATTAATCCTGTGTTTAGAAACACTGTGGAAGACTCAGGACAAATGACTCTTCTGTGGTTCTTAGAGATCTCAATAGATATAGACTACCAAGCAATGGAAAAGCGCTTTATATCCAGCCAACCAAATGTCTCTCACTTAACATAAACCTGTTTCTTTTGCTGGATCTCCTAAGGATCGCTTCTGAACAAATCAATAAGATTTGAAGAGCGTAATATCCCAAAGCCTTTTCTCTCTAGTCTAAACAAGCTCAGCAGCTTGTGCCTTTCCTTGTTAGAGCCTGTTTCCATTCTTTCATGTTTGTTTTGGATGTCTGACTTCTCCAGACCTTCTCTGATTTCTCCTCGTGCGTTTAAAATTGTACTGTTCAAAAATGAATACAGCATTGAGAGCCAGTTCTTAGGAAGGTTGTGAGTTAGAATCACCTGGGGAACCTTCTGAAAATACTTATGCCTGGTTCTTACTCTAAATAGACTGATTCAGAGTTTCGGGAGGAAGGACCTTGGTGTATGAATTTTGAAAAAAACAGCCCAGGTGATTGGGATGCATCACCGTGGTGAAGAACGATAGATCTGAAGTCCTTGAGCCACACCGAGCCTGAGCTATACAGAGGCTGTCGCTATCCTGGGGCCTGTACATCTCAGGATATTGAGATTTCTATGAAAGTGCAGTATTTCTAATCCGTACCAAGTCCTCTCATCTTAAGGACTTTTCCCACTGTGTTTTAGTTTGGTAGTTTTTCCCAGTCCATATTTGTAGTCTTTGCCACACTTTACCACCTCTATATCGTATTCTTTTAAGTTTTAATAGACTATATACAGTCATGTGTTGCTTAACAACAGATAGGTTCTGAGACATGCACGTTGTTAGGCAATTTGGTAGCTGTGTGAACATCATAGAGTGCACTTCCACAAACCTAGATGGTCTATCCTGCTACACACCCAGGCTCTATGGTACTAATCCCATGGGACCACGGTCACATCTGGTCAGTCATTTACCAAAACAACATTATGCGGCGCATGATTGTACTTCAAAGTCAGCTGTCTAAATAAAAGCATCTGGAAAGTAAAAGTACTGCTACCCATATTAAATTTTGGATGAATTACTGTACTGGGAAGCAACCAACCATTTGACCTTGGAGAGCCATGCCCTGAGAAAAAGTGGGAAAAAACCTGTATGATAGTAGACAGATTTCTTACCTTTTTTGTTAATGTCTTTAATCCACATAATTGGAATAAGACTTAAATAGTTTGGGATTTTGAATTACTGTGGGGCTGAAAGAAATGTTTATTGGATAATGAAAGAGCTTTTTCTTCATTGAGAGAATTACTCTGTTTTGCATGGAGTAATCAGGCTGATTACCCAAATTATAAACAGCCTCCTGATTTGATTAAATACTAAAAATGCCATTAAAAATATATTCTAATAACAATATATTACGTTACTTAAATATGCATATGTAGAATATTCAAATCTATTACATTTTATCTTTTTCTTCTCATAGGATTCACAGTTTGATTCTACAACTGGATTTCTAGGTAAAACTATGGGAAAACTGAAGACTTTATCCAGAGGGAGCCAAACAAAGCTGCTGTGCTATTTAATGCTATTTTCATTGTTTGTCTTTTTTGTCATTTATTGGATTATTAAACTGAGGTGATGCAAGTAAGTGTGGGTTTGGAATTTCTTCCAACTTAATGGCTTGGAGTACCACTTCAGTAAAAAATCACCATCAAAACATTCCTAATTTTCAAGTACTATGGCTTTTTCCATTGCAGATGACTGAATTTTACTTGTTTTCTAAATTGTGTTAGATAATACAGTGCTCTTTGAATACTATCGCTTAACAGTTCGTTTTTTGCCCCTATTTTCAGGGGTATTGAGATGGCCTGAAGTCAGTCTGGCCTTCACAATTTTTTCTGTTGTTTGCTGTGAGATTAAATAGCGGTATAATACTCTGTTGTTACCATAAATGTAGGTTTATGTCTCATATAAAGAAACCTAGTGGGAGAATAACAGAAGGCCTGGGGAGCCTGAGGCTGAGCTCTTGAGGCAGTGCACAGGTTTGTGAGGGAGCGCTAAATGTATTTGCTTGAACTGTCATCAACCCTGATGATCTATGCCCCTTTCCTCCTTCCGTTTGGTTAAAATTGTAGGCCAATTTCTCTATACCTACAGTTTTCCTAATAATTTTTGATATGACTCCTCTTCTCCCTCTGTCAAAGGACCTCATTCTTTAATGAAGCTTGTTATTTTGTCATATTTCTAGTAGGGCCCAAAACAAATGTGTACCAATATAGTTGTTGTTTTATATTAACTTTATACATATCATTGACTTGGCTTATAATAGGTTTATGATTTTAGCTACTTAGGTAGGCCATTTGGTTATCGTTTGTGACAGAATAATGTGAAGCTAAAGTAATTGCTAAGCTCTGAATGGAAATAAAATGCTCAAGAAAATTAATTGCCTCTGCTTTTTTATGTGCTCAAAATAGATATCGAAAGTACTCAGGCATTGAACTTGGGGTTAAGAGTATTGTTGCTTTAATCCAATGTATTTGCTTATAGAAAGCAAAATAAAGGTGGACTGTTGAGTAGCAAGAAATATTAAAATGTTCTTAAATACTCTGTATTGCTACTGTTTTGGAATTTGCCCATTTATGGGCTCCAAAAATAAATTTTTTAGTGAAATGTGTGAATCGACTGTTGCGTCTTTCTTTAAGTCTCTTACATTCTTTTACATACAATCTGAGAAATGGTCCTGAAAACTCAGATTCCAAAGAAAATCAGGAAAAGTTAACATTTGTACTTATTTCAGAACTTGCTTCAAACAAATGAGATAAATCAAGACTTTAGTTTCAAAAATCTCTGTTTTATATTTTTAGTTATAAATCTCTTATCTTTGATTTTACTGAGCTTGCAGTCATTTTTGCTCTGCTCTAATTACCCATCAATTTCCGTTCCCTGTTTTCTGGCTCATTTGGGCCTCTACTTGACAGATGGAAACGCCAGCATTGAGAGAGTTTAAGTGACTTAGCAGGGCCCTTAAAGCTGACGGGCCTGAGGTGTGAGGTGAGGGACACTGGTTTGAGTTAGACAACCTGGGCTCATCTCCATTCCTGCACTTGCTCAGTGTTTTGGGGCCTGTTTCTTTATTAAATCATCTATTTCATGGGATTGTTGTAAAAGATAGGTAATAAACTGGAAAGTGCTGACGCATGATAATCACTCAATAAATGTTAGTTCTCCTTATGATTAACAGACGTGTCAGGAAAGAGACGTATTGTAAGGGCAACACCCTAAGTTGGTGTCAGGCTTTGAAGTGATCTTGTGACCTCCAAGTGGAAGTTTCTATCAGACGATTTGATTCATTTTTCAAGAATTATTTAACTGTGTACTCTGTGCCAATTACATGACATCAGAGCTCAGGGAAGACTCAGAAATCATTGTCAATAATTAAAACTGCAAAAAAGGGAAAAACAGATGGCCAAAGAAGAATGACTGGAAAATGGAAACGAGAGAATCAACATTGGAAATAGATGAGACCAGAGCCTTAGGAAAACCAATGATGGCAAGAGAAGGATGAATTTCAAGATTAAAGTTTGGCTATTATATGAAAGTACTCTGTAAAGTATTAAAACACTATTTAAATGTTGGATATTAGTATCAAGGAGATGAAGATTTCAGGAGAAGTGATTTGGGGTGATGTAAAAGTGATTCTTATCACTGCATTGTTCAACATTTCTTATTTTACAGTACTTTTTAAGAACTGCCTAAAGCAGGTCCCTAACCAACATTTCTTACCACCCGCTCTCGTCACTGCCTTTGCTCAGATTCCTGGCAGGCAGGGAACTCCTCTAAAAGGGCCTGTTCCTGCCCCATCAGGATCCCTCTGCTAGCATCCTTTCTTCCTTCTGTTTCGGGACCCCTAGGAAAAAGTACTTTCAGAAATAAAATTTGGGGGAAGCATCAAATATGGAAAAATTCTGATCCTTTATAATCCTTTACAAGCTCATTGCTAACTCTGAGAAGGACTTTATTGCTACAGGTGTCTGGGAAGTTGATTAAAATAACTGAAGAGGCAAAATATTCACATTATAGTTTTTATTCAAACAACATGAGACTTGGGGATGTTTAGGTGGTGGGCGACACACTATAAATCCTATATTTTAAATGATAAAGCAGATTCAGAAAACAATTTATAAAAATCCCGTGTCCAAATTTTTCTGCAAAATATCTGATAACTTCATTTCACTAGGAGTTGGTTCTCGGAAGTGTACCAACATGTTTGCAAATAATAGAAAATATCACTTATCTGCACCATCCCTTACAGATACCAGGCATAGGTCTCTACAATGAGGAAAGGGAGAATTATACATATTATGGACAAAATTTGAATTAGCATGCAAATTAATTCTTGGATCCTAGTCGAGCAGAGAATAATTGTTAAACCTGAAACAAATATGCAACATTTTAAGCATCAGAATTTTGGAGCAGAAAACCCTAGCACCTGCACCCATAGAAAGCTTCTGGTTTTATAAAATAATTTTCCTAATTTTTCAATGTTCTTAAATTTCAAATTATGTGTATTGAATTTGCTTCCTTGTAGAGAAAGTGGAAAAAGCGCTTGATAATTTGGGTTCATTCAGTCTGTAAATAACTTCATCAGGCCATACTGATGAACAAACTTTGCCTAAATATTTACTGGGAAGCCGAATTCCATCGTTGCTGAGACTGAAAGCTATGGAGTCACACCACCTGAGCATAAATCCTGACTCCACTACTTACATGATTTTGGGCTGATAACCTCTTCACCTTAGTTTTGTTGTAAAAGAGGAATAAAAATTGCATATAGGTAGCAGTAATACACTCATAAGGCTATTGAGATAAATGATATTGTAAAGAACTTATAATGGAGTCCTGGTGCTCGATGGTAGTTGCTGCCTTTGTGGTTCGGTGGTCGGGGCACGTGGGAATTCTAATCCGTCACACTAGCCCACGATGTTGCTGATAAAATTTTGGCTGCTTTCTCCTCCCTCCCCTGTCCTCTCCACATTTACCATCCTGCCAGGGATGAAAGCAGCTGTTCATCTTTCCTAGGAAGAGTTCTTCGTTTTCTGGAATTTAATTACTTAGGTTTCTTTGCAGCCTCAGCAATCTGGTGGGATTTTTTTAAAGACCTATGATTTTTCAGTCTATCTGGCTTGTTTGAATTATTAGAATGAGAGCAACAGACTTTTCAACTTCCTGGAAACAGAAGTTTGAAGGGAGAGAAACAGAAATTTCATTTGTAGATGTTTGAGAGACAGTTACTAAACATTCTATCTCCTTTTGCTTTTTCTGTAGTTGTATATATATATTTTTAATTTTTTTATTTTTAAATATTGGCAAGTGACCTAACATCTGTTGCCAATCTTTTCTTCTTCTCCTCTTCCTCCTCCCCCTCCTCCTCCTCCTTCTTCCCAAAGCCCCCAATACATAGCTGTATATTCTAGTTGTAGGTCCCTCTGGTTGCGCTATGTGGGATGCCGCTCCAGCATGGCCTGATGAGAGGTGCCATGTCAGCACCCAGGATCCAAACTGGTGAGACCCTGGGCTGCAGAAGCTGAGCGCGTGAACTTAACCACTCAGCCGTGGGGCCAGCCCCTATAGTTATATTTTTAACTTTATTTTGTTTTGAGACTTACTGACACAATGTGAGGTAAGGACCACAAATGATTTTCTTTTTAATTTACAAAATGCCAACCAGTTATTCTCACAGCAAATATTAAATAAATTTTTTCCTCTCTCTCTATATTGTCGTAGTATAGGATAGGGTCTTTTCTTGGTAAATGTATTTTGTTCCATCCAATTTTTTTTATCCTTGAACCAGTACTACACTATTTTAATTATTGGAGTTTCATAGTGTTTTAACAGCCAACAGATATCTATTCATTCTTTCTGATGAACTTCAATATACTTTGATAATATTTTAATAAAGCATAGTGAATTTTGATAAGATCCACATTAATCTTTTATAATCTTTTCTGAAAAAAACCTCTAAAATGTCTCCCTAATTGGAAGGTTGGATTTTGACTCCAAGCAAATTTCTTATTTCCTTTCATTATATGTTTGTATTTGGGGGATTAGTGGTAAATCAGCTCTCTGGGGCGGGGTGGATGGGGAGTGGAGCTGTGATTTGTAGTAATTTCTTATTTCTGTGTTGTAAATATTCCCACCACACTTGATTTGAAGCTACTAATGCGACATCACTGAATACAGAGTTGGAAAATATGTACCATCAGCTCCATCAGCTGGTACAAACCAGCTCTAGTACCCACTGGTTTATTGATAATAAATATTCTTTTAAAAGATGTGGAAATTATTTGTTTTGTAAATGAGAACCTTTCACTTAAATTTTACTAGAAAAATTCAGGCAACATGAAATTAAATTGATAAATTTACTTGAGAATAATATTTTTCAATGGCAGTGGACGCTTTGATCATTTTTACATTTTGCATACGCCAACTTTTTCCTCAATCTGTTTGTGTAAATGCATACTACATTTATTGATCCATCTTCTGATAGTTCAAATAGTATGTATGAATCATACATAAAAAACGTGGCTGATTATTGTTATTCTCCATGCTTTTCCCTGCAGTTAAATGTTCAGAGTGCGAGGATTGTTCTGTAAATTTTATAAAGCTTTTTTTTCTTTAGAGACAGATTGGCTTGTAAAGTTTATCTTAGCTGAGGAGTTAACTGACTGGGTCTCGCCTTTTTGTCCTTTTAGAAGAAATTTTCACAAGCCTTTGAAGGACTAGCATATAAACTGAAGAGATTTGCAAAGTGCCAAGGCTGGGTCTTAGATAATCTTTCCTTACTCTTCCAAATGAACAGAAAGAAAGACACAAAATGTTTTTGACAAAAACATCATTCACATACTACATGTAAGATTCTAAAGTTCACATAAGCTTAGTTAATTATTTATAACTTTAGTTGCTAAAGGATAATGCAAAATACAACCATACTATCCATTGTAAATGTAAGTATTCTACAAAGTTTCTTTGATCCTTACAAAGAAAAACTAGTTTCATTTTTTTTACTAATTATCAACTTTGCTAACATCAACAAGTATCGATATTATACTATTGTATAAAAAATCGTTCCAACTATGCTTTTTCAAAAATCCACAATCACAGCGTGATTCACGTGAAAGTAGACAGCCGAATCTGACTTTATCAGTATTTATGGCTTCTCTCATGACTACAATGAATTTGGAAATGAGTAGAAAAAACAGTATAACTGAAAAAAATAAAAGTCCAGATATTAATAAAAGCATAATATTTAATGAAAAACTTCATTAGGTCATCAATTTATATTTTATGAAAGAATATTTGTAATTATTCCTTTCTCCTCAACTTTATCTCATTAATTAATAAATAGTCCTATAAGCTGATAATTTGTTAAGCTTTCTGCACAATTTACTAATGCACTGGCTTTCAAGCAGATCAGTTCTTACATTTCATGAAAATGGAGCATAAGTGTTCTGTGAGAGAACCTGTGTTTCAGAAAAGTTATTGGAATGAAATGCTTTAGTGTACTGATAGACAGATTTAATGTTTAGTGTCTTCCTAAAGTCTCCTTTTAAAATATTTTAGTTTCACATTAATGTATATTTATATTTTAATTATTTAAACATTATTTTAAAAATTTTAAAAGGCAAGTTGAGTTTGTTTTGTTTGCACACACATACACACACACATCCAGGAAGAACAAATATGGTGATTTTTGTTAAAGAAATCCATGCTATTCGATTAAAATTCCTTCAATAATTGGTGGATTATCTTCCAGGTTATTGCTTAAAAGAAGAGCAAATTTCTGAATGGTTTATGCTGGTCTGCTCCCTTAAACTCTCTTTGCCTTGCGTGCATTTACTTGTCATGACTAAATACATTTAATTCTAAGCTATTTCTAAAATGGTTTCTAGAATTCAGAGAGCTTTTTAAGCAAGATCAATGGGGAGACAGAACATTCTTTTTATTGATTACACACTGTTTCATCTACAAAATGATCTCTTTTTCGAAGGCTCAGCAGAAACTGAGCCCCGAGGACATGATATATTTATGACTCTAGCAGAAAACTGGAAAACCACAAAAACTTTCTTTGAAATCACAACCTGGGTCACGCAGAGCAAGTGGCAATGCCAGGCTCCTCACTGTGAAGTTCTTCGCAGGTGAGATCCGACAAATTGTGCTGGTTGACGCAAAGCTTCATTGGCCTGCTCCTTCACACAGAGCTTGTCTGAACCCGCTGTTGGGCGGGGCTAGCAACCTGCTTTCAGGCTAGCGGCTCAGTTCTCTTATCAAACTTTTCAAGTTTTAATTTATTTTTTAAAAGTGTAAACTACAAAACTATTTCATAAAACAAAAGCATTCTAATATTTAAAGGATTCTGTCATTTTAATATACTTGCTTAAATTCTTTGTACATTCATAGGTCCTAGAATAAATCACCAGGAAGTTCTCATGTTGTAAGGTTTAATAGAGGTTAAACAAGTGTGTGAAAGTGAAAAGAAAGGAAGAATATGTATTATGGAGAGGAGGCAGGTGGAGAGAGAGAGAGGAAAACTTCAATCACTTTTGTATTTCTATCATCTTCAGCTTAAATTATATTAAACGTTTTTGGAGGATGGAGGCATTCTAAGGGCAGGCAGTATAAAAATTTTATACGTTGGGGCCCACCCGTGGTGTAGTGGTTAAGTTCAGCAGGCTCTGCTTTTGTGGCTGGTTCCCAATTGTGATCCCAGGTGGACCTACACCGCTCATCAGCCACGCTGTGGAGGTAACCCACATAAAAAGTGGAGGAAGATTGGCAGAGATGTTAGCTCAGGGCCAATCTTCCTCAAGCAAAAACAGAGGAAGATTGGCAACAGATGTTAGCTCAGGGCTAAATCCTCCTCAAGCACAAAAAGAGGAAGATTGGCAACCGATGTTACTTCAGGGATAGTCTTCCTCAGGAAAAAAAAAATTATATGTTAAGCAGTTTCCCTTTTTATTGAGTGCACGAATGTTGCTTTTTTAAATATATAGTTTTGCTTTTGTTTCTAGTAATAGAATGATATATGTTTTCAGGAAATTTAACTAATTTCCAATTAGACAACTCCTACTGGTACTAATCTATGTCAGGGAAATTCAAAACAGTTTATTTTTTCATATAACCATGAGTATTTACTCATGACTGTTAAATTTTTGTTCTAGTACTTACCTAGATTTGTTATAAATACATTCTTCTTGGAGTTGTACCACCTGACATTTAAAACTCATTTCTTCCTTATCAATGAGAAACTTTTTAGAAACTTACATTTTCAAAAAATGTCTGTGTGACATCTGATAACCACGTATCCTATATACTGTTTTTCTATATTTTTAGAGATATGAATTCCTAATAATAAAAGAACATAAAAATTATTCATAGAAAATGAAATTTCAACTATCAAAAATAAAATATTTTTGTTTAATTCATTCAAGAAAAAAATATGTGGTGTCTGCTGATATAAGAGAACTTCTGTTAAACACCTGTGTTTTGCCTAGAGCACGTGCACAGTAGGAGATCAGAAGCATGTGTGCTTCTTGGGTCCTCCTAAATCAATGTTCCCTACTAGATAACATCTTTTTAATCATCTCTCACTAAAATTCCAGTTGAGACCATAGAAAACCTTTAACAAAAATGTGCTGAGCTTCTTTGAATATTGGAGGCACAATATTGTAGTCATTAGGTTAATTAGGAGCCAAAAACTGTTGCTAATTAAAAATTCTTCTTATGGTTTTTGCTTTCATAAAGCTGAGGGCAGATGAGTGGAAATTGAATGCTCTGCCTACAGGATCAAGAATGGATGCCACTTAATCAGTCACAAGTGCCAGAAGAGTTGAGGGAAGCCATTTAATATCCCTCCCCTTCCATCACCATTCACATTTCAGAACATAAGAGGTTTACCAGCATGTCTGACCCGAGTTGATCAGGTAAGGCGGGCGTTCCATTCCAGAAAACCTAGAGTTTTTAAACAAATTTTCTTTCCAGTTTCTGAGTAATTAGACCTGCCTCCCTTACCCAAGAAGTCTGCATTTCACTCAAAGCCCTACGACAAGATATGTAACCTGCTTAGTCATCAATGTAAGTGGTGGCTTCTCATTTGCCAGGGAGTTTCATTGGCACACAGATTAAGGACTTACTCAGGTCAGAGAAGAGGGCATTACATTAATAGTGTTGGCAATTAGGCACATCCAGTCAGCCCAGCATTCGTGGGATGTCCATATTTTGCTGCTATTGACGGTATAGTCATTGCCTTTCTTCACATCTGTTATCTTTCTTGATATCTATTAAACAGGGGAATCAGAGGAAATAGAAATTTTATTCTGTCTCATTCAGAACAGGCAATCTATTCTTATTCATGAAAGGCAAGTGATAAATATTAGCAACTCAGAAACTCAGCTCTTTAAGGCTACTGTGGATTTTCAGAGCTAAACATTTCTGGTCTGTTCACAGGATTATAGAATTTTGAATTGGAAATGAGACACTATCTAATTCCAACATATTGTCTTGTAAATGCAAAGTTCTGGCCTGCATATCTTCATAGATAAAACTGAGGGATAATTGAGGAGTAATTAAGTCAAGAGGGTACATGTGGGTGGAGTAACAAAGTCAAACTGATGTGTCTTTCTGGTCTGACTACCTTGATTTCTCATTATCAACTTTCTAAGCACTGGCTTTAGCTGAGGAAATAGCGGGAGAATTGGTAAGGAAAGAAGACTGGCATTGGGGGAACAGAAAAGAAGATAAAAACATTTAAATCCCCTCATGACAGAAGGACCGCTGTGGTCCATTGCAAACTGCACAACCACCAACTCTAAGATGTTCTAGGTCCTGGATATCTAGGAAGTAATGAAAGCACAGGAAATCTCCAGGTGGCAGAATTTTTTTCAAATTATTTTTTATTGCGGTAACATTGGTTTATAGCATAATACAAATTTCAGGCATACATCATTATATTTCAATTTCTGTGTAGATTACATCATGTTCATCACCTAAAGACTAATTACAATCCATCACCATATACATGTGCCTAATCACTCCTCTCTCCACCCTTCCCCTCTGGTAACCAGCAATCCAATGTCTGTCTCTTTGTGATTGTTTGTTGTTGTTGTTGTCTTGTACTTATGACTGAGATCATACAATATTTGACTTTCTCCCTCTAACTTATTTCGCTTAGCAAATACCACCAAGGTCCATCCATGTTGTCACAAATGGCCAGATTTCATAGATTTTTTATGGCTGAGTAGTATTCCACCGTGTATATATACCACATCTTTATCCATTCATCCCTTGATGGCCACCTAGGTTGCTTCCAAGTCTTGGCTATTGTGAATAATGCTGCAATGGACATAGGGGTGCATGTATCTTTATGCATTCATGTTTTCATGTTCTTTGGATAAATACCCAGCAGTGGAATAGCTGGATCATATTGTAATGCTGTTAATTTTTTGAGGAATATTTTCCATAGTGGCTGCACCAGTTTGCACTCCCACCAGCAATGTATGAGAATTTCCTTCTCTCCACATCCTCTCCCACACTTGTTGTTTCCTGTTGTATTAGTTATAGCCATTCTTATGGGAGTGAGGTGATATCTCATTGCAGTTTTTATTTGCATTTCCCTGACAGTTAGTGATGTTGAGCATCTTTTCATGTGCCTGTTGGCCATCTGTATATCTTCTTTGGAGAAATCTCTGTTCATATCTTTTGCCCAGTTTTTAGTTGGGTTGTTACTTTTTTTGTTGTTGAGATGTATGAGTTCTTTATATATTTTGGATATTAACCCCTTATCAGATATATGGTTTGCAAATATCTTCTCCCAATTGTTAGGTCGTATCTTTGTTTTGTTTATGGTTTCCTTTGCTGTGTAGTCCCACTTGTTTATTTTTTCTATTGTTTCCCTCACCTGGCCAGACATGGTACTTGAAAATGTGCTGCTAAGACGGATGTCAAAAACCATACTGCCTATGTTTTCTTCTGGAAGTTTCATGGTTTCAGATCTTACATTCAAGTCTTTAATCCATTTCGAGTTAATCTTTGTGTATAGTGTAAGATAATGGTCTACTTTCATTCTTCTGCATGTGGCTGTCCAGTTTTCCCAACACCATTTATCGAAGAGACTTTTTTTCTCCATTGTATGTTCTTAGCTCCCTGTTGAAAATTAGCTGTCCATAGATGTGTGGGTTTATTTGTGGGTTCTTGATTCTGTTCCATTGATGCGTGTGTCTGTTTTTGTGCCAGTACCACGCTGTTTTGGTTACGATACCTTTGTAGCATATTTTGAAGTCAGGGAGTGTGATACCTCCAGCTTTATTCTTTTTTATGAAGATTCCTTTGGTTATTTGGGGTATTTTGTTGTTCCATATAAATTTTAGGATTCTTTCTTCTATTTCTGTGAAAAATGTCGTTGGAACTGATAATGATTGCACTGAATATGTAGATTGCTTTAGGAAGTATGTACATTTTAACTATGCTAATTCTTCTAATCCATGAGCATGGAATATCTTTCCATTTCCTTGTGTCTTCAGCTTCTTTCAACAATAGTTTTCAGTGTACTCATCTTTCACCTTTTTGGTTAAGTTTATTCCCAGGTATTTATTCTTTTTGTTGCAATTATAAATTGGATTGTATTCTTAATTTCTCTTCCTGCTACTTCGTTATTAGTATACAGAAGCACAACTGATTTTTGCATGTTGATTTTGTATCCTGCAACTTTACCATATTCATTTGTTATTTCTAAAAGTTTTTTGGTGGGTTCTTTATGATTTTCTCTATATAAAATCATGTCATCTGCAAATAGTGACAGTTTCACTTCTTCCTTTCCAAGTTGGATCTATTTTATTTCTTTTTCTTGCCTGATTGCTCTGGCTAGAACTTCCAGTACTATTTTAAATAAGAGTGGTGAAAGTGGGCATCCTTGTCTGGTTCCTGTTCCTAGAGGGATAGCTTTCAGTTTTTCTCCATTGAGAATGGTATTAGCTGTGGGTTTGTCATATGTGATCTTTATTACGTTGAGGCACTTTCCTTCTATATTCATTTTACTGAGAGTTTTTATCATCAGTGGATGCTGTATTTTGTCAAATGCTTTCTCTGCATCTATTGAGATGATCATGTAATTTTTATTCTTCATTTTGTTAATGTGGTGTATCATGTTGATTGATTTGTGGATGTTGAGCCACTCCTGCATCCTTGGAATAAATCCCACTTGATCATGGTGTATGATCTTTTTAATGTATTGTTGTATTCGATTTTCTAGTATTTTGTTGGGGATTTTTGCATCTATGTTCATCAGTGATATTGGCCTGTAATTTTCTTTTTTGTGTTGTCCTTTTGTGTTCCCAGGGAAATGTTGGCTTTGTAGAATGAGTTAGGAAGCTTGTAACATCAGACCCTGTACCTGTCTCACTGATGCCCAGCCAAGCCATGAGATCTCCAGCAAGAGATGGAACAAGATGCTGCAGTTTAAGTTCCTCACTCCCATGCCTGAAGTTGAGGGGTCAAAGGAACTCAAGATTCAAACTAGACATCACTATAGGCAAAGTAAATGATCTGTTCCATGAGAATCAGGGCTGTTTGTTGGCTGCCCTAGTCTATTCCCAGTGCCTCATGCTTGATAACTATTTCCTAAGTCAATGAATTAAAGTAATCTGAAACACAAAGGAAGATACAATTTTAATAGGCAATTTAAATCACTCTAAAATGCATCATCCTTTCTCAAGATAAATTTTAAAAATAAACAGAAGCTAGCTACTGATTTTCTATGCAATCATATTTAAAAGAGGACATGGTTATGAAAATTAAGAGATAATGTTAAATTGAAGTTCACTAATTTATGACATGACACTTAAGGGAAAATTCCACTATTTTCAGGCAATAAAAACATACTTTTACATGAAAGTATTTATAAAGTATCTTTCAATTGGTTGCATGTCTTTGCCATTGCGTTGAAAAGTGGCACTGCTAACCTTGCGTGGTGGACATTGCTGGGTGCCCAGCACCCAGGCAACCCTGACTATGAGGGGGAATTCTCTGATTGTATGAGTTTTGATTCTCCCTCCAGAAGCTAAGGGGCTGAAGACACTCCCTTCATTCCTTGCAGCTTGGGCGTAGGCTCAGAATTCAAGCTTGACCAACTGGGTACTTCCAACCAGGAGTTCAAAAGATTCAGGGAGCTGAGAAACTATGAACAGTAGAAGCCACAGCATCAATTGCTCAGCAGAGATAGATGTAGAGTCTAGTGGCAGCAGCTTTGAGTGTCCTGTGATGTATAGTCTGGCAGAGATAATACAACAATAGGCTTGGTGTCCATTTGTGGCAGTGCCAGTGGCAACCAAACAAGAGTGCTCATGAGTTGTGACTGGCTGTGCTTCATGCTCTCTGGCCAACCTTAATTTGTCCATATCCATTTTCTGTTCTTAATCCCCCAACTTCTAGAACGATTATGTGGACAACCTTCAACAGATTCATTTTCTCTTCAAGTTAGCCAAAGCTGTTTTCTTAACATAAAACTCTGACTTGTATACCTTGCCATTCATTATACAAGTTCATATATTATAGTGATTTTAATATTACTAAGAGAAAACACACAGAATGGACATACGGTCTCTTACCTTACATATTTGCCACTTCAACTTGGAGAAAAGCTTTGTGAATTGTGGGGTGAATTAATCAATTTGTTAAGAAGGAAGATTTCTAATTTGTCTTGGTGCTATATGAACTATTATCTATGTAGAGAGCAACGCAGATCATAACAGATGCAGACAACTCTTTATATTCAGTTCCAAATCTGACTATGCTGTGTTTTACCCTTTGTCTTCCAGATAACACATCCTTATTACAAAGGCATGTTACATTTTTAACTAGGTAACTTAGCTCTGGGTATGATATTGATGATGTTTTTAGTCTATATGCTTATGTTACTTTTCTGTGAGTCATAAGTAGCAGCTGATTAGGGACATTGATGCTAATTCATTATTTGAACATCCTTTTGGGTTATACATAAACGTAAAACAGACTAACTTGTATATGCTAAAGTAATTTGGTAATTTAGAAAGCTTACTCATGTCATCATAGTTCTAGAGGAAGAAATCTGTATGCTATTTGGAAAGTCTCCCTGTGCTGAAGGAGAGAAAAAAAAGAATTATATGCATTTATGTATATAATCGATTACAGAAAATCTTCTGATTCTACGTATACCCACATTGCACTTAAATTTCCTTTCAGTCATTAATTCAGGGACATCTTCATGTCAAGAGAAATTTAAACTTTAATGATGAAAAAAGAATGAAAACATTCCCAACCTTAAATGGGAGGAAGACGCAATAAAATACATGTTTCCAAAGGGCCCAAAGGTTAACATATTGACCGTGATTCCTATTGGCAGCACAATGGAGCTTTTGTTCTACAAACTATTAGGTCCAATAGTTTAATTTTTGGGGAGGGGACATGGAAGGTGCTATCCCTCAATTGTCTTCTACAAGCTTGGATAATGTAAAATGATGAGTTGACTTCTGCTGCTTTTTTAAAAAAGAAAAAAAAATGCCTTATTGCTAGCGGATTCTCAGTCCATCTTTATGAATTTGTGATTCTAGGTAGTAAAAGAGAAGAGAATATATCATTCCTTAGCTAAGGAAGAATTAATTGTTCATTAGCTCCAACACTCTATCCAAAGAACAAATGGGCCCTCTCCTTTGACTTACCCCTAATTGCCATTCAGCACTTAATAAACTTCTGCACAATTCCTACCCATGCAACTGCCCTTATCTACTTATTTGGAACCATTTTATGTTACTTATGTGTAACTATTTTATAACCACAATTTAAATAAATAATAATTGGCACACAGAAATTAATAAAAGTCTGCTTGGGAGAGAGGGGGATATGGCTTTTATCAAAATGTTTCAAATGGCTAGGTGAATGCCTTCAAGTTCAATAGTATCCAGTGAAGCTCATTACCTGGATAAATTCCTTCTTAAAAGCTGAGAACTATAAACTACATAGGAGATTGATATAACTTCTTCACTCATAGGGGAAATATGTTTCATAAGCAGAATATCAACAGTTGAAAATTCTTAAGCCTATAATCACATAAACTACATAAAAGATGTAATTAAGAAAAATTAAAGCCACGATAGACTTCTATTCCACAAGAATTAAATAGTTAATTTTAAATGATTGTTTCTGACACCTACCTGCTTCTATTGTCACAAGAAATAATAAAATAATACTTTTTAAAAAAGCTAACGGTTGTAAAAGAGATTTTAGGGACAATGTGATCCAAACCAACATTTAAAAAATGATAAAATGAAGAGCTCATCATATGAATTGAATTACCTAAGATCACAGAAATAGGTGGTGGCAAAGTTGAAATCAAGTCTGGTTACCTTTTAATCAAGTGCTCTGGTCCACATCTCTAGGTAGACTCCACCTCAACCATGTTTGCTGCTCATCACTTTCATTTTGTGAATGTTACTCAAAGGAAACATAGTTAACAGCAAGTTTGTTTTAAAGTATTTAAATATACACATCAGGCAAGAAGGGCTTGGTTATGCCACTGTAACGGACGAACAGAAAAAGCTCAATGGCTTAAAATGACAAAGGTTATTCCTTGCTCTTGCTACATGCACATTCCAGGTTGGCTAGGGAGCTCTGCTCTGTGTTATCCTCCTTGCTCGTGTCGAGGGAGGTCCCATCTCTGAGCTTCACAATGGAGGAGGGAAGAAAAATGGAATGCCACAAACAGTGCTTTATGCTTTTGTCCAAAAGTCACATGTGGCATTTCATTCACATTTCACCACCAAAGCCCATCTCATGGCCACCCAAACTTCAGAAGGCAGAAAGGGAAATCTTCCCCTGTGCCTAGAAGGAAAGAGAAATATTTGGAGAGTGGCATTAACAACTACATTATAGATATAGAACAGCTATTCCTTTGAGCTTTGCAGGGAAAATATTCACTTCATTATACATTCACTGAATTATGAATATTCATATATCTGTGAAAATGCTACCAAAAGACAGAAGGTTAATGAAATTTGATATCTGATTATACTTACTTGCTTCATGAAATATATTACTAAACAAATTACTCAATGGATAACATGCAAGGCAAAAAAACTAGAATTTAAAACCAGATTTCAAAAACCCATTATGATTTGAAGATTTAATTTCTTCAAAAATAATTTGTTTATTCATTAGTTAATGCCGTTTTTCCCTTCAATTCAGTTTTACCCAAATTAGTAATGAAGTCAGTGCAGAAAAATTATGCTATAGGTATTTTTTTCTGTTTTATTGAAAAAACATGGTTTGAGAGAAGTAACTAGGGAGAGATGAAATACCCCAGGTGTAGAGGAGGTTAAAATTGGAATGGAGATCAAGATTGTCACCAAAACACTGAATGTTTTTAAAGAAAGTTAGAAGCCGAATAAATTGCACTTTCATTGCTTAGAATGTTTGTGCTATGTTAGCTCAATTAAACATTTATTATTGTTCAGGTTCTGTGCTGCTTATGCAGGGTTAATATATGAGAACAGTCACCTGCACAACGACTAACAATATTATGACAATTTTAAGAATGTAATTTATCCAAAGGTCTTAAAAAGCCAGCAAAAAAAGCCTTTGATGAGGCAAGAAAAAGTTTGAGCCAGAAGTTCTAGGTTTAAATTTTAGCTTTTCCATTTTTAGTAATCTTTCTGGCCCCGTTTCCTTTTCTCTGAACTGGGTGTACTTTTGTCTATATCACAGGACTGCTGACGGGATCATTCATTCACCCACTAAATGAAATATCTAATAAGCCTCTCCATGTACCATGAACTTTCCTCGGCATTAGGGAGACAATGAAGCATAAAGCAGCAAGAGAGAAGCTAAATCCATAGATAAATGAAATAAGGATAGCTGGATAAAGAAGTAAATAAGTAGGGTAGTCAGAGTGAGGTTATAGGGAAGGAGGGTCAGAGAAGGGCTCTCTGAGGAGCTGAGATTGAGAGGATGGACATGAGCCAAGCTAAGCAAAGAGCTTGGGGGAAAGGCCAACTGGGCAGAGGAAATATCCAGCGCAATGGTATGGAGGCCTATGCGATGAGACGGCACATAAACAGCACCTACAGAACATCCGGCACTTCTGCCTCACCACTCTCCCCACCATCACCAGCTACTCACACTCTTGCAGACATTCTGCTTTGCAAACACTTCACTGGACATGTGAAACACTTGTAGTGAGTTTCAATGGCACAAAATCTAGTGAGTAAAGTAGCAACCAATAAGAGCCTTTGGGGAAATTCATTATTAATGTTAATATAATCGTTTAAGCCTAATTGCCTAAGACATTTTCAAGGAGGAGAAAAAAATATTGTTGAATACAGTTACCTAGGAATATGTAATCTTGGAATAGGTCATCAGTTCTAAAACATTTGAATAAAAACACGTCTGATATTTGCCTTTCTGCAATTTAATTAATGAGTTAATTGTCTGTATTAACTTTTCACCAAAATAAATATTCTAACAATGTATTCCTTTTACTCAAAATAACATCCAAGTTCAGGTGCTTGATCTCAGAGTGGTAGCCAAAATTGCTAAATTATCCAGGAAGAGCTGAACAAATATCTTGCTTATAAAAATTTTCAGCTTGATGCCCTTTAAGGCGTTTGTATATTTTACAAGTCTCATTAACTTTGCTGAAAAATTGCTCTGAGGAAAACAGGCGATCAGAGACCATCCAAATAAAATCCTCTTTACAAGATGCAATAACACAGCTCCACCACTAAGCTCCACATAACATTTAGAACAAGTACTCCTCTCAAGTCCCAGGCAATAGTCTCCTGACTCAACATACATAAAATTCAAATGTATGAAGATTAACATGTATTAAAGACAAGAAATATCGCAAGTACTCTCCTAGTTTACCAGTTAAAGCTGATTCTAAGTCACCGTCAAAGAGAATTGCTCCACTACGTTTGATGCTGATGGCTCTGTGAACAGTGAACAAACCCATACCCCAACTTATGATCCTTTGACAAAGAGGATCTACAGGACACCAGACTGAAGTATCCAGGGGTCCATCATTAACTGACGACACTTTTATTAGCCACAAATGATTGAGATGAGATAAAATACGAAACAAGCAAAAAAGCACTGTAATGCTAAGCTAATTCTGAAGTACAATAAAAATTAAATTTTTTCTTATACCCAGAAACTTACTTACCCGGAACACTATTGTTCAGAGATCCTGCCTGTATTCAGCTTGACTAGTAAATAATAAATCTGATAATGTCAAAGCATTCTTATGTTTAAATTATTATATCACTTAATGGGAGTATTATCTACCTTTATATATACATATGTATGTAGGTATGTCACAAGTAGGTAACTTTCAAACATATCCTGTTTGGTAAAGCTGTCAAAATAATCTTGTCATATCTTCTTTGCTCCACTTTTGAAGGTAAAAACTTAACATCCTTTCTCCACAATGTGAAAAATGATTCTGAATGTGAGACGGATGGGGAAGAGCAAGGAAGAAAGAATGATTTACGCTTTCTGTCATAGAAGCCTTCCATTAATTCACAGCTTATCTGCTCAGTTTTTCTGCAACTCTCCTGAAATGATATTTACTTCAACTTTAAACAAATATTTCAAATTACTTAAAAACTAAGACGCAGGTTTTTTTCACAGTGGATCCTTCAGGTTCCAAATAATGATAACAGTGGAAGCCTGTTTCTGCTAATTTCAGCTATTCCTTGGCATTCATCCAGAAGCCTAAAAGGAAACAGGCTTCCTTTCAGTCCCATCTATCACAGCCACAGAATTATATAATAACATGTCAAAATAAAGACTCGGAGGCACCGTGAAATCCTACGGTGCCTTCCAAACCTTCCAAGAAAGATGTAAGTTTTTTCCCAACAAATATATTTTGTAGACTCATAATACTTTGAAATTGAAAATCAATATATGGCGTTATGGTTGAGTATAATATTAAAAGATAGTATGACATTCTTCAACTGTTCAAGAGAAAGCAGCATTTCCCACGTACACTCATTATATCTGGGATCATTCCAGCTTTCAAAAACAATGAGAGTCTGCTTGTAATGAGAACATAAAGGATGACTCAGTGACAATTCAAGTATCTATAGAAAAACAGCATTAACTGGCATGGATTTCTCCTATCAAAAGTGGCGGTGGCATAGCGGTTAAGTTTGCGTGCTCTGCTTTGGCGGCCTGGGGTTCTCGGGTTCAGATCCTGGGTGTGGACCTGCACACCACTCATCAAGCCATGCTGTAGTGGCATCCCATATCCAAAAAGTAGAGGAAGATGGCATGGGTGTTAGCTCTGGCCAAATCTTCCTCAAGTAAAAATAGGGAGATTGGCAACAGATGTTATTAACTCAGCACCAATCTTCCTTACCAAAAAAAAAAAAAAAAAAAAAAGCCAAATCTCCTTTGCTGTTAAAGCCTTCAGATACTTTCTAACATGTGATATAAAAATTTTTGCATTATCTTTTAAAAATAAAAATTTGTTAATTTTTTCACAACCAAACCAACACTTAAGGAATTTCCTGCCTGAAAACAAAAATTATATATCTTTTCTGAATATACATGCTCATTATAGAGATTTTAGAAAACAGAAAAGTATGAAGGAGAAAATAAAAATCATCCTTATTTTCACCTTCCAAAGATAATAGCTTATAATATTCTCGTACAGTTTTTCCAGTTTTAAAAAATTTTGTTCTGAATTAATTTTAGACCTACGGAAAAGTTACAAAAACAGCACAGACAGACCTTACATTCTTCACACAGCTTCCCTTAATGTTAATGCTTTGCATGACGATAGTGCAATTACCAAAACTAAGAAATCAACATTGGTATAGTACTATTAACTGAACTACAGACTTTATCCAAATTTCCCCAGTTTTCCTGTTAGAATCGTTTTCTGTTCCAGGATCCTCTTCAGGATCTCATGTTGTATTTAGCTGTTGTGTCTCTATAGTCTCCTTTGACCTGTGACATGTGGTGAAATCGACACTTCTGAAGAGTACTAGTCAGTTATTTTGTAAGAATGTCATCAGTTTGGTTTGGTTCGATGTTTTCTCATGATTAGATTGAGGTTATATACTTGTGGCAAGAATACTACCACGTGATGCATTCCTCTCAGTATATTGTATCAGGGAGTATACGATGTCAACATTTCTTATCATGGGTTATGTTAACCTGGATCACTTTGTACAACTGGTGCCTGCCAGGTTTCTCCACTCTGTGGTTACTCTCTTCCCCTTTGTAATTAATAAATATTTTGGAAGAAGTACTTAAAGAGCAAATATTATGTTTCTCCTCGAACTTTCACTCTCTAATTTTAGTATCCATCGGTGGAACTTGCCTACAATAATTTACTGGTCTTCTAATGGTGATTTTCTATTTTCCTCATTACTTCTTCACTTATTAATTGGACTCCTCTAAGAAATACCTGTCTTTTCTCTTCTACATATTTATTCAAATATTTATATCAGTATGGCCTCGTGGATATTTATTTTATTCTATGGGTTATAATCCAATTCTAACTTTTTCTTTTGTAAATTGTTCTAGCTTTGACCATTGGGATCTTTCCAGTGTGGCTCCTTGCTCTTTCAATGTGCCCCTACCCTTTTTAGAGCATTGCTTTACTTTCTGCCACTGAAAGAGAGTCTCCTCCTGTACATTTCCTGTCCTGGTCCTGCAATCAACCACATCCCCAAGAATCTGCTTCCTTTTATTGAATACTGGTATTAGAAACCAAAATCTGGGTGGTAGTTATGCTCATTGCTACTGGAGTGTCACTACTCTAGCCCCTGTCAATGGACAGAGATTGAGAATATGTGTATGTATACTAACCCATGTATATACACACATTTAAACTTATTTCTGTATCTATCTATCCGTATATATATTAAAAACCATGAGTTTATACTCATACCTAAAATCCCAATATAACACTACAAGATTCATTCTACCCTTCTCCCTTTCTTTGTATTTAACTTCTTTCTACTATATACAGTGAGAAAACTGGTTCTCATTATCTACAATATAGGTATTTATTTGTCTAACTCCAGTGCATACTGAAAGTAATTTCTGACTTATGACTCCATATCTATGTGAGAGGCAAATTTACTAAGTAAATTACATTCACATCATGGTCATTTTCAAAAAAACATTTTACATACTGCATAATTCATTCTTTATGGTGTACAGTTCTATGGGTTTTGACAAATGCATAGAATCTTGTATCTACTGCCACAATCATGATACAGAACACACGCTTACCCTCAATCCCCAGCCTCCAGAAGGAGTTGAGAAGCCTGTGGTGCTCTCCAGAGGACTCTTGCTTAGAAAAAAATACATCTTCCTTCAGCTTATCTTGCTTTCCAGCCTCCTCATCACAGGGCTCAGAGGCCAGACATTGAGGTGTCTGTTGGAAGCCTGTAGACCTGTTTCATCTCTCTCTTATGTCCTTGCCGCTGAATTCCCTCTTTCAGTAGTCATCAGCTCTTTACAATGTGCAGTTCTGAATGCACAGGAAATTATTCTCCCTCCTATCCCTAAGTTCCCTCACAGGTCAATTTCAGTAATTAACGCTGAAATATATTTTGTTAAAAAGCCTTACCCAGAGTTTGTTTCCCCAGAGCTAGTTCTGGTGAGGTGGCAATGACATGCTCATTTGAAGTTCTAAGAACTACAGGGACCCGAACCTCCCTGGAGGCAGCTGAAGCTTTGAGCCTTAGTCATCAGGCAGCGCTACAGCAACCATCAGTTGACGTGATCCAAGAAGGACTGTTCAAGCCTGCTGACCAGCCGTGAGAAGCCTCTGAAATGTCAGACTTTTGGATAGTAGTATGATTTCGGATCTTTAAAGGACCCTGGACTCTCTTGTTCCATAGTATGGACAATCTTTGATCCCACATGTGAAGAAGTTTGGACATCTGTGGCAGCCATGACAGCAAGTAGCCCAGAACGTTTTTGATATCTGTTAACTATACTTTAAATATCTTTATAACCAAATGATTCATTGGTCCTAGAAAGCAAAATGAAAAGAATCTCAAATTTTCCCACTCTTCTTTGGATTCCTGATACTCCTTAATTTTGGAGCCACTTTTCAGTTTTGAAGTTGAGAAGACTAAAGAACTTAGCCAGTTTATAGCTTCAAAAAAATACAAAAAAATTGGGGCAATACAATAATATAGAGTTTTCCCACTGAAATGTGCAATTGCCTTCATAAAATTGTTAAGAGCAGATAGGAGAAGAAAAAAGATAAGGATGATGCTGTCTGCCCACTTTTTTTCTAAGGCAAGTGTTGAAGACTTTCAAGTAAAATAGGAATATTCAATTCTACCTCCGTGCAGAGGTTCTTATTTTAGTCTAGTAGGAAATGGTTTTCTACCCATCTGAAAACTGTCTTCTCAGCCAGACATCAAAGCCTGGAGCTAGAGATGTAAGCAGAGGTGGGGCAGAAAGAAGACACAGGCTGAATCCATCAGCCTGGATTTGAATCAAACTTCTGTCAATTACCAGCTAAGTGACTTCGAGGAAGTCACTCAATTTCTCTGACTCTCTATTCTCGCATCTGTAAAGCAACACATACCTCGCAGGTTGTTATTGGGATCAAATAAAAAAACGGTTGAAATGCTTAGCACATAATAGGTTTTCTATAAATGTTAATTGAGTCAGAAAATAATTGTAGTTATATAAAGGATTCAACATATTTTGCCTTTAAGCAAACTCCAGTGGTAGCATTTTGTGCCTATTGGTTTTGTTGCCTAGCTACGTAGGCACTGTCTTGGACATTTTAACACGGGAGAAATAAACTTTGTCTCTGATGGCTGCCAGCTCACACTCTAGAGCTAACACTTCACACTCAATTACATAGGAGCAGAATGACACACTAATGTTTACAGCACAATTATGGCCCGAGACTTGATGTAGAGTGTCATTCTCCAGGTAGGAAGGAACATGACCATAGCCTGTTGCCTCAAACGAAGTCCTATTTCAAGAAAACCAAAACCTTTTTCAGGAATTTTCTTAAGATTGCTTCTTTTTTAAAACTTTTATTCCAATTGGACTTAAAAAAAATTTCAGCTGCTGGAAAGAGCTGAAAATATACAAAAAAATTTCATTTAATAAAGTGTTTTTCTGCCCCTTTAAAAGTCAGCTTACTTCACGGAAAGTTACTGTATAACTAAAACTTTCATAGTTAATCTCATTAGCAGTGACCCCATATCATTAATAACATTTCCTATTTGTTGCCTTAACCTAAAATAGGGTAACTATATAATTTATTATCCAGACTGAGACACTTTTGGGAGCAAAACTAGGATTCATTATTAATTATGCTGGGACCATAAAGCATATTTAAGGACAGTCTTGGGAAAACCTGGACAGCAGGTTCTTCTAACTTTCCAGAAAGATTGACTAGCCTGATATTTAGGACAAGCGTACCGTGGAAGGTAAGTGAGGCTGTTTAGATTCAGCAGGAGCATATCATGATTCTTTCATTGGTAAGTGGTTTTCATTTTAGCATTAACTGTTATTCTAAGAAAAATTCTGTGTGCCTGTATTGTCTCCAAATTTCAAAGCAGGAATAAATTTCCTGTATTGATGTCCTGGACTTTAATTTATTGATTTATTTTTTTAATGTATTGTTTGCTAATGCGTTAGACACAGTATGCCAATTTTGTGCTGACTAGATTTGAACCTCATCATAAGGGATCCCCTCCCCTGTAAAAGGACACCTTGCTTTCAATAGGTCTGAGGATATGTGGTTAAAAGACAAATCTAGGCTTTCAGATAAAGTGTGAAGGGAAACAGAAGTGCCCATGTATATATTATATTCCACAGATATTTCTGTGTAAATATTACTTACAGTGTACGCAGGGTATATTTAAGTCTATTAGATTTATCAATTAGGTGCAATGGGAGTTGTCTTAATATTGTGCAATATTCTTTCTTCCAAGTAACTTACCTAATAACGTAATTATCCTCAGTAATTATAAGTAAATCACAGTTGTTTAAAATGTTTTGATAAGGACATCTCCCCTTTTGCAGGGATCAGACAAGCCCTATTTATTCCATATCTTGTCTTTTTCAAACTTTTTCTGGTCATTTTGAAAATTCACCACTTAGCTATAAATTCCAGCTAGCATAGTACTGGAGACACTAAAGGCTTTAAAGAAAGAAATGAATGATTGAATTTTAAAAATCTTGATTAATAAATTTTTTTGTTAAAAGCCAATTGTTATATAATATTTAGCACATTTATTCCCAGTTGCATTTTTCTCTTCTTCTTTATATGATTCACTCATTTTATAATCCAAGGAGCATTTTTGAACTATTCTATATCACTGTGCTGATGCCAGAGTGAATAAAGACAGAGTGAATAAGACATGTGACCTGTCTCCAGCGGCTCACTTGCCCATTTCCGTTATTTAGAAACAGGTAACAGGATAAGGATTATGACTATATATTTGTACTATGTACTCAAGACTCAGAAAAAATGTGCAAAATATGCAAATTCTAACATTATTTTGAAGTCTTGCTACTTAAAAGTTCAAAAAAAGTGTCTTCCCCTCCAGAGCTAAGAGAGATGGAGGAATATCTGCCAAGTAAAAAGATTCAATTTGGCCGGGCATTCATTAGCTTCTGCATACACGGCCACAGTACCCAACAGCAGGGGGTACTCACTGAATGTTCTGGGGCATTCATTAGCTTCTGCATACACTGCCACAGTACCCAGACAGCAGGGGGTACTCACTGAATGTTCTGGGGGCTGTCAGGCTGAATGAGTGCATTTCCCCAAGGGGAAACCCTATTTGCCACTAATATTTAATTATTTCCTTTCTTTTTCTATTAAGCAAAGGTCTTGATGAATGGTCTTTGCCAAACCCACTTATTTACCTCCTTCACAAATGTTAGATTGTACAAAATTTCATTTCAGAGTAAAATATCTTTAGTGCAAATGCTCTTGTATAACACCAATTTTACATGAGATTGACTATGAATTTAGCTATTTCATTTACAAAGAACCACTGATGAGAATAATTAGTAATTTATACTCTCCCTGTGAAGACAAAAAAAAAGACATAGAAATTTATCAAATTAATAAATATTCGGGTAATTATGACTTATCAAGCTTGATTTAAAATAATATATATTAAATTTCCTGTAGTTCAGTGTTGAAATTCATAGCTAAGCTCAGTGAGTCTGACTAGGGCATTTAAAACCATCATATACTACGTAGGAGTAGAAAAAACCGTCATTTCTGAAATTATGGAAAGTCAAGAACAGAGGGGAGCAATGTGAAAAATAAGCAGGTAAGTAACTAAAATAACCACCAAAATAAAATATAGAAAGATGTGTTATATGAGATTTCAGTGACTGTTCTAAACTGAGGGAAGCAGAAGAATACCCACATGAAGTCAGCACACCCTTAGGTGACTGTCTTAAGTGTTATGATTTGGGTTTTTTTCTGCTTTCTAGACAAAAGCAGGTCATAAATGAGTCTTTCCATACAAAGAAAAAGGGGTCTAGCATTGATGTTTTCTTCCTGGTCACTTGAAGCGACCAACACTACAATAGGCACATTTATGAGCTTACTTGTTATGTTAATAGTTGGAGAATAACTACCAAGTTACAATAATTTACACGGCAGGGGACATTCTTTAGGGGAATGAGAACTTTCTCCAGGGAAGTCAGATCCTTCCTAAAGCTGCACTGTGTTGGAGTCCCTTGATGACACATGATCACTTCATTCTCCTGTCAGAGTTTTGAACAAATTGAGAAATGGGCTGAAAAGTCAGGTAGTGATGAAACTACCGAAATTTCACTAAAGCTGGATTAGAGCATTCCCTTAGCCCCAAGACCAGAAATATGCCTTTAATTCTTCCTCCTCTGCACCCCCCACTATTCATCCAGTCAAGGTAAGTCACTGGGCAGCAGCAGGGCAGGCTTTCCTCTCATCAGGACAGTCCTGCCCTACTGGGCTTTTCACTTGGAGGTAAGAGGGAAATGTGAGGCTCCTAAAGGGAGCCAAAGAGAAGAACAGAGGAACAGGACGACAAAAAAACAAGTGACTCTTGAGCCTAGCATTTTACACCTTAGTTTTGTCTAACATGAACCTAACATGAAATAGTGCCTAACATGCCTAACTATTTCATGCCCTACATGAAATAGTTCTCAGTCTTTCGCTATCACACCAATTAGATAAATCGCCCTCCTAGAGAAAAGGAGCCTCATCCGTCACAGAGGGCTGAAGTCACTGGTGAATTGGTGGGGAGGACTGTGAGAAGGTGGTCAGCTTTAAAGAGTTAAAATAAAAATAAATAAAAATAGATAAATCAAGTTTAAAAAATTCAGATCCTCTAAACCAAATACAAGAGACAAGAGCCTCTTCAATAACGTTTGTCTAGGTTGTACTTACTTTCTCTGACTATATACATATTATTATATATGTTATTTATACTATATATATTACATATATATTACTATATCTTATATATACATACACACACATACACACACACATACATACACAGCCACTCTGGACTACTTATTCTGGTGGAAAATCATATTTTGCTTTTCATTCTTACTTAAAGGTTTCATGTGTGTCTTCCTTCCCTGACTACAGATTGCAGATTCCCAAAGGAAGGCAGTATGGTGCAGCAAAAGCATACAGGCTTTAGGTTCCTGGAGGACTGGGTGCAAATTCCAGTTCTGCAATTTACCACTTGTGTGACTTTGGCTAAATTATTTAGCTCTTCTGAGGCTCAATCTCCTCATCTAGAAAATAGGCCTAACTCCTAGGATTACTATGGGGCATACAAATAATAACGCGTAGATGTAAAACATCTATTGAATGTGCTTCAGACACCTTGACACTGGTATTTTTCCCCAGAGAAGGCATTTGTTATCTCTCTTGAATTCTGCATGTAGCGTGATTTTCTGCACATTGTCAAGAATGTTAAATGACTGGACGAGTGTTAAACTGCCACTGCCCTGCCTTGCAGCCACTACTGAACAGATATTGCTTTTGTGTGTATGGCTTTGGAATATTTGTATATTTTTGGTGTTTGATTATTCTAGCCTGGTAAATTAGGAATAATCCGATTTTCAAATTAGATGCATTTTGTAAAACTACGCCAGCATGTTTGCAGTTATTTCTAAGAATAATTGAAGGTTTATTATGAAGGGTACCAAGTTTCAGTTATGCAAGGTGAAGAAGTTCAAGAGATCTAATGTGCAGCATGGTCACTATAGCAAGTGATATTGTATTGTATACTTGAAATATGCTGAGAGGGTAGATCTTAACTGTTCTCAACACACACACACCCATACACAAAAGGTAACCACGGATATGTTGATTAGCTTGTTTGTGGTGTAAATGTTTATCAAAACATCAAGTTGTACACATTCAATATATACAATTTTTATCGGTCAATTATACCTCAATAAAGCTAAAAAAGTAAATTATGTTGGTTGGTTATGTTTATTGATATTTATGGATTTGAGGAACTGCCAAGAGAGTGATTATGCTAAATTTGAAGTGCTGGGAGTAGTATGGAGGGAATGGCTCCTAACTGAACTGAAATGTATATAAATTGAATGTGTTCGTTAGTATGTTTAGGAAGTAGACAGATCAAATGGAATGTCATTTTAATGTCACACATAAAGCAAACAATTCTCAGAATACATCCTGGTTCGTATGTGTCAAATGAGTTTCCACCAGAAGTAAATTTGGTTGTGTCCTTCATGGGCAAAGAAACTCTCAATGGAAACGCCCATTACGACTTTGGTTTTTTAAATACTCAAGGAGCACTGTGATGTCACAAGTAGAGCTGGCTTCTATTCTTCCTGGCGTTTTATGCGGTGAGTTCTGAGGACTGAAATACGCTAAACTCAAAAATGCAGCTCTTAATCATCTAGGAACAATGTAGCATTTTTGCCCTCTAATGCAAGAGAATTTATTAGAAATTGTTAAAGATTTGTCAAGAAACAGAAACTTTGAGTTTTTGACAGACTTTATAAAGCAAAATTCAATTCAGTTTTTAAAAAATAGAAAGTCTAGTTTTTGTTTCATATCTATCATAAAGACAAAAATCTGTCATTTACATATGCCAAGTATTTTCTTCCGGTCTTCTTAATTCTTAGATCTGTTTCTATGACAATTGAGCCCAATAATATCATGCCATGCAAGAATTTCACAGCTAAAGGAAAGTTGGTGGATGTATGCCAACTGTTTCTCAATAATGAGCTTATTAAATACAATGTGGTATACCCTTATAATGGAATGCCATTTAGTTATTAACGTGATAGAGCAGTTATATACATATCAATAACTGAAAAAATTCTATTTAAATATTCAAATTAAGTAAAATTATTTCATGAATGAACTAAAATTTGCATTTACAAAACAAAAACATCACCTCTAGTTCACACTCATTCACTCTTTTAAAATTTAAATACTAATAAAAACTCCAAATTGCTACATAGAGTGACAGAATTGAGTTAATTCAAATTCTATTTCTTCACCTTTATGATGATACGTGTAATCTGTATAATTGTAATCCATTTATTCATCCATAATAAAAACATATTATATATATTACAAATATAATATCCTTGTTTATTTCTAACCTACTATTTAAACCCAGGAATATGCAGTGCCACAGAGGCTGGAGATGCAGTTTGAATTCAAAGCCAGCTTGAATAATTGAATAATTCTGAACCATCACAAACAGGTTCTTAAATGGAATGTGTGTCCCTGAGTCTGCACATGTCTGGGGCTATATGGGAATTCTCTGAATTTACTTTTGTGTAAAATACAATGTTTATTAAAGCACAAGTAATAAAAACATGCTAATTCAAAGCTTAAAAATTATTATTGAAATTCAACAGAAACCAAAGCAATTTAGAAATTAGATCAACAAAAAGTTTTTTCTAGGAGGGGCCTATATCACTAACATTTTAAAATTGCTGGTTGCTGGTGATAAAAACTAGACAGGTATTTACTTGGTTTTATTATTGTTTTTAACTTTTTTACAGACAGTGGCTAACCTTTTTTTTAATTGAGGTATAATCGACATGTGACAATTTGTAAGTCCAAAGTGTACGACATGTTAACTGGACACATTTATACGCTGCAATGTGATTACCACGGGAGAGTCAGCTGACACTTCATCAGGTCACATACTTATCATTTCTCTTTGTGATGAGAACGTTTAAGATCCAGCCTCCCCGCAGCTATGAAGTATATAATACAGTATCGTTGACTATAATCCCTACGCTGTGCATCACATTTCCAGAACGCATTATCTTCCAGTTGAGACAGTACCTCATCTTATTGCCTGCACCTGGAGTGGACTGTTCTCACTGCCCTGGCTTGCTAAACCACTACTGAGTGATTAACAAAATAAAGCTGTGTAGAGAAAATTGAACATGGTCAAAATAGCTAACAGGGTAATATTAACGGTAGTCTTTGAGCTTGAGAAGTCAGTTAAGCTAACTAGAATGGCTAAAACTACTTATATGGTTCTAATATTTGTAAAGAATCCACTCGTCTGCTGCAAAGAATAGATTGATTGGTCCCAAGTGAAAGGAGTAGAGAGAAAAGGATGCTTCCCAACTCTCCATATGATCTCTCCTCTCTTCTAAGTAGTAAAACACCTCTTGGCCATTAAACCAGATAATAGCTTCAAAGGGCTTAGCACAATACCTGTCCCAAGGCTAATCCTCAATAAATTCTTACCATTACTGTCACTGGCACATCTTCTCTACAGCCTGTGACAGACTGTGGATGTCCCCCCATAGCCATTCCTCCTCCCTCCCACCTTGCTCTTAGAACCTTGCTTTTGTTCAGGTATCAGATAGCTGCGTGCTTTGGGGTAACGAGCCCCACTCCACCTTCTGGGGGTAGATCTTTATTCCTAAAGTCAAATTAAGGTCACAACATTTCCTTTTCCAGTGCTTGTTTTAGAAATAAGCATATCATGCAATTCCGGACAATGTGACATGAAAGTCTGATGAAGGTATGTGGGAAAATTCCTTTTTGGGGATTGGAAGTGGGGTGGGACAATAGACTATTCTAATTCATTAATGTCCTGTGGGAATGTCATAATTTGTTTGTACATGCATCTTGAGGGTATAGTAGTCCGGTGTGGGTAAGGCATATATCTACCCAATGGAGTTGGCAGTTTGGCAATATGAAAAGATTTTGCGTCTTTGGTGGCATCCTTGAACCACTGAATCAACCGTCCCTGGAACTTATCTACCTCTGGACTTTGCCTTATATTTGGGCTATCTGGCATTAATTCTTCTATTTTAGTCAAAAGTATCTAACTGACATGTCTCTCACTCTTCTAAATATATGATTTCCAAACACGTTCCACTTTGAGTGGACACTGTGACGGTGGTAGTCGTAGACCTACAGAGAATGTACCTATGAATTAGGAAGCTTCAAGGAATAAAAGTATTTTTCATTTGCTGCTCTTCCACTTTGGCAGCAGTTCCTCCTAAAGTAACCGTTTTTGTTACTTAGTAATAAAAAGAGTCATTCATACAGTTGTGGAAGGTATCTTTAATGAAAAGTATCTGCATCCTAAAAACATACAGCGACTCCTGGAATGCTGTCAATTCCCATTCCATCTTCATAATGCCTTAGGAAGTCTCCTGCGTTTACTCATTCCACATTCTAGTGGGTATTCATTAATTGAGAACACTTTTTTTATAATTCATCCAAAGTGGGTTGATGGTCACAGTTATAGACAGTAGTGGTAGTCCTTCTCATAATATTTATCACCATAAAAATCACTTAGATATTTGTCTTTGGAACTGGCATTCATAAAATAGTGAATACCAACTCATTCTAATTTATTCAAAGAGTCTAGTCTAGAATAAGCAGTATCATTGTTAGCATCAAACTCTTTCTATTCTTCACAGACTGGAAATTTTCAGGATCAACCTCTTCAAATCTGCAATTCCTCAAAGTACATGGATCACCATTTAGGATCCTGGAGGCAGGAAGTAAATTAATATTGGAGGCAACCCAGGAACATGACTATAAGCCACAGTCAACTAGCCAAGACATGTGGCTCCTGGCATGTCTTAATATATTGACTGGCTGTTAAAGAATTTCCAATTAGGCTGAGATATGGGAAATTCTTGAAAAAATCTAATTTTGAACAAAGCAACAGAAACAAGCAAGGTAGAGGTCCAAAAGGAAATTTTTCAACACTGAAGACAACTAGGTCCATGCTGCCTTTTCTTGCCCATAGAAAAGAGAGCTTAAATCAAAATTTTAAGTCTAAAATAATCTTTTAGCAAGTTGGAGACAACTTAAACATAAGTTTATTTACTTATTCAATAAATATTTATTAAGTGGCTACCATGTGTCCATCACTGTTCTAAATTCTGCAGATATAGCAGTTAATAAAACTCCTGCCCTCGGGGCCAGCTCCGTGACCCAGTGGTTAAGTTCGCGCGCTCCGCTGCTGCGGCGCAGGGTTGAGATCCTGGGCGCGGACACGGCACCGCTCGTCAGGCCACGTTGAGGCAGCATCCCACATCCCACAACTAGAAGGACCTGCAACTAAAATATACAACTATGTATGGGGGAGTTTGGGAAGATAAAGCAGAAAAAAAAAAAGAAGATTGGCAACTGTTGTTAGTTCAGGTGCCAATCTTTAAAAAAAACCTCCTGCCCTCATTGGAGACTGCTTAACTTTTAGTGGAGGGAACAAAAAATAGCCAAATAAGTAAAATATAAAACAAATATATAATATATCACATCATAATAAAAAAAATCTGAGTAATAGATTCAGCATGCACTTATCCTTGCTTGCTCTTTAAGTGATTTGGGAAATGTCTACTTATTTTTGTTCTCTTAATATATTATTGTTTCAGTCTTAAAAGGAAAAGAACAGAATGTTACATATCTAGCTGTCTCTTGGCACTTCTATTGATAATAACTGCCCCTTTTTGACCTTTGAGCATCTTTTTTTTTCTTTAATTTTTTTCTTTTTTTTTTTGGTGAGGAAGATTGGCCCTGAGCTAACATCTGTTGCCAATATTCCTCTTTTTCTGTACTTGAGGAAGATTGTTACTGAGCTAACATCTGTGCCAGTCCTTCTCTTTTTATGTGGGATGCCGCCATAGCATGGCTTGATGAGGGGTGCTAGGCCCAGGCCCCAGATCCAAATCTGTGAACCCCAGGCTGCCGGAGCGGAGCACGTGAACTTAACCACTATGCCACTGGGCTGACCCTTGGAATGAGTATCTTTGTCACAGGCTTGATGAGGTCATGGCCAATGTTGATTTAACATAAATTTGATGCTACTGTTTTTCTAACATCAAATCAGATCAGTTGCAGAGGATTATTATTTTTCTAAGCATCAAGTTGAATGCACAAAAATTGTCTATTTTCTCTTTTTGTGTAGAAATAGAAGTAAGCTTCAGGGATATAGTTAGAGTCAAATAAATCCAGTTTTAATCTTAGTCAAGATGTTTATAATCTTATTAGCTATTCTGTGGTGTGAACTTTGAAGAATCTATTAGCTCAATATTTTGAATTTCAAGTCATGTACCCTGAAGTTTATTTTTTTAAGTAAATGTTTAGTATACCATTAAATTATGAAATCTTTGAGCCCTGTGTGTAAAGAAATAAACTTAGTTCTTAGGAATTTATCTTAGTACCTGGAAATTCTCAATTTACTTTCTTAAACATCACTTGACAGGTCCTACTAACTTTCAAAGCTAACAATTTAGTTTTATCTTTGTTTTGTGAAACTGGACTTCCAGGCTCATCAGAGTTGGTCTATGTCGTTCAGCTGTAGTTTCAAACTATGGGTAAATATAGAAGAACTCCAAAACAAAGACTAAGATATAAAAAAAAATATGGTTGAATTTTCATCAATTCCTTTTGACATTCTTTTCTTTATTCTGATCTCTTTTCAATGACAATTCTTTGGCAAGACTAGAAGTCTACTTTTATGGAAGCTATAAACCCAGAATACAGACCATGAATTATATTTTTATATATGATGTCAAGCTCATCTGTAAAATCTTGTATATAACCCTAGCAGCATAAAACTTGTCTATAAAAATACTAGGCGACTGATCATTAAGAATTATATCTGTGTGAAATGATCTCTGAATGAAATTAGAAATATCTAGGGGGTTCTTAACATGTGCACTAGAACTAGAATTATTCCCATAGAACACTTACTAACTTTAAAGTGTGATAGTTTATACCAAAAAACATGTTGACCACAACCAATGAACCATGGTGTTGTTGAAAAACTAATATTTTTAGAAAAAACTACTTTCTAAAAAAACATGGATGCCAATGAAAAAGATGAAACCTTTTAGAAATCTTTGAAATCTACTTCTATAACACTGGTTCATAGTTTGGTACATATTGGTGAGAATGTTTTGATGAGCCAAAATTTTATAAATATACACACACACGTATATATATATGTGCATATATAAATTCAGCATAAGGTTAAAAATAGTTTTTTGGGGCAGAGGATTATTCTCTTGTATGAATTAGTGTGGTAGCCAGTCTCCAAAATGGCCCCCAACAATTCCCACCTTTTGATGTTCACACCTTTGTGAATCTGTTCTCCAGGGTCGGCTACCTAATCTGCAAGATTTAGTGCAATATGAGAATGAAGTGCCCCATGTCCAAAAGCAGAAAAAAAATCGCCATTAAAGGTACTAAAATGTAGTTTTTTTCTTGTTCCATGGTCACTCCCTTTCTTGGCTTGTCATGGCATTTTTTATTTTCTATTTAGTGTTAACCATATTATTTACATATGTGTGTGTGCACAAAATATTTATAAACTATCCCCTCAGACTTCACCTACAAAACATAAATTCAAATGTAAAATTATTAAGATTCTCAAGAAGGCATGAGAAGAACATTAAACCCAATGTGGTGCCCTTTGAGAATGAGGTTCTCTACAGCTCCACAATTTGTAAGCCTGGAAAACCAGCGGGAAACCAGCCGTTCCCCTTTCACATTGTACAAGGATGATCTATATGACAATTAGAATTTAGCAGAAGTGATGTTATGTCATTTCTGTAATTAGATTACAAAAGACACTGTGATTTCTCTTTCTCTCTCTCTTTTTTTTCTCTCTCTCTCCCTCTCCACTGACTGCAAGAGAAGCCAGCTTTCATGTCTGAGGACACTTTGGCAGCCCTGTGGAGAGGGCTACATGGCGAAAAATGAGGTTTCAGCAAGCAAGAAACTGAGGACTCATCAATATCCATGTGACTGAGCCTTCTTAGGAATGGTTCCGTCAATGCAGTTCCAGCTTCAGATGACTCGGCTCCTGTGGAAATCGTGATTATGGTCTCATGCAAGACCCTGAGTAGAACTATCCAGTTAATTGCTCTTGAATTCTCAATCCTTAGAAACTGTGAGATATAATTGTTTGTTGTATTAAGCGACTACATTTTGGTGTAAATTGTTATGCAGTGATACAAAACTAATACAGTTGGAATAGGATAACTGCTTTAAATAAATAGACTTCCTCTAAATTCATGACTTATTAAACACAATAAAAGTTTACTTTTTCTTTACATGACAGTTCTGGGCAGTTCTTGAATGGGTTGTCAAGGCAACTCTCTTCCATGAAGTATTCTCAGACCCAGGCTGACAGAGGGTTTGCTGGCTTCAATATGTGGCTTCCAGGTCACTCTCACAACTAATAGAATTTCTTTTTGCAACAAAAAATGCAATATCATCCAGATTTTCCAATTTATTGGTGTAGAGTTGAGAAAAGCAGTTTCTTATTATTCTTTGTATGTCCTCTAACTCTGTGGTTATTCTCCCCTGATTATTTGATATTTTGAGCATCCATTCTTTTTTCCCGATTAGGTGAGCTAGTGCTTTATCTTTTTCATTAGTATTGTAAAAAGAACAATTTTTGGATTTTTTTTTGCTAAAAATTTTATTTTTATTTTATTACTGCCTTTTTTCTGTTTATTTTGTTCCCATTTCAGCTTCGTTATTTGGATGTGTAATTTATTATTTTATTTTTTATATCAAATTTGTTATAATATTGAATGCATTTATCTCTGAGGACTGCTTTAGCAGTATGCCATCGCTTCTGACATATAGTGGTTTCACTATTGTTACAGATATTCTGTAGTTTTGGTTTGTATTTCCTGTTTGATCCAACAGTCATTTTAGGGATAATATGAACAAATGCAGAGACGTTCCACATTTTCTAATACAATGATTTTTTCTTATTTTGGTAAAAAACGCATATTATAAAATTTACCATCTTAATCATTTTTAAGTGTGCAGTTCAGTTGTGTTAAGTACTTTCCCATTGTTAGAAAAGCAATCTCCAGAACTTTATCATCTTACAAATCTGAAACTCTATACCTTTAAACAATTGCTCTTTTCCTCCTTTCCCCAGCCCCTGGAAACCACTATTTTACTTTCTCTTTTTTTATGAATTGGATTACTTTAGATACCTCATATAAGTGGAATTATACAGTATTTATCTTTTTGTAACTGGCTTATTTCACTTAGCATGATGTCCTTAAGGCATATCCATATTGTAGCATGTGACAGGATTTCCTTCCTTCTTAAGGCTGAATAATATTCCATTGTATGAATATACTACATTTTAAAAAATCCATTCATCCATCATGGACTTTTGGGTTGCATCCACCTCTTGACTATTGAGAATAGTGCTGCTATGAACATGGGTGTGAAAATATCTCTTTGAAACCCTGCTTTCAATTCTTCTGGATATATACCTAAATGTGGGGCTGCCGGATCATACAGTAGTTCTATTTTTTAAAATTTTTTGAGGAACCTCCATACTGTTTTCCATAGCGGTTGCACCATTTTACAATCCCACTAATGATACATGAGTGTTCCAGTTTCTCTGAGTCCTCACCAACAATAAATTATTTTATGTTATTGTTTTTTTACAGTAGCCATTCTAATGAGTGTCAGGTGATATTTCATTGTGCTTTTGATTTGTATTTCTTTTGCAATTAGTGGTATTGAGCATCTTTTCATGTGCTTGTTGGCCACCCATGTATCACCTCCAGAGAAATGTTTATTCAATTCCTTTGTCTATTTTTAAATTAAGGTTATTTTATTTTTTGTTCTTGAGTTGTTGGAATTCTCTGTATATTTGGGATATTAAACCTTTGTCATATACATGATTTGCAAATATTTTCTCTCATTCCATAGGTTCCCTTTTCACTCTGTTGGTTTGTACTTTGATGCACAAAAGTTTGTAAGTGTAATGTAGTCTCATTTGCCTATGTTTGCTTTTGTTGGTTGTGGTTTTGGTGTCATATCCAAGAAATCATTGCCAAGTTGAATGTCATGAAGATTTTCACCTAGGAGAATTTCTTCTAGGAGTTTTACAGTTTAAGGTCTTATGTTTAGGTCTGTAGTCCATTTTGAGTTAATTTTTGTAGATGGTGTAAGATAAGAGTCCAACTTATTCTTTTGCCTGTGGATATCCAATTTTCCCAGCACCGTTTGGTAAAGAGACAGTCCTTTCCCCAATGAGTGGTTTTACCACCCTTGTCAAAGATCATCTGACCATATATGCTAGGTTTATTTCTGTGCTCTCTGTTATATTTTATTGATCTATGTGTCTTCTAATATAATGACTTCTTATTATAAAGATATCAATTTTCCTCCAAATTAACCTACACACTCAATGCAATCCTAATGAAAATTCTCATCTGATTTTTTTTCTTGAGGCACTCAAAAGAAAAAAAAAAAAAAAAAAGAAGACCCATAATTGACTATCTCAACTTTAAAGCAGAAGAATAGGTCAGGTTGGGGGTAAGGTATTGCCTTAAGGACTTTATGACCTACTACAAAGGCATAGCGATTGCAACAGGATGATACCTGCACAAGAACAGATGGAAAGATGAATGAAATAGAATGAAGAGCTCAAAATAACACCTGCATACACATATGGAAACTAAATAGGACACTGCAGATCCATGAGGAAAACACAATCATTTAGTAGCTTCTATAGAAAAATGGTCACATTATACGGTGAAAAAGTAAAACTGGATCCCCACATAACACCACATGCAAAATGGAACTCCCGATTTATTGAACGTATAAAATACAATGGTAAAACTGGAAAGTTAATAGAATAAAATGTAGAAAAATATATTTGTTACCCCAAAATTGGGAAACACTTCTTGAATAAAACTTCAGGAAGTGCAAAAGTTTGGTAAATAAGTAACAAAATCTTTAAAGAGTTCTGTTCAAAGAAAGACAACATAGTTAGGGAAGAGCCAGATGGAAGAATAAAGAAAGATTTCGGTAATATCTAAAAGCCATGAGTGGTTGTTACTCTGAATATATATGACTTTCTGTAAAGCAATGAGAAAAATAGAGCAACTCTGATAGAAAAAAGTGTTCAAAGCATGTGAAGTTCTACATCTGCCTTGTGTGCTATGGTACCCACATATGGTTATTGAGCACTTAATTAGGAAATCTCACAAGCTTAAGGAGAGACGCTAAATAATATGAGAGGAATGCAAATTAGAACACTTAAAACATCCTGACTCCTGTTTATGTGGCAAAATTAGAAAGATACTAAATGACAAGTGTTGGAAGAGGTGGAGATGCAGATATCCTCATGCACTGCTGACACGAGCATGGTGTCTACACGGTCAGAATTTCTGTGTATGTTTGTGTGTGTGTGTGTGTGTGTGTGTGTGTATATAAAATGGCATGATCTACTTTTCTGGATCCCCAAGGGAATTTTTCTTTAACTTTGAGGTATTGAAAATTTTTTGAAATAAGTTTTAGTTTTGACTATTCTTACTCAATTTTGTCCAGTACAGGGATGTCTTTCAATATATAGATTCAGATCTCTTATTTCAATAAGAGTTTTCTTGAGTATTATCTTTAAATATTTATTCTCTTCTATTACTTTTTGCTTTCTTCTTTGGGGTTTCCAATTATGGGTATGTTGGATTTCCTTTGCCTGTCCTTTTCTCTCCAAAGCTTTTATTTGTCCTGGATTGGAGTTACACCACTGGCTTTCCTGGGTCTCCAGCTTGCAGATGGCAGATCATGGGGCTTCTCAGCCTTCATAATAGCATTCCTTATATATATATATATATATATATAACCTTATATATAACCCATTCCTTATAATAAATTGTATATATATATCTCCCATTGGTTCTGTTTCTCTGGAGAACCCTGACTAATACATTGCTTTTGGATGATTTCCAGAAGGAGAGGTGGAAAATGATGATATATAGCCGTATTTGTACTGGAGGTCAAGAACTGCGTTATGAGATTAACGCTCTGGCAACACTGTAGAGAATAAATGAAGAGGACCACAGTACACGTAGTAAAGCAATTAGGAAGACACTTCAGTAGTCTAGGTGAGAGATGACAGTAGATTAGTTTAGGATAGTAGTCATAAAATCACAGTGAGAGTCAAAAGCAAAATGAGTGAGAGAATTTGGCTTAGGTGGCTGATCTGTGTCATACTCCAGTCAGCACCTCACATTACCACTGATATGGGCTTAAAGTAATGAGTGCTGAAATTGGCCCTCAACTCTATTGTTGGTCCATGGAGATTTCTATTTTCTCATTGCCAATAAGTTCCTACTATCAGTTTTACTAGTGCTAGGCTAAAAAATGAAATGAAATAATCAGTGAAATTCTTGCAAGTTCTGATTCTCACTCTTCTCAACCAGTGACAAAAAATCCAAATCTTGACATATATGAACAAGAAAAATTCCTCTTGATGTCCCTATTGCTACTACTATTACTAACGCTTTTGCACGTATATATGCTTTTAATATAAATGAAGCCACATGGTTTAAAGTTAATAGTAGATGGAATGGAAAGGAATAGCATTAAGTGTAAATGCCCACGCCTGTCCTCAAGCATGTGATCAGCCCCTAAATAGCTCCCCTTTTCACTTGTGTGAGGTGAAGGAGTCCCTACCCCATCTTCTGTTTCACATGCAGAGAGCATAAATGAAACCTGTCGAAATTTACTACATTTATAATTTCTCACATTCAGTTTTCTTTACATTTAAGTATACCTATAGCATTTTTCTAGGGTGAATGCTGACTTCATTTATGAAATATGTTATTTATTTTGTGTGAATAGAGAAATTTTATGTATTGAACTACTAAAGGGAAGCTAAGATATATTTATTCTTAATTATCTATCCTAGAGAAACTTTTGGGGGAATCAGGTACCAAAAAAGATGCAGAGCCAGTCTCTGGAGCAACCAACCACTTTTTGGTGGCTCAGATTCTTCATGTTCCTCCCTCTTAATTTAGAGGAGTGCAAACCTGGCAGCCATGCTGGTACTGAAGAGCTGAATGTCTTAGCTGTGGATGACAAGGACTAAAGTCAACAAGGAACCCAATTAAACCAATTGGATTATTTCTCCGTGTGCAGTTTCTTTCTCTCTCTCTCTCTCTGTCTCTCTCTCTTTCTGACACACACACACACACACACACATTACTTTCTCTGGCTGGAATTGTTATCCATGGAACAGTTTCCACAACTTGGATGGAAAAGCAGCATAGAATACTGGCATGCAACATGGAGGGGAAAAAACACAAAAACAGCAGGATAAGAGGGGAAATATGGGAGAGATGGTCTGGAGAACATTTTAGTTCTTGGTTTTAGACCCTACCTGTCTTTGGCATCCTTCGGGCATTTATGTTTAATGATTTTCTTTCTAGATCAAGCTATTTGAAGTTCATTTCTCTCACTGTAATTAAAACAGTCTCAACTAGTCTAATCTCCCAGTCATACCCATTGGCACAAGAAAGCATGGACTGATTGCCAGTATTTTGCTCATACTCTGAGACTGGTATACAAAACTGTAGTTTCCCCCAAAGAAGCTGAGATTATACTTCTGTGGGAAAACGAACAAAATGGGGGGGCTCTTCCCTTTGCCTTCTCCTACTTCAACTTTCTCAGTAGTTGCTGTGACAAAGCTAGATCCTCCAGGCCTGCTCTGTTCTGCAGTCAGCTCAGCCTTGGCTCGTTTACCAAAACTGCCTTCTTTTCTCTCCCCCACCTGGACAAATTTATTTCTGCCACTTTGGCTAGACGAAGGTGGAAAGGAACTAATGGGCAGAAAATTAGGAAAAATTGAAAAGTGTGGAGAATGAAAGATGTAAAGAAAGCAAATGACAAAAGGGAAGTCGTGCCAAAGCAACCAGAGAGGGTTGGGTTGGCCTGAAATCAGGAAGAAGATTGGTGGAAGTAATAAGGGGAATAAAATAGATAAGAGGAGAGAATAACGCAAAAGACTGCATTGAACAGATAGATATTACATTGCATTTTCCTTGCAGCCAGCACCACTTTTTCTTGATTTTTCAGTCAAAAGACATTATTTTTTAATGGTTCTTTAATCTCAGCAGGTGTCCACACCTTCTCTACCTTCTTTACCTCCTCTCAATGTGGGCACCCTCACCTTTCTCTCTAGCCTATGGTTCTCAACTCTGGTTGAACATTAGAATCATTTGGGAAATATTTAAAAATACTGACCCCTGGGCTCTGCATCAAACCACACCTATTGGAATCTTGGAAGTGTGACCCAGCATTGGTATTTTAAAAAGCTGCCCAGCTGGGTTGAAGACTGCTCACTTCCTGCTTCCTATAATCAGAACCGTATGGTAAACATTCTCTTGATATTATACTTCTTTTGCCTCAAATTTCTTCAGCTATTGTGCATATTTCCTTTCTTCCCTGTGATCTTGGAGGAAAATTATCCCCTGTCCTTTCCAAGATAATGCCTCTATGGGTACTCCTGATTCCACTACCTACTCTTTGCTATATTCACTTGCGCTATTATCATTTCTCTTTCTCATTTCAATTTCCCCTTTTCCTTAATCTAAAAACTGCCCCAGATAGCTTCTCCTTAAGGAAAGCTCCTCTTTACCCTACCTCTCCCAGTATCAGTTCATTATCTTCACCATCAAATTTCTTCTTCCCACATTCTTATATATTGTTTTCACATTTCATGTTTTAATTTAGGTTTCACGTTCAGCTCCAGTGGCACCATTTACTCAAAGGCCACTGATGACTTGCTGGTGCCCAGATCCGTGACTTCCCTTGGTCCTCATTCAGCCCAATCTTACTACACAATTTGATAGTGCTGGTCCCTCCAGTCTCCTTGCTGCTCCGTCCTCTCTCTCTTACCTTTGGTTAAGATGTTCCATCTGCCTCCTTCTGTCAGTCCCCCAAAGTCTCACCTGTCTTTTAAATCTCATTTCAAACTTTCTCTCATCCTTAAAGCTTTTATATCATGGAATTCTTATTTCATAGAGCTAAGCTCTACCATTATTAACAGTAATCCTTGCCTTATAATCAATCATTTTAGTGTTTTAAAATGCTGCCATAGAAAAACTTATATCCATTTTTTGGTAATAAAACTTTCTAAATTTTCGTAAAGAAATATCAACTGGTCTTGGGGGACTATTGACATATGAACAGTCAGCAAAGTGTGAGGGTCAAGGCTGGTTCTCAGGTCTCTGGCTTGAGCAAATGACCTTTGACAAGGAACATGTTGGAAGAGTGAGAGATGGAATTTATTACATTTTAGAGCATGCTGTATGCAAGATGCCTGTGGGATATTGGCATGGACTCATAAGAGATACAAAGACATAAGTTTTCAATAGAGTTGAGGTCATGGAAGTAAATCTGCTTCTCTACTGAAAGCATTCAGAGAAAGAAGGGGTCAAGCACAGAAGCCTGCAGGCACCAAGTCTTGAGAGTCGGACAAAGGAAGAGATTCCAGCTTCCTATTTATACAAAACCCATATAATGGAAAAAATCAAATACTTTGAAGCATTTGATATCATACAACTTTCATTATATTTATCTCATATACAAAACAGAGCACTTTATCATAAAGGAAATTAAACCAATCTAGCAGGAGCTGCGTTCTTCATAAACTCACTCTAGTTTTTACCCCTCACTCTTCCCCCCCGAACTTTTGCTTGTGGTTCTGCCTGTGACACTTGAAGTTTCCTATTTCCTCCAACAGAAGCTAGTATTTCCAAAATATTTGGTCCTGTCCTTTAGGAAAATTCCTGTCCCTAGAAAAACCTAGGGATGGTAAGGTTCTGGAGCCTGAAGTGATTGTTGAAAGTGTGGTTACATGTTTGCTAGAAGATTTTTACAAGCAAACAGCAAGAACAACTGTTACAAACAAAATTCAAAAAGAGGTGATATGAGGAATAAAATAACCTATCTGCTCGAGTATGATTGCATCTTCGCAGTCAAGAAGGCTTCTCTGATATTTCACCACTGTCATCATCATCCCTAACCTTTTTGGAGAACACAGTGTGACCAGGCACTGTGCTGACTGATTTACGCCTTCTTACAACTCAATTATGATCTTTATAAAGCAGAAACTGAGGTTTAGAACCAGTTGCCTGAGGCCACATAATTATTAACTTACGAGAGTCATAATATCAGATGATGTTTATCATACGTAAATATAACACAAGAGCTCCTAACATCATGACTACTGCAACATCCCCTCTTTTGTGCTACCACCAAAACTTGTGACTTACTAAAAGCTCTCAAAACCAACCTCCGCTTAACAAGTGGCCTAACTGATACTCTGCATTTCCTCAATAGCACAAGCCATCAAGTCCCCAAGGCATGCTGCACAACACGGTAAGTGTGTCCCTGCAATTCCACTCCACAAATCGAAGCTGTACACTTACCCAGAGCTAGTTTGTATTGTTCTCAAACCTGTTTATGCCATTCTATAGACAGGGTTAAAGAAAGGATGTCATTGTTTAATGAAAACAAAGTTGAATAAATTTACAAATAACTTTGTAAAGATGAATTGCTTGATACTACTGTTGAATCAGGTATCGGCAAGACATTACTAAAGTTTCTGAAACTTTATTCAGCATTCAAATTGCTTTTCAAGTTTTTTGTTTCACTTTTTTTTTGAAGAAGAAGATTAGCCCTGAGCAACCATCTGCTGCCAATCCCCCTCTTTTTGCTGAGAAAGACTGGCCCTGAGCTAACATCTGTGCCCATTTTCCCCTATTTTATATGTGGGACTCCTGCCACAGCATGGCTTAACAAGCTGTGCCTAGGTCCACACTCGGGATCTGAACCGGTGAACCCCAGGCCACCAAAGTAGTATGTGTAAACTTAACCCCTGTGCCACCAGGCCGGACCCTTGTTTCACTTTTTTGAAAGCTAGAATTGGGCAATAGATTGAAAAAAAAAAGAAGTAGCCATTCCAATCAGCAGATACACACTTAAAGGAAATGTCTTAGCACTATGTCAAATGAACATGCCTTTTTAAGTTTTATGTCTAAATTAAATATTTACAGTATGTATGCATCACTTTTTGTGACTCACAACTTTAGTCAAGTTTTTTTGATTATCTGACTGGTCCCGCTTGCATCAGATCAGTATTTCCACCAGACATCTAATACCACACTTTTCACAATGTATCATTTGTTCACACACCTGTCTTCTTACCGGCTTGTGAACTCCTTGATTACAGCATCAGTGATTTCCCAATCATTATATATGACTTTGAAATATATCTTGGTACTTAATATTTTAATAAAAAATAAGTCTGATAATTTGCAATAGCCCAAAGATAAAATCAAACTCTCTTCAATCTTGATCCCAGGAAAGCTTAGATGCTCAATGCTCACATTCTCTGCCTCTAAGCTGAGAACTGTTGCAAATATTACCAGAAACACAGCTGCCCCTCCCCTTTCTAAATAATATTTTCCACATATGCTGAAACGGTAAGTAATAGGTTTAATCTAAACCACCTCCCTCCCTCCCATTTAAAATTCTACTTAGGTGATATAGGGAAAGGATCTAGTATTTATGATATACCTACTACATGGTAGAAATGGGTTAGGTACTTTACATGACATTTAATTGTTATAGCAACCCTGCATGGTTATTATTACACTCATTTGACAGATGAGAAAACTAAAACTCCAAGGAGAGAAGTGATTGTGTAGTGTTACACAGTAAATAAGGATTCAAACACAAGTTTGTCTAATTCCAGATTCTACAATCATTCTGATGCACCATGGTATTTATGTCACCAAAGAATAATTATATAACATGGGTAAATGGCAATATGAATTTGAAGGCAATGGGTTTTTGCACAACCCTCTCGTTTGTATTTCATTTATTGATTTATTTTCTTTTTAGAGTGTCATTTAAGGTATCTCATGCTGTGTTTAAAATAAGCCTCTAAAGGCTAAAGCTTTAAAGAGGAATGATTTATTTATTCTCACAATAGAAGTATCCTCATGCATGAACGCTACAACTGTGTAATCCTTGTCAAAACAGAGAGATAGATAGATAGATAGACTGATAGATAGGGAGAGGAAGAGAGAGAGAGAGATGAGGGAAGGAAGGAAGGGAGGGAAGAAGAAAGGAAGGAAGGAAGGAAGGAAGGAAGGAAAAGAGACACAGAAAGAGAGGGTGAAAGAGAGAAAGAAAGAAGGAAAGAAAGACAGAAAGAAAGAAATTTGCAGGCCACTTCTAATGGATATACAATATACATACACACATATATCCATCCATCCATACATGTGTAAATATATACATTTCAGTCACAGTTTTTCTAGACCAAGTGGTTTGATCAAGGAAATGTATATTATATTTAGATATTGGCACATGTACGTCTCTGTAAATTCTCTACCTGAAACTCTTTTTCAGCAGTTGCTACAATGTGTTATATAAAATACATAGAAATTCCTGCAAATATTTATCTATGATATCTCATTATTATCTCCTCTCTTGCTAGGAACTCCATCTACTCCTTGTTTCATTGGGTGCAATCAATTTTATCTTCAACAAAAGCTGTGTCATGCACTCATCATGCCATGCTGATGGTCCATAAAGTTACTTGCTTTGATGAGCAGCCCATCATTTAACATCTTGCCAGTTCTCTTTATCTTTTATGTAACTTTGATGAACCATTGTGAAAACACCCAACAGCGGTTCCTGGTTACACATTTCTATGTGTAGAAGAGGGAGAGAGCATTGAGGCATAGAATAAACTCTGCCCTTTTCCATATGTTTCAAACCCACAAGAGGTATGGCCCACTAACTCTCCATCACAGTTTCTTTAAGAGGAAGTGAGACGATTTCTTCCTTTGCATTATAAAAGTTCTAATTGAAGAAGTACTCCATTGAGAGTAGGTTCAAATATTAGGGATATCTCTTTTTGCCCTACTTCAATATGCATATTCAATTAGCAACTGAGTAACAAAAACATATTTTAGAAGGGTAAAGTTACAAACCCTCGGGGAGGAAAATGACTTGTATAATGAAAATGCTACCAGGCACTTAACTAAAGCAGCTCTGGCAGGGACAATTATAATATAATTTATCACCAGAAAGCACACTAAGATGCAGAATACATAATCATCTTATCAGCAAGCTGAGAGCAGTGGCAAAACTCATTTGAATTAAGAAACAAAAATGTAAGTCTCAAGGAAATTATAAGGTGTCAAGCAATCAGCAAAATTGAGATGAATGCTAAAAGTCTTTCAAGAGGTATATTTAATTTTTTTTTGGACTGAAGTCTGTAACTATACAAAGGGTTAAAAATATGGTACTGTGGGTTCAGAAGTAAGAAGTTTGTTAGGGATATATATGTACTTGAAGTAGAATATAATATTCCACTTTTTTTTTCTTTTAGAGAACTGTATATTTAGGTATCACAACTATAAAAATAAAATTATTTCTATTTGCTAAAAGCCTCAAAGTACATGGTCAAGGGCCTAAACTGCATGAAGTACACAGTGTTTGGCTTTTCTCTGCTATATTTCCAATTTTATTTTATTTATTTTAAGGGACTCTGTGTTGTGCATAAACTGCCATTATGCTCTTTTAGAGTGAATTGATCCACAGTCAATTGCACTAAAAATGTAATATCTGGCACACTTAAACAGTACTTTGTCCTTTTCAACCATTTTCCACCTGTACTTTTGTAAGAGCATTGCCCTGGTACAAGGAGGAAAGAGCAGTCTTCTTTGTCACATCCATTCTCCAGTGAGAACTTAATAACTGCCCCAGCCCCAGACGGCTCCTGCATCTCTGACTCGAGGCAGCCTTGCACACTAGGTGTGCCCCTGCAGGCACAGCACGGCCAAGTTGGCTCCCTTCCCTGTTTGTCTTCGGTACACACAAACCGGGATGTAGTTTCCAAAAGGAACTATTCTAAGAAGGGACAGAAAAATGAGCAAAGGAAACGCAAAAACACAAAAATAAAATACATTATATAGTGGCAGCATCCAGTTTCGTATATCCGAAGACTACAAAAAAGCAGTGGTAGCAAAGGAGGACAAACTTGAGACTTAAGCCAACTTGTCTTCATTTAAAGTCTTTGGTTTACCTTATACTGGGTCTGTGTACTTGGATATGGCTTGAAACCCGTGGGCCCTCAACGTTTGTTTTAATTTGTTTTAATGTGTAAAGTGTGACTAATGACTCCTACTTTGCAGGGCGGTTATGAGGATGAGTGTGATGGATGCTAACTTGCCTGTAAACTCCTAAGTGCGATCAAATGTAAGGCATTTGTCAAGCTATGGAAGCAATTTTAATCAGGGACACCACATTATGCACTGTTACGGTTGGCACTGCCTTTCAGGGAGGTGGAACTCCCTCATCCTTAGTTCAGAGCTCATAAGTAGATTCGATCACAGCACAGTTGCTCTCTGTATCTGCAGTTCTGCATCTGCAGATCCAACCAATTGTGGGTTGCAAAGCCTATGATAGTTGCATCTGTACTCAACACATAAGACTGTTTTTTCTTGTCATTATTCCCTAAACAATACGGTATAACAACTATTTACATAGCATTTACACTGTATTAGGTATTATAAGTAATCTAGACGTGATTTAAAGTATACAGGAGAATGTGCGTAGGTTATATGCAAATACTATGCCATTTTATATAAGGGACCTGAGCATCCATGGATTTTGGTATATTGGGGGGGACCTGGAACCAATCTCCTTCAGATACCACGGATGACTGTACCATCTGAGACTTCTCCAGTGAGTGCTGCTTTGTGTCTGAGAACCTGGCCACGACCCACCTGTAATAAATTAAAAAAAAAAAAGTTTTGCCTGGTCCAAGAGCCCCAAGCCTTTTAAAGGTACACTGTCCCCAAGATCCTGCCTCTCCCCTCTCTATCCAATTTTAATTTCTTTGACAAAACTCAACAACAGCTAATGTTAAGAATTTCCCATCAGAGTAAAAGTAGAGGAAAAAATCCTAAATTTGATTGAAGGAGTCTACAAAAAACCAACAACTAACTCCCTATTTAATTGTGGAATATTATGCATAAAACTCTTAGAACAGTGCCTGGAACAAAGTAGGTACTGCAAAAGGGCTGGCAAAAAATAATTACACTGATTTTGTCAGACATGCTACAAGTAACTACATGTGCAAATTTGTGATATAATACTAACTTTTATCCTAGCAAAACTTAGATGTTCAATAGATGTTCTTTTTTTTTTTCTTGGATTCCTACTTTTTTCTTTTTTTAAGAAATTTTCTTCATATTTGGTTTTGAAATTTAATGATGTTCTAAATACGTTAGTACAGGAAAAGAGAGATTTTGAGTTGTAAAATTCTTTTAAACACTTTTACTATTTCTTCCTCTCTAAAGAATAGCTAATGCCTTCCTATTTTCGTAGACTGAAAATCTTTGCAGCAAAAACACAAGTTTGTGATGGGGTGACTACGTGTGTTTCTGAGAGAGTGAGGAGGGTGCATCTATTTGAGCTGTTCTGCACATCTGGGTCCCTTTCTGTCTTTTCCTGCTTTATGTGTCCATCTGAACGAGGCTTGGACTTTCCTGACTCGTCAGATGTCACTAAGTCCCACTCATTTCAGTGGTCGCTCAGTGGTTCCAGTGGACCTTAGTGTCCCAGTAATGTTTCCCAATATAGACTTTAAAAATCAAAAACCCATTTAGAGAAGTGCAATATTTCTCTACTTCTCCCTAGGTTTCTGAAAGATAAGAAGTTCTCTTCCTTAAAAAGCTACCTTAAGGGGCCTTCCTGGTGGCGTAGTGGTTAAGTTCACGTGCCCCGCTTCAGCGGCTCGGGGTTCGCAGGTTTGGATCCTGGGCACAGACATAGCACCGCTCCTCTGGCCATGCTGTGGCCACATCCCATATAAAGTAGAGGAGGATTGGCACAGATGTCAGCTTGGCCACAATCTTCCTCAAGCAAAAAGAGGAAGATTGGCAGTGGATGTTGGTTCAGGGTCAATCTTCCTCACACACACACACACACACAGAAGCTGCCTTAAGAGTTATGAAGTGCTCCTAACTTCTTATTTCAAATTGTCTGAACTTTAGTCTTCTCATCAGAAAGAAAAAAAACCCCACCTTAATCAATAATAATTCATATCCTGACTCTAGCCCTGTGATATGATACTACTATTATCCCATTTTATAGATAAGGAGACTGAGTCAAAGTGAGACTAAGCAATTTAAAGTGCTGTAGCTAGTAGGTGGCAGAGCTAAGCTTTGAACCCAGGTATCCTGGCTCCAGACTTCCAGCTCTGAAACAATGCATACACTGCCACTCAAACTAAAATCACTCACTTAATGTCTTCACTAAACTGTAGGTTTTACAAAGCCTTCTTACATTGCTCACAGGACCCAGTGCATAGTAGACACCTAAGAAATAGATGTTGAATGAATGAACCATATCAGGGGGCTATTCTTATCCTTGATTTACAGATGAGGAAACTGAGATTAAAGAAGGCAGAATAATCTACTCAGAATCAAGCAAATAGTACATTCAAGATTTGAACCTGGACCCCTTGGAGTCCACATCTTTTCCTCATTCCTTCTATAGCATGCCACTCTACCTCTTCTTTAGAAATCTAGAAATCTCCAGAAAATTAATAGATACCAAAAATAAAAACACTGGGGAGAGTCTGTTCTTTTGAGGGACTGTATATTAAACACTTTTGTCATGAGGCCTTTGTGAAAGGAGGGGCTCAACATCCCCTGCTGGTGATGGCAGTGGCCCTGAGGTACCTGCTGATGATGATGACGATGATTTCTGTGATGGAGAATCAGTCTTAGTACTAGAAAAAAAAAGGGAGACTGAAGTTCTACTCTTAGGACACGATATTGTTTACCGCGATTAGTCCATTAGGCATCGTGCATGCAAACTTTGATGTGTTCCATAAAATACATCTGCTGTTTTAATGGTCAGACATTATCTGGGCAAGTGAGAAATTCACTCAATTCAGTAATAAAACATCAGATAGTACTTCAGTACTGTCATTAAAATAACACTACTCAATCTAGTTCACAGTTATTTATTTTAAAAATTTTTGAAACTTTTCATTTTTTAACTGTATCTTTGACAATGTGTGACAAATTCTTAAATAGGAAAAGGATAAAAGAAATTTAAGTTAAGGTAGACAGACTGGACTGAAAGATATCAATACAATCATCATAAAAAATATAAAGGAAGTAAATTGGACTAATTTGTATTCTTTACAGATTCAGAGGTAAAAATGGAAAAATTTATATTTTAGTGATTGGCGAATTACTAGTCTAATAGGAACAGCATTCACGTCACCAGCAGCAAAGTCAGAAAGCCACTATCTTAACAGTGATGTTCAGTGAAGTTCTATCCTGTTACATCCAATTGTTTTCTTCTTAAAGAAAGAAACTAAAAAGGAATTGGAAAAGCAGCCGTTTGCTGCCATTCCGGGTCAGCTGCAGGCATAGCCACAGGATCTGTCCAAGTAGATAATGGTCTGTTGCTGTCCAGACAAGCTGGTGACTCAGTCCCAGACTTGCCCTCTGGAACGAATTGTGATCACTGGAAAATTTCACAATTTTCTGCTTCATGTTGTGAATAATAAGAAAGCACAAATGTATGTTTAATGAACAAATAAAACATTTGTTTTGCTGGTTTGAGTGACCTAATCTAATGCTTCAATCTTTGGATCAATAAAAGACTAAAATATCTTCCATTAAGTCTTAGAGTTGCAAGAAAAGGAAACAGTATCAGGAAGATATGTGTTGACAACAACCTGCGAATAAAGGCCAAGATAAAGTATCTTGTCTTACTTTAATCCCTTCTTTCCTTCCTCACTTCCCTTATTCATTCATTCAACAATTATTTATTGAGCACCTATCATGAGCAAGGCTAAGGGTGTGGCTGTGTACACTGTACACACTTCAGGAAGTTAGGTCATTTTATTGAAGTACAGTGGTATACGGTGGATGACATTACAAAGAATGATAAGCAGTTCAAATGACTGTGAAAGTGAGGCTAGATGAAGAGAACTCCTAGCTGGGGCCATCAGAAAGGGCATCTGAGACCCTTCTTGACTCTGATCAAGATTTCCAATCCATTTACAACTCTTTTTTAAAACATACACTAGCCTTTCATTTTTCTTCACTTTCCTCTTAACGGGAATGGATATACTCCATTATCCAACATTTCAATAATGCTCCTGTTCATACTCTAAATGAATTTATGTCCCTATATTTTGATCTCCTTGGTCTTGCAAAATACAAGTCCTAGATAAACCCACCTGTTGATTCTCTCCTTGCTTGTATTGTTTGTTGGCATTCTAATAACTTTTTTTTCATATTATTCTGTAGTCACATTATTCAGCAGTGACCATTCAAAACCTTTTCCATTCTCTTGAAACTTACATCCCAGTTACTTTCTACTTCTTCCTTGGTGTCAGCAGTTGACATTACCTACTATCTCAGAGGGTAAGTTGGACATTTCCTTGATCTTTAAATCACCAAACATGTTCCTTCTCTCTTCTTCCTTCTCCACCCTCTCTCTTTTGCAAGACAGGAAGTAGTCCTCCTCCTCGTAAAAGTCAAGCTCTCCCAGCTGTGATTTGAAGCCCATCCTCTTTCACCTTCTGAGAAACTTTACACAATCAAATGTTTCTTTCTGTCTGCAATATTTTCTATTTTCCCTTTAAACCTAAATGTTTTCACTTGCTTTTAAGCTCTCTCAAGCCTCTCCCAAAGAATAAACTAAAACTCTTACCCAATCCTTCCTTCGCCTTCAGCTACAACAAATCTGTCAAAAACGCTGTGCATATTTTGCTGTTCCCAAGTCCTCGTCTCCTGATCACTAGTCAACACTCTAATCTGGCTGGAACCTCCACCATTCCCCCAAAACAGCTTTCATTAAGATCGGTAGTGACCTCCATGTCACTAAACACAATTTATCTCTTTTAACTTTTCATTTTATTTGATTTCTCAGTAGCATTTAATAGTAAAGAACACTATCTCCTTCTTGAGACATTTTCTTCTTTTGACTTGTGTTGTATGTCATTTTCTCCTGTATTAGGCTATGGTTTCTTGGTGTCCTTTGCATGCTCTTTCTCTTCTATCCAGAAGGTAATTGTTGGCCTTCCTCCAGGCCAGGCCTAGGCTCTCTTCTGCTTTTACATCTCTCCTTAAGCAATTCCATGGTTTTAGTTACCATCCATAAGTCTCTTTTGGACATAAATCTCAAACACCTCCTAGGATGTCCTTCAACTGCCTCCTTTTTTATTCTTTCTTGGACAGCATCCCACCTAGACCTGGTCACAACTCTACTTCAAGGTGAATACTGGGGTTGTTTGATTTTAGTATTAAAATTGAATACAATCTTACAAGATGGAGTATAAAAGTAGAGGAAGTTATTCCAGATATTGAAAATAGCAAAACAAATGCACAAATTCATAAGAAAAAAAGATCAAGGCAAATTTTGGAATCAGGAAGTAACCTTGACATGAACTCAACCTTTAGAAATAGGTTGAGCCTGGGTCATGAAGGCATTTGGCTGTCAGATAAGGAGCTCAGTCCTCACTCAAAAGATAATAGTAATCCCACGATGGTTTTCAACAAAGGACTTATGGTATCAAAACTGTGGTTTAAGATGACAAACCTCAGGGTCTTATGCAAGGTGGCTTTATAAAGAGAGACTATAGAAGTATAGACTATGAAAACTTGTAATATAACTATTTTAGACTTTCTGGTTTGGGGTGATAAAGGCCTTGATCAAGATGACAATGGGAACTGGAAGAAAGAGTGCTCCCAGAAAACATATTGAAAGGCAGCAATTAAATTTGACGTGCAGGATAAGAAGCAGATGAATACGCAGGCTAAAAAGTCTCTTGAAGATTGCAAGTAATTGGAAAAAGAGAGTCACTATTTAATGTGCAGAAGGGGATTTGGAAATATGGAACTAGTATCTAGGAAAGAAACCTTGGGAGTTCATATTAATCTAAAAGTCATACTCAAAGAGATGATAGTTGAAATTTTCAGAGTTGAGTTTTCCAAAGAGAAGGATGTAGAGAAATGGAAGAAAAGAAGGTCAAGGATAAGACTTAGGAGTATATAAAATGTTAAGGAAGGAAAGAAAAAATGACAAGCAAAGAAGAAATTTAATTTGTGCAGCCAGAAAAGCCAAGGATAGGAAGCATGTCAAGAACGCTTCTGAGAAGCCAAGGGGAGAGGAAAGAATTTGGCAAATTCTGAGGATTTTTAAATCTTTTCAAGGGATTAAGAAAAGATTGATGAAAACAGCTCAGTCTTTGAAGATATGTGGTTAAAGGAAAAAAAGTTATAAGAAGCTAATATAAGGAGGGAGTAGAATTGGTGAAAAGTTTATGCTTTTGCTTGCTTATTTTAGGCTAAGAAAAACCTGAAAGCATATTTATATAGTGTGGAGGAGCAATTATTGGAGAGAAGAAGCATAATATGATAAAGAAATGATTAAGTGACAAACATTTGGAGGATGGAAGAAACTAAAAGAATTTAAGGAACAGGAGAAGATAAGTTACAGAAAAAAGGAAGACGTGTTGTCCTTCCAACTTTTGCTGAAAACAGATCAGTGGTGAGGACCTGAGAGTGATGCACTCAGAAGTTTATTCCAAATGGCTGAGATAAAGTTTTAGGGCGCTGTTGGAAAAGAAAGATAAGGGAGGCATGAGATCACCTGCAGTTATTCATCTCCTAAAATGGCCATGTACAAAATAGAAATGAGGGACTGCCAAGATAGTTTTTCAGCATTCCTTTCGAAGAGTGTTTAATGATAAGTTTTGCCCAAATGATTGTTATATTTTAAAAAGTCTAAACCTGGGAAGGCAAATAGATTTAATCTGTCATGTCAACTCCAATTGACTAGTAAACCTGCAGAGCTATTGGGAAGGATTATGGGGCCTGTTCTAGCTCAGCAGGAGAGTACCCTGTGATTGATTAGCAATGTCTACTTCGGGCCAAGCCTAGAAGGTTGACATTTGTTAACACTGGAACCATAACTACAAGTATTTAATCCAATTTTCTGATATATAGATCAGAAGCAAGATGGCATTTAAACGTTCATCACAGGTTTATATGAAAGGAGAAATGTTAGGCAAAGCCACCCTAGTTTAAGATTCCTTAGCTGAAAGATTCAGACTTTGGAACCCAGGTTTTGAAATCTACAAAGTTCAAGCAGAAATATCAGATCCCAGTCATTTTTTTTTTAAACTATTTTCAGATTTCGTATTCACTCCTTTCTTTGAAATTCTTCTGAAACTGGCTTGTAAACACATTTGAACTTTACATTGAAGAAAAAGTATAATCAAAATTTGCACCACTATCCAAGATTGTTTGTATGATATACTTTTCAGTAGAAAGAAACACCATTCTGGATCTAAAAGCTTTCCAAATGCTGTCTTTTTAGTGGGATGAAGTGAGAAAGGATGGTAGGGAGGGAGGAGAGTTACCAGTATTTCTATACATAGAAAAGTCTCTGCAGATGAGGCAGGGTAGGTGGGATCGCCATAGCAAAACACCTTCTATAGTGTCGGCCCCAGTCAATGACGTGCATATTGTTCAGGGAACCTGGGAAGAAGGCAGACTGTGCTTGGGGGCAGCAGTCCTCTTCATTTGCTTTAATGCCTCAATTTAAACTGGAGACAGAAATCAGCTATGGGAAAGAAAATCAGAAGGTTTATTAAAGATATTTTACTAAGAATATAAATATTGATATATTTCTTGAGTATAATTAACTCTTTGGTTAACATTGTTGAAACTAATTTCTATATTTAATATTTGCATTCTTGTTTTCTATATTTGTGTTATAAAATTCCTCTGCTATTATGTAGTGCATTGTTCATGTGAAGCTGTTTTTAAAGGAAACACAGTTCTGTCTTGATAAATATCAGGAAACTACCAGATGTTTCCTACTGTCTAAGCCAAACCAGTCAACAGTATGATTGTGCTTTCACTGACATAGTCATGAACTGTATACCACCCACAGCCTCTCCTATAATATGGAGTCCAGTGCTTTAGCACACAGCAAAATGTGGAATTTAAATAGTTAGAAAACAAAACAAAATAAAATAAAAAAGGAGGAATGAGATTCTAATGTTATTTTTACCTTTCTTACTAAAAAAACCAAAAGTGCAGTAGTTATGTTCAAAGTCTTAATCCAAAAAAGGAATAGGTTTGCTTTCTAATATCATGTGACACTTCCATAAACAGAATGAATTTACATTTTTATCTCTTCTGAAAGTGGAGAATTATTTAAGAGATTAGAGAGAGAAAAAGTCAGCATGTTGTTTAAGAATAGTATATTAAGAAAGGTAGTGGCTAAGCAAGTTTCTTATTTAAATAACCCAGAAATGGTTGTAGTGACCTTGCTCAGTCTGCATGCCAGCCTAGCGGCCAGCTGGACAGGAGATGAGGTGAGGAGAGAAGACAGGGTTTCAGATGGAGTAAAGGACATATGAATGACTGAGAGGCGGAAGAGCTTAAGGCTTACTTAGCCATCAACCAGCAGTCCTCTGCATAGGTATATACAGAAGAACAACGGGAGAAAAACCTAACACGGTAATTTCAAAATGTGTGGTGTGGAATTTTGAAGCCAAGCTGAGCAGATTGTACTTATATCTCTAGGTAGGCAAAATAGGGCCACTCAAGTTTCCTGAAATGGGAAGTATGTTATTGGATCACTAGTGAAATTCCCCATGGAGAGGTGTAAAGAGAGATGTCTGTGTATAGGACCCTGGAAAGAGTTGCTACTAAACAAGCTGGAAGAGCTCCAAGAGACGGAAGCATGGTAGGTGAGATTTTGAGGTCAAAGGAGAAAGGGCTTTGAGTGGAAAGCAGTATCTAAAGATACAGAAGGTCCCAAGTGAATGAGAACTTAAGCGTGCTGGATTTGGCAGTTGGAAAGTCATGAGGAGAAAGCTGATAGTGAGAATGAAAGTGAGATTGCAAGATTTCAAAGAATGAGTAAGGAGTAAGGAATGCAGTCAGGCAAATGATACAGGCAACACTCTAAAAAGTGGGAAATCAGATAAAAGTATGGAGGGTATTGCTCTCGCAGGAAGTAGGAACAAGGGAAAGTTTCTCCCTTTGTTTTGCTATTATAGCTGTTGTTGTTATTGATTTGAGTAGAGAGTGCAAGTCACATTTCTAGGCAGAAAAGAAGAAACTAATCAAGGGTGAGAAATAGAAAATCTAAGAGAGATAGCATAACTTGTAGAATTAGGTTCCAGGAGATCCAAGGATATAAGAGCTCAAGAAGAGAGACTTAGCAAAAAAGGAAAACGCTTGCTTCTCCAACAGAAAAGAGAGGGACCAAGAAATAAAGGTGAACTTTGAACACATTCTCATATAGAAGGAGAAAAATTAGGGGAGTGTACATTTGTTCTCAAACTTTTCCACTGTGTGGAAGGGTGGGACATTTGCCAGCAAGATGGCAGGTGAAGCAGGGCTGGATTCTTGAAGAGAAGAGAGAAAGTTGGTAACTGACACAGTGGAGAATTCAAGTGAGAAGTGAAAGAACCCCAATGCCATGAAGAGCCTAGCCAAGGTTAGTCAAGTTTTCTCCATACGTAGTCAACATCCTGGAAGCAGACGAAACTCGAGACTATGATAAAACAGAGGCGCTCACTTTCCTATGGAGAGGCTATTACATTCTACATCAATCTTTATCACTTTCTTACCATACCATATCCTGTAACTGAATGACTAGTACCAGAAGCACACACCTCTTTTCTGCCTGAGTAGACAAAGGTAAATTACCTTGGAAGAGACTTATTTTATTACAAGAAGGCTCACTCCTGCGCTCTCTCTTAAGACAATCACACGCCACTCAGTTCCTCTGATGTGGTCTAAGGAAGGCTGCTCACATTACTTTTTGATGCCTTAGGCTGATCATAGGGAGAGAGTAAGCCAATTTGCATGAGGCTCAGGGCCTTATGGGAGGCAAGAGAATTCTTTTCCCCCAAATTTGATGTTAAGGAAATCTGTTGGGTTGGACTAGTATAACACAAAGTTTGTTGGCCAGAAAAGGCACAAAGTCATCTAAGGCTCCAAAGAGAAATTTACAAGAAGGTAAGGGTCCGTTATGTGCTGGCAACTTGGGATTCATGGTTGGGTGACTGGAATAGGAATTACCTCAGGGGGGTCAGTCATCCTGGATCTGGATGGTGCTTTAGTAAATAGCTGTTGAGCATATGTGTGAATCAAGCAAGGAAGTTGCAAATTTTGAGCCTAAGTCTGAAATAAGAGAGATTCAGTCCAACAAGCACATTTCTGACAGCTAGACAATCTTTGATGGGACTGTTTAGAAGCAATGGAAAATGTGACTTGATCAGGCTTTCCATTTCTCTATCCTCCTGGCATTTGAAAGCTCAACTGCCTTTTTCTAAATTGAATAAAGCCCTAGGACTCTTAAAAATTTTGAGGTGGGTAATTAAAGTTCAAGAGGGAAATATATATTTCCTATTAATCACATAGGAAACTGAACAATTCATGGGGAAAAAAAGAAAATATCATACTTTTACTCCAAACCAGTGAAGACCCTCCTTCTAGTCACACATAATTACCTGTTTGGGTGTTTTCTCCACTGGACTATGAGCACCAATAAAGCAGACATGGAGTAATTCATCCCTGTGTCTTCAGTACTTAAGGATACCTGGTTCACATTCAATACATTTTGACTGACAGAATAAGGAGAGAACGAAGGTTGGGGGGTGGGGCATGGGGAAAAGAGGAGAGAAAGAGACCCAGCAGGTGCTGGTTCAAAATAAACTCTAAACAATCTCTTGGCCATGATCTTACTAGGAAGAAAGGAAGCTGGAGACATACTAGAGCCAAGGTGCAGCTGGGCCAGCATGAGAAGGCCAGGGGAAAAATGTAGCTACCCAATGCAAAGTCTGAGAGAGAAGGGCAAGAGTCAGAAAAGAGTTGGTGCCAGGGATTTGCTATTGAGGGAGAGGGAGCAGACAAAGGGAAACTCCAGTAAGAAAGCCAAGATAAAGGTTGAGGGTAAGGAGTGGCTTCTAAAGCAGAGGTTAAAATGGGACACAAGGAGTGGAGTTGGAGGTGAAATTAAAAAACAAGGGGAAAACACATTAACTTAGATGGTGAGGCAGAGATTTCATTACAAATGAATGTTTTTGATGTTGGACTCCTGAGCACTTTGCTCCACCCTTACTTCTTAAGATTTAGATGCAGCCCTAACAGAAATTAAAAGAAAAAAAAGGTGGTGAATGCCTTACAAGGGTAGCAAGTATAACGGAAGGAGACAAAAGTAATACAAGGCTTCATATTAGGGAAGGAACTGTCTTTAGAAAAATACCCCAAAAACTATTTAGATGAAAAGAGAGGCAATGAAAGTTGAAGTCCTGAGAGATGAGAAAGAAAGGTAGAGTTAAACTGACTGTTTTATATTTATATATGTATTTCATATATATTATATATAAATATGTATTTATATATTTTTGTATGTATTATTTATATATTTTATAACTATATTAAACTGACTTCTGATTTGCATTAGAAATTACCTGGAATTTGCAGGTGAAATAGACCAGAAAATAGAGGATGAGGAGGAGAAATGTTGAAGGAGGACTGGACAGCAAGGCTTGGAGAGAAGGATGGCGCAAAGACTGCCATGGACAGATATCTGATACTCAACTTGAGGTTATTTCCCCTTTTATCTTGTAAACTCCTCTTTACTCAAGTCATGAATAATATTTGCTACATACAAAAATGCCTTGTGAGAATAGTTTTGGGGAAATGAAGAAAAGACTCAGAAAAGAAAATAGTGAAAGGGGGTGAAATGTGAGTGGGCTGGAGGGATAAGTTGGTTAGAATTCAGAACCAGAGGTGATCTTGAGAAAGTAAGTCTCAGGAATTCACATACATGGACCTAGACTTCCCACAGGACATACAACAGGAGAGCTGAGTAAGTTTTGTCTAACTCTGAAAGGACAGGGTGAAATTATCTGACATTGGAGTTACACAAGAATGATGTTAAAATGGCTGACTACCTGGTCCAGGCTGGATAGAGGCAAAGAAAATCGAAATGTGGGGAAAAAATTGGGAAAAGTAAAGGAACTATAAAGGAAGATGTGGCCAAACACCAGCATTTATATAAAAGGAGAGATGAAGGCCTAGAAAATTCACAAAGTTTAGGGTTGAAGATGAAAAAATTTTAAGATAAGCCAGCGCTGGCGGAGATAAATTGAGAGAGATGAAGGAAACAAAGCAAAGACTGCAATAATGAAGCAAAAAGACAATAATGTTATTTTGATATTTAAGTTGGTAATTTATCATAAAGCAGGATGTGGTTGTCATTATATTCTACATTCTGCCCAAAGTGCTGCTTCCCCTGAAAGAGGGTCAGGGTCCAGGCCTGAGGTGCCTTTGACCTTCTGACTCAGACGATTGAGGAAAAAAGTCCCGGCTTAAATAAATCATCTAAGAGCACCAGGGTCAGGCCCCTGACAATTTATCAGGCTTAGAATAAGAAGAGAAGGAGAGTGAAGTGCATCAGTAATCAGCCTGCAGAGATGGTCTGGGAATTAGACAAGGGAGTGACCTCCCACCCTTCGTTACTCTCCTCTACTCCCAAAATCCACTCCCCTCCCCACTCCACCACACACTGTCCTGTTCTCCTATTGCCATCCCTCCACAACTTTTAAGACCCTATCATGGCCCTCAGGAAGTGTGGGACAAACCGGCTCTGGGGGAACTACAAGTGACTAAAACATATGATGCTCAACTCATTAGTAACCTGGGAAATTAGAATTGAAACAAGAATAGTATCTTTTAGAGAGCTTCAAAGGGGAGAAAGGAGGTCAGAATATTTTCTATGTGATTGCAAAAAGTGTACATTTAATGGGAGGAAACAACACAAAGAATTTTCACAAACTGAACAAAATTTGTGTAATTAGGGACCTCACCCAACATCAAAACATTTCCAGAATCCCAGTAGGGGTGTTTCCATACCCCTTTCAGTCACACCATACACCTAAGAGCAACCACAATCTTGACTTCTGGCAACATAGATTCGTTTTGCATTGAAAAGTTGAACTGTCATTTTGTTCACATTTTTAATACTCTCCGGGAAGAACTCAAGGTAGAAATTATTAATATCACAAATCAGTAATATACCAACAAAAATACTAGTATTTTAATACTTTAAAGTAGCACACTATTATGAGAGAGTGGGATGTGCAAAACTAGTGTTGTAATCCCTTGGGTTAAGGAGATTGAGAAATGCTAAGGGTGAAATGTTAAAAAGGTCATCATCTTGGAAGTTGGCAGATTAGAGGGAAGGGTGGAGTCGAGGTCTCTGATGTTTATCAAGGAAAAAACAAGGTTAGCAGGTGACTGCATCTATGGAGAGAGGATGGCAAAAGCGAGCAGCATGAACTTCAAACACTAATAAGAGAAGGCAGTAAAGCGGTAGTCAGGATATGGCAATGGGAGCCCCTCAGCCCCTGAAGGAGAACTGGCGGAAGGAGCAGCCACTTTGACTGACTATGATAAAAGGAAAAGCTAATGGAAGGAAACAGTTGGGAAGACAAGTCACTTTGACGACTGTGCAATGGAAGGTAGAGAGGGTACAGTGGGGGGTACACAGGGTTTTGTGCTCCAAGTCTCCTAGAAGTCCTCAACACAGTGAAATAGCAGTATGGTCTAAACTACAGGTCCAAAGCATTCCCTTTCATTTGAGTTATATAGGCAATCTCCCTCTCAAAGAAAGGATCCTAATGTTTTTTGCCTTATTGACATTTTTGAGATGAAAATTGTAGATTGTTTTGACTTCGGATTGCGGGGGAGTATATAGACACAACATTTTAAATTGAATTTCAGAAGGTTAACTGACTCCTGAAACTTGTTCACATATACTTATGTATATTACAGGTTAAGAGCTCTTGGTTTAAGGAAAATGTGTATTTGAAAAAAATAGCATGCCAACTGAGGATATTTATTTGAACTGAGTAAAGACACTGTGCAGAGGGGAAAGCACTGGACTTACAAAGTCCAAAGTCCTGACTAGATGTATGACCTTGATAAATCCCTTAACCTCTAGGGCTTAATTTTCTCATCTCTTGGATAAAAATAAGTCACGGGGTCTTCAGGTGTTGTGAGACCAATTTCAAACTTGACGGGGGCGGGGGAGGGTGTAGGGGGCAGTGATTCCCACACAACACCAAGCAATTCTCAGACACCAGCTGGGCATCTGGGAATTCAACTCAATTCTGACACTATTTACCTGGAGATAACATCAGATCCCACAGTTTAAGGGTTCAGTCCTACAAGACCACCCTTTCCTCCCACTTTAGGCACCAGTTGCAAGCCCAGGTTGTTACCTGTACTTCTGAATGCTGGCTATAAAACAGAGGTTCCCACGACCCCCTCCTTGGGTTTGATCGACTTGCTAAAGCAGCTCACAGAACTCAGAGAAACGTTTTTCTTACTAGCTTACCAGTTTATTATGAAAGGATGTATCTCAGGAATAGCTAGATGGAAGAGACACATAGGGCAAGGTAGGGTAGGGTGTGGAGCATCTATACTCTCTCTGAGTGCACCACACTCCCCAAATGTCCACGTATTCACCAATCTGGAAGCTCTTGAACTCTGTCCTTTTGGGTGTTTGTGGAGGCGTCACTGCACAGGCATGATTGATGAAATCATTGGCCATTGGTGACTGATTCTATCTCCAGTCCCTCTCTTCTCCTGGGAGGTCAGGGGGGTGGGACTGAAAGTTTCAACCTTCTAAGCAAAGGATTGGTTGTCCTGGCAACCAGCTCCCATCCTTAGGAGCTTCCCGAAAGTCACCTCATTAACATAACAAAGACACTTTTTGATGCTATCAATACTTAGGATTTCAAATGCTTAGGATTCAAAGATTTTAAGAGCTCTGTGCCAGAAATGGGGAGGAAGACCAAATATATATTTCTTATTATAAATCACAATATCACATGGGGTTTAACACTTATACTGTCTACCTCTCAGGATCAAATGAAATAACATGATGGTGCACAGAAAATATCAAAAGACTGTACAAATAGAAGTCACTATCAGTGTTATGCTTATCTATTACTTGTTGGTTTATTCATCCCCACGAATCCAGTTTTTCCTAGAATATTGAACATATGAGGAGCAGGAAATCATCTTCCTTCTCCCTACTGGTGAGAAAACAAGAAAATAAGCAAATCTCCCCATCTATAATCTGTAATAGGGATTGGAAAAAGAAAATAAATACTTTTCCAAAAGGAGACTTTCCTTTAGAAATTTTAATGGCCTGAATTATGAATTAGATAGTCAGAGCATTCTTTTGATTTCAGATTTAGGTGCATTATAAATGATACTAACAGGAATTATACAGTACTTATTTTTCCATTGCTTCTTAATCTCAGATTTCATTTCTTGGACATCCTTAGCCTAAGTGTCTGAAGGAAAAAAAGAATGATTTGAGTTCCATTGTGTAGCAAATAGCGGTAAAATACTCCGTTAGAGAAAGCATTATACCGAAAATCTATTTAAGTAAAGTCAGACAAGACACCCCATTCAGCTGCAATTTTGGTTTAACTTGGTGTGTTAGAAATATAGGAGATTGAGATTAGTCTAATCAGGTTTTGCAATAGTAATAATAATGGAGAGGGAGGATGAGAATAAAAGGAAGTGAGAGAAAAGAGAGAGAGAGAGAGAGAGAAAGAGAAGAAAAAGGAGAAAAAGGAGGAAGAGGAGGAAAAGAAGGAAAAGATTCAGGGGAAGAAAACCAATACGTCAACAACAATGTGGAAAACCAAGAAGATACATGGGATTCTAATTCAATGCCCTATATCCTTTATCCCCATTCATTACCAACCTCTATTTATTAAGGGTTAACTATGCTATGTACTTAGGAGAATACTAAAGATGTATTCGATGCACTTCTTTGTTATATACATCTATACCAGGTAACCTGGTGGTTTCATGTGAAAGAAATTACAATCAGCTTCTCTAGAGAACAGAATGTATGACACTGATGGAAACAAAATTAAGCAATGAGAAAATGAGATTTAGGTAGAATCAGAGTCTCTGGCTCTGAATCTTGGTTTCACCACTTAAAATATGTGTGACCCTGGGATATTTACCTAAGCTCTCCAAGCCTCAGTTTTGTCCCCGTAAAATGGGGATTCTGGTACGCATTTTACAGAGTCCTTGTGAGGATAAGATGTCAATGTGTACAAAGCTGTTGGCACAAAGTCAGACAAACTCAACAAATGTTAGCGAGCAGCAGGAAGAGGCACAAGAGGAGGAAGATGCCTCTAAATAAGGAGACCACAGACCGGGTAGTCTCCGGGTGGCTTTACTGCTAATTTCTGTACAATCTTTATAAATGCCGCTGGCCTGTGCTTTCCTCATCTTAGAAGTTAGAAGGACAGTCTACAAAATCTCCCTCACTTCCGATACCAATTATCAGTTCAGGGGTCCATAAGACCACCCTTAGAGGCAATACTTTGCTAGAAGGACTCACAGAACTTACTGAAAGCTGTTGTACTCACAGTTATTACAGCTGAAAGAGACAGATTAAAACCAGTCAAGGGAAGTGATGCATAGGGCAGAGTCAGGAAAGTTCCAAGGACAGAGTTTCCAGGTGCCCTCTTCCAATGGAATGATAGATGACACTACTCTCTTGCAGACAATGTGTGACAATATGCATGGAGTACTGCCGAGCAGGGAAACTCATTGAAGCCTTAGTATCCAGACTCTTTGTTAGGGCTCCACGGTCAATTGCCCATATGGCTAGCCTGAGTCTCCAGCCTCTCCAGAGATCAAGCTGATACCACGTACTCAAAGACTCACCGTAAGTCACATTGTTATACTTTCTGGTATGGCCCAAAGCTCCTGGATAAACAAGACACTCTTATCAGCAGGACGTTCAATGGGCTGAGAGATCACCTCCCAGGGATGGGTAGGGAAAGGCCAGACCCCTCTTTGGGCAAGGTCAATCTTTACTACATACTGTCAAAAGCTGGAATGCCAGCTCTAACACCAGACCAGCAGCCTTCACACTTTTATTGACTGGAATGTACAAAAAGAAATGAATTTTACATCTTGACTTGAACATATATATGTTTCATAAGACAAATACCTTCTTCCTAAATGGAAGGTATGGTGATATTTTAGTTTATTTGATTTTGTTTTATTAAAAATATTAGTAACTTTCCACTAAATCGACCACTAATGTATCCTAAGATGCAGTTTGAAAAACACTGACCCACAGCAGAGCCTTGTGGCCTTGTATAAAACCAGCCTGCTGTTTGGTTTTCTAAAAATGCTTTTATGGGAACACAGCCATACCCATTTGTTTGTGTATTTTATTGTCTATAGTTACTTTCATATTGGAGTACTTGCCACAGAGATGGTGTGGTCTGCAAGGCTAAAATAGTTGCTATCTGCTCCTCCACAGCAAAAGTTTGACAACCCCTGATCTAATATACCATTATGATTTATGACCTTAGGAAAATACATTTATAATATTTCTTCTATCCTTTCCAATATAGGACAAATGCATAACCTTAAACCCATTTTTCAGTTTATACAAATGCATGATAATGACACAAATGTTAGATTCCAGGCTGTCAAGTAAATTTTGAGAAGAGGAGTCCCTAGTCTTGTTTTGGGAAATGTCCTTCTAAAAAAGGTCAAAGAATCACATGTTTCCAGGGTCAGTTACCAAGTCAATGGATGCACCAAGGCTGTGAAATACTTTAAGCTCGTGATTTGTGAGCCCTCAAACTTGTGATTGTGTTACTCATTAATCAAAAAAGTATGGGCAAATTCCTTCCCTTCCAGATAACTGTACTCTCCAAACTACAGCAAAGTATGAGGAATTTGTGAGAAACTTTTGACATAGTAAAAGAAATCAGAGGTCTGAGAAATACTGATCAGGGTTAAGGAGAAAGAGTTCAACCTTAATATGAGAAATGTATTGAACTAAGAAAAAAAATTCCAACACAGACATACACCCGAAGAAACATCAACAGGAGTCCCTCTGAAGTCCAAATTCAGACAACATGTTCCGAAGAATTAAAACAAGGGCAAATTTGGGAGCTGAGGAGCAAATTAAATAGTAAACCCAAATTCTCTTGACACCTCCCTCATCTCAGCCGTCTAAGAGTGAATATTAGGAAAACACTAGAAAGAAATGCAGGCTGCCCCAAAAGGCTAGGAGGGCTGGGAGTGGCACAATATTATGTTTCTGAAATATTGGCAGGATTAGCTTATTATAGCCTTTCCCTTCACCAGACTGACTGACTAGTGCTGGAAACAGAAATTAAAGCTTGTTACATCACGGAATTTGGCTCTGTTGAAAATGAGTCCCTCAGCATGAAGAGGCGATCAAGTTACAGGAGTCCTTTCTAATCTACAACACTTCCGTTATAGATGAAAAGGAAATAATCAGAACCTGCAGTCTTCTGCTTTCCAGAAATTGATGTGTCTATAAACTGAGTCAGTACCATTAATTTTCAAGAGGCTGTTCACTTCCACTTACATGCAATTTGTCTTTGCCACATTACTGAGGTTTCGTCAAGGTACTGAAACTCTCTAAAATTCATTTTGATGCTTCTCCTCTCACAAATAATCCTTCCCTTTCAATCTTTTTAAACTACTGTCTGAGTGTGTGCCCTGATCATCCCTATATATTGCTTTTAGCATCAGAACCTTCTTGTTTATCCTAAAGAAATTTCTTTTCCCACATATCCCTGGGTTATTCCTATGGGCTTCCACTGCCCAAAGTTGAGACCAGGATCTTCACCCAATGAGGTGGATAGGTTGTAAAACGTACCCAAATTTCTACCCTTCTTTGTATCAATATTTCTTTGCCATGTGACTTTGCAGCTCCCACACCCAAGAGGGGGCATCTATTTTCGTTCTCTTTGAATCTGGGTTAACCTTGTGTCTTGCTTTGTGCAATAGAACACAGTGAAAGTGATGCTGTGCTAGTTCTTTCCCTAGGCCTTAAGACACATTTTATGCTTCCACTCTCTTCTTAGAATCCTGCCATGCTATGAGAACAAGCCCAGGCAAGTTTGTTAAAGGATGAGAGACATATATCCCAGTCACCAACTTTGCCTTAGCCAACTCCTAGCCAACAGCTGATCCATCAGCTGACTGCAGATGAATAGTGAAATTAGCCAAGATCAACAGAGTCAGGCCCAGAAAAACCGCCTGCAAGACTCATAAGCAATAATAAATGGATTGTTTTAAGTCAGTGAATTTGAAGTAGTTTGTTACCCACAATGGCTGGAAAAGCATTTCAAAGACTTTTTACCAAAGACAGTATAACAAATTAACTCCTATTCCTTCTACTCTTGTTATATAAATTTGATAAATGCCTTCTTGGTCTGCCAAGCTGCACGCAACAAGTGAAATTTCTCCCTCTGTTTAATACTTCACAATTATCTTCCCTTCACTTAAGCTACCGTATCTCCTTCTATGAAATGTTCCCGGAAAAATGTAGAAATGTCCTAGCCTTTCTTTAATCATTCACTTATTACTCCTCCTTTTCTCAAACACTTACTTCACTTATACTCTGTACATAAAATTGGTTTAATTAATTGGACTTGGTAAATGTCACTACCATTCCTTTTGACTGCCAATTCCTAGAATGCAGGGAAAATATTGGCTGAACTTGTCCAGAGAATGTCATGTTTGCAGGCCCATAATCCATTTGTCAAATCAAATTAAAATAAATGGTTTATAAATGTCTAAATTACTCCCTGCCCAAAATTGAAAAATCCAAATATTAATAAATACTGTTTTATTCTACTTTATATCTACTTGTACATTAAAATAATATATTTAAATAAGAATCAGCTGAAAACCTAATTGCATACTGTAGGGGAGGAAAAATTTTTCCTCTACCCTTCTAGGTTCTTTTGGCTGGCCTATTAACCAAATTGACATAAGGCAGATCAACAGGAGGAAAAGAAACTTAATTTTGTACATTCAGGAGCCTCATAAAGAAATGAGAGGCTTCCCAGTAGTCAGGAAATTAAGACTTACATGCCATTTGAGCTAAGGAGAAGTGGGTAGAGGTTTGAGACATTAAAAGAAAAGAAGGCAATTCATAGGCAGATGGGAAGAGCAAACGTTGTAACAACCAAACCAAGCAAAATATTGTAAAAAAATATTTGTCGTGTTATGCAGAGACAATGCAACACAGAGAGAAATTTGAGCAAACAGGCCCTGCTGAGCTCCCCCAGCTTAGCATACCTAGCCCATATTCTTTGTAGTTATCTCTGGTCATAGCTCTTTTCCTGGATCAGGCCTTCTATCTAAATCTTTTTGGCAGTTAAGGGGGAGGTAAAAAGCTTTTCTTCTGGGCCTTGATGGTCTTCAGCTCAAAGTAATCCACATGCCAAAGTGGCACATTTTGAGGAGGCTCATTCTGAACCTTTTCATATACAATCTTTCAAACATCGATTCAAATAAAGAGAAAGTACAAGTCTGGATATTGGCAATTAGAGAGCATGCACATCCATGTTGTGAGGTTCCTTATTAACATAGATCTTTAGTTATAAAGAGGAAACATTTAGCAACAATGGTCTTTGAATGATTCTTAAGTAATCAGTGAACTACATCAATATTTATCAGAGTCTTTAGATTATATTTTTAAAGTATTTAATATAGATTTAAGTATTTCTCGACTCTCATCTTTATTTTTTTCTCTTAGGTTGAGACACACACAGGTTTTAACACTATTTCATAATACTCAATAAAGCAAGACTAACTCTCTTTCCTTCCTTCCCTGCACTATACCAGAGCTATGAAAGTTTGAGTGAATATTCCAATTCTGTAGAATAGATATATTTTTTTAATATTTATATTCAATCTGATTACTTCCAAAAAAGTGTTAAAAATGTTTATTGATACTGTCAATGCCAATACATGAGGCCTTCTTATGGATTTGAGGAGCTCTACTCATAGCCTAGAGAATCAGGCCTGTTAATTCCCAAACCACCTCTGTGAAGTAGGTTATTAACATTGTCTGTCTCAGGCTGGTTATATGAAAAGGCTGAGATGACAGAAGCTAAAGTCTGTGGCCACATTTATTAAAGAAAACATACAAGCTTTTACAGAGACAGAGTTAGATCACATTTCAGAGAAAATTCTTTGGTACCTGTAGGCAATTCTCTACTGCAGACTGACTATCATTTAATAATTTTGGTATTTTCAAGAAAGTCCTTACAGAGTCCAGTTTATTTCTTCTAGGCACTCTACAATAATTCATGTAGCTTCTATCAGATAAATTCTGGTACTAAATTGAGAGATTATATTATTCAGCAAATGACCAAAAGCGATTTGATATATAATTAGAGTTTATCACTCATCATAATTTAGAATTGTGAGATAGTTTTTATTATGAAAGCAAAATTCTCCCACTTGATATAGGTTAAAATTGTTGTATTAGGCTGTGAATATAGGAAATCAACCAACCAACCAACCAAACAACCAACCAAGCAGTAAGAACAACTAAAATGAACTACTATAAAACTCTATGTCATACGTCAGTGCTAAAAATTTCTGAGGCTATAGTAGCTGTACCTATACCAAATAGCTATACTTATACCAAAAGCCACTTCAGAAAGTTGTTGAGCTAATAGCTCTTTTCACTGTGCATATGTGTTGGCTTGTAGTAGAGAAGTAGTATTGTATAGTGTTTAAGGCACAGTGTATGCTTTGACAGTTACACTAGCTGTATGACTTTGTGTAAATTATTTACCAGATACATAGGTACTTCTGAGAATTAAAAGATACGCTCTATGTCAAAAGCTTACTCCAGTGCCAAATAAATATTAAGCACTTCAAAAGTATAAGTCATCATCATCATCATCATGCCATCATCAGTATCATCATTAAAAAATACAAAAAACACTTTCCTATTTACCCTAACTTATACATCATAATATACCGTGCAATTTCCACATATATCTGATTAATTATATTTTCTGTAAATTCCACGATGCTAAGGACTTTGTCTAATTCACCACTATATATTTTAGGCCTAAACCAGCACCTAGTACAGAGAGGGAGCTCCGGGCGTTTTTTTGTTGAATAAATAAATGCATACATATATTTATATGCATATCAAGATGAATTATTTTTCATGACTGTTGAATTTTACAAGGACTTTTCCCCTTTATTTTAAGTGTAACTTTTGTACAATAGCTTCTGGGCCAATTTCTGAAATTTATAATTCACCTATTTTGATCCCACCTTGACTGCTCATTTTCATGTTCAATGAAATTATGCACTCTTTAATATCAGGGATTTCTTTTAAAAAGAAGAGAAGGTAATCATTTAATGTGTGTGTGAACCAAAAGAGAAAGGAAGAATTGGCATCAATGCGTCTCTACTCCCCCAACGGAAGTGAATGTTTTTTAATGGTCTGTGGATTCACCCTCTCAAAGTGAATGCAGCTCAAGTGGAAAGGTGCTGATGACGACGTCCCGGTCTTGCTTGATTAGGACAGCTCAGCGCACAGAGTAGGGGATCAGGGTTCATCCTAACAGGAGAGCTCCCACAGCACTTTCCTTCTCTGATCATCCTGCTCCTCTCTATTAAATCAAAAATAGGTTCTTGTTAGTCCCTGCTCTCATAGGCTGTTATGTTAGAAACAGCAGCTTATTTCTCATTGATTATCATCCTTCGAAGACTCAGTTAAAGGGGATAAGAGTGGAATATAACTATTATTGACTCAATATCTTTGTTGTACTTGGTGGGATAAACTTAATAGATCAAATTATACTATTAGATCACGTTGACTATACAAAATTATTTCTCATTCGTAGAACATTAATACCAAAATACACTTACTCTCCAAGGCCTAAACACAGCAATATGAATTTTGCTTCTATTTTTTATTTTTAAATTAGACTTTTTAAACTAGATAATATATTCACAGGGTCCCCAAATCAAAACTTTACAGAAAAATATGCAATGAGAAGTCTCAATCTCATCTTTTCCCACCTGGTTATACTCACCACTGGTCCTCATAGGTAGCAATTTTTAGTAATTTCCTGTATAACCTTTCAATGTTTCTTTAAACAAGTAAAAGTAGATGCAAATAGGTACATGAAAAGGTGGTCAACATGACCAAACCTCAGGGAAATGCAAATCAAAACCACAGTGAGATATCACCTCACACCTGTTAGAATGGCTATTATCAAAAAGACAAGAATAACAAGTGTTTGCAAGGATTTGGAGAAAAAGGGACCCTTGTGCACTGTTGGTGAGATTGTAAATTGGTACAGCCCCTATGGAAAACAGTATGAAGGTTCCTCAAAAAATTAAAAATATAAGTACCATATGATCCAGCAATTCCATTTCTGGGTATTTACTCAAAGAAAACAAAAATACTAATTCGAAAAGGTATCTGTACCCCCATGTTCACTGCAGCATTATTTACAATAGCCAAACAACCTAAATGTCCACTGATGGATGAACGGATAAAGAAAATCTGAGAATATTATTCAGCCATAACAAAAGAAGGAAATCTTGCCATTGCAGCAACATGGATGGATCTTGAGGGTGTTGTGCTAAGTGAAATAAGTCAGACAAAGACAAATACCATATTATCTCACTTTTATGTGGAATCTAAAAAAAGAAAACCAAGTTCATAGATACAGAGGACAGAGTGGTGATTGCCATTGGTAGGGGGTGGGGGGTGTGGTTGAAATGGGTGAAGGTAATCAAAAGGTACACAAAAATCTGACAGTAGAAGTCATAGGAAATCAAGAAAATGCAAACTTAGACAGTAATGAGATACCAGTTTGCATCCAAGATACAGAATAACCTGTCTTAAAATACCAAGTAGGGGTGAGCTTGTAATGTAGATTCTGCCTAGAATTAGGAAAGCCTATTTTGCTAATTTAATGTGGGTTTATAGAACGTAAGTCTCAATACACAAAGCATAATAAGTATTTAATCAATCAGATATCAAATGATTACACAATTATATACTGAAAGAAGTTGAACACATGATTTGAATTCTACTTAACAAATTCCCACTTACTAAAGGTTACTTATATAATATATCTAAGTACATAGTTACCATATTTTCATTTTCTTCCTAACGCAAGCTAATAAGTTCAACACTTGAAAATCAAGAGTATTTTATTACACTTCTTATAGATTTGCTGAGTTATGATGATGAAACAGTAAGGAAAATAGAACAGATTAGATTTGGTAGAAACATCTACAAGATTGGATATTTATTAGTGAAAAAACAGAAGTAGGCTGACTAATTTGTCATATGGTTGAAGGTACAGGAAGAGCAGAAGCTAGGACTTGCAGATGCACGTGAATGGGTAGCTGAATGCAGCTGATAGAAATTCAGGATACAGCCTTGTAATCCCCAACTTCAAGAAGTTAGTGGATAAATGCATTGAGTTGGCCTTTCATGAAGGAAGCAGGTGATTTGATCTGCCTTACCAATAAGCAGAATAGATGTTTGCTTTTTTATGCAACAGAAGAAAACTTTATGACTTAAATGAAACAGTTCATTAAAGTAAAACTTTACAAGCACCAAGGTACTAAAATCCCATGCCACTTTAAATGTTAAATGAAATAATAGCAACATAACCCAAATACTAATTGTTCTATGGCTGTTGGCAAAAAATAATACCTTTGCTGTTCTTAAACCTCACCTTGGAGTAAATCCTCCTTTGGAGTAAAATTATCCCTGGGCTCTCAGTAATCCCAATTGACTTCAACACTTGGAAAAAAGGCAAGAAACTGAAGGAAATATTCCCAGCTCTTGGTTTGCCGTAACCAAAAGCCTGGGGTATCCCGTTCCTTCTTGGAGAGGGAAGGGAAAGTAGTTCCTAGTGAAGGTGCTGATAGACTTGAGGGAGCTGCTGGAGTCACAGGCACCTCTCTGGCTTGATGAAGCACACCTATGCATCTAGGCTGGAGAAAAGACCTAGTCAAGCAGAAACTTGGGTTTCTGGTGTCATATGTAAAATTGCAGGAGGAGTTAGTAACTGAGCCCACTTGAGCTGGAGCTAACCTGTAAGGGTTTTCCTTGTCTTGTTTTTGGCTCAAACCTGGTGCAACTTGCATCCAAAAGACAGAGGGAGAGGGAGGAAGAATGCTCAAAGAGAGGAAGAAAGGTCCCTTTCTTTAAGGTCCGGCTATGGGTGTCTTCATGAAGGACTTGAGCAGGCCATGTACTCTGGTGTGCTGCATCTGCGGGCTAAAATCGCTGCAGCGATGGTCCCGCTGTGGAACGTTAAGCCATGGACTGGGAGAAGGCACCTCCAACACCTATCACCGACAAAGGATGCATGGTCAGAATATATTAAAAACTCCTGCAAATCAATGAGAAAAAAGCAAGCTAATTTTAGAAATGGGTACAAGGTTAACTTGTCCCTTTGGAGGAGAAGGAAAAGAGCAGTGCTTGGCCCAAGCCACGCAGAACCAAGTCTCTGTTCCAATGACACAGAGCTGGAGGGTGGCCATGCCAAGACCTGCAGAGCCTGTAGGAGGTGCAGCTCCCTGAGGGTGAACATTCCAGGGCTGGCGCCCGGGTGCTCCTCTTGACCCCAACCCTCTCCCTATCCTAAGGCCACTGTTGCGGCAACAGTTTGAACAAGATCTGTATGGTGACAAACCACAGAAGTGCTTATGTAGGCATGGCTTGGCCTGGTTCCTGACTCAAATAATCTGATTCCTGTCAGCGTTCAATTCTACTCACTCAATTCCCTAATAGTTAACATTAGATCAGACACATTCCAGAAGTCAGAACTCAGCACTGTAAACCTCCTAAGAATTGAAGCAGAGAGAGCTGGATTGGGGAACTGATCTATCAAACCACCTCATCTTTTGATACATGTCCCAAACACCAGAAAGGCTATGGGGAAAAATATAAAATTTAAGGCCAAAAAAATTAAATGCTCTCTTAAATCATCAACACTCCTTTTTCAGAGATAAAACTTTATTTGAGGCATCAAGCAATATACTGAAAGAGGTGAGTCATGCACAAGTAACGTCCTTCTTTCCATAACTGCACATTTGATACTCTCTGCCCTCTTAAAAGGGGAGTGTAGTGAGCAAAGATGAGAAGCACATAGCTTGTATACAGAAACATATCTATATAAGTGCTGAAGAAAGTCTCCTTTAAATTTCATTCTTTTTTTTTTTTTTCTCTTTAAAAGGCATGTCGGTTTCATTCTGGCAAACTAAAACAAGCTAGTTCTTCCACTGAGGATGAAGCGTCTCCCCAGAGTTATTTATGAAATAACGCAGCTGCCTTTTTCTTTAAAGGGATTCTTGTCTTCTGGAATTCCTTTCACCAGAGGATCCTCTCCAGAACGTTCTTCAATGTAATTCTTTATTTCTTCAGAACATTTAGACACCTTGAGAAAAAAAAATGAATTAGGTCAGGATTGTTAAAACTTTGTCACCACCCTTTAGTGAAATTAATATAATTGGGTACAACCAGCATTTTGAAAAATGAAGTAGAACCGCATAAAAATATTAGCAAGCATCACAGAACATATGGAATACATATGAATGACACAATCTATGGAAAATATATTTGTGACTGTGGTCAGAGTCAAAAAGTTTGAAAGTCACTGTATTAAATAGATCATCTCTGGCAATTTCGATCGATTGTTCCTCATATGACTTCCTCACTCTGCTCAAATTTAATTATGACGTGTCCACAATATTTTAGGAACTAAAACATACCCTGCTTTCAATCTTCCATGCTAATGAGCAGGTGCAGTAGTAAATTCCCAAATGTTTTGGAGTGTGTCCTGCCAAAATTCCCATTTATTATGGGTGAGTGCCAGGTTCTGCATTTCACAAAATGACAGAAGCATTGGAGAAAGTCTGACTCTGGAAAAGCTGGAGTTGCTCAGTCTCATTCTGTGTCTCTGCTCAGAATTCCTTCCCGTTGCTTGAGGACAATGATCCTGATAGAAGAGTTATCTAAGGTGACCATGCTTGTCTAGGACTCTTGTGTTTACGTAATCACTTCAAACTTTATTTGCAATGGAGAAAGGATGGAATAGTTTCTTCAAAATATCTAACTTGAAGAGACAGGTTGCAAGAGTGAGAAAAAAAAGGAAAGGAAAAAAAGAAGGATTAGAGTCTTAATAAAGGCCTGCATTACTAGTAAGAAATTAGAAGTAAAAATTAGAGAAGCTCGAGCAAATCCCAATGGAAACCTTTTAAAACTAGGCAAATTGTTCCCACTGAATTTGTCATCTAGATTAGTAATCTTCAAACTGTTTTAATGGTGATCACTAAAACATGTTTGTATATGTATCCCAAAATGTATATAATTATTTACTTATAAATAAGTGCTGATGCTACTGTGTTAATACAGCACGCATAATTATAAAACATAACCTGGAAATTATAAAAAGATGAGATTTAAAACTAACCAAAGATAGAAATTTTCATATTTTACTCCCACACCCCAAAGACTCTTTGCACACCAATGTGAAGGCCACTGATTTAAATTTAAAACTAAGTGATGTAGTTATATGACTTAAAATGTGGCAAAATAAAATCTTCTCAGGTATCACTCATTCTCCCAGGTAGCATCTGCTCTCAATTGCTGCTGGCATTCACGGTGTGTGCATTTTAAGTGAATTCTCAGCAGTGATGATGCAAGCATCCACAACCTGGGGTCTGTGGCCCCAGAGAAATTTGTGGATAAGATTCAAGTTTCCCCAAATTGTATCCATTCTTAAAGAGGCTTCTTCATTAGATTTCCAAAGAGATCTGTAACCTCTCAAAGTGAATAATTACTCCTTTGATGCATTTCCTTCCATGATCAAGACGATACGTTTGAACAACACTTAGCTGGAGCCAGAATTCAGCCTGTGAATTTTGTGTCCTTGGCCTGAGCAGAGCACCCAGCTCAGACATGAACAATTTATTGACAGAATAATGGACTGGGCATCAGAAGGCGTGTTTTTGTAACTACCCTATCGTTGTCTCTGAGGTCTTAAATGAGGAGCTAGTTAGCCTCCTTGGGATTCTAGTTTTTCCTCCTTAAAAGTGAGAGAGTTGAATGATCTCTAAGAGCCATATTTGTGTTACCCTATAATTAAAGGTGGAGAATCAAATGTTTGAATATTATTATTAGGAATTGATGCCTCTCCTTTTATCCCCTAAGGCCATTTCAGAAGCTTTCGCTCCCTCTGGCAAACACCTGGAGCTTCCGGATGGAAAGTCCATCCAGCAGGGTGTGTCCTGAGGGGTGGAAGTGGGGAGCTGGCAGGGAGAAACTGCTAACGAAAGACACCTTTAATTTCCACACAGGCAGCTGCATCCAGGCCCCCACAAATTCCTAATTTGAAGCTTTAAATAACAAGAAGACACTTGCCTCTTTTTTGCCCTATAAATTCTGCATAGTGATACCAGATATTAAGATATTCAACCCTGCACAGACAATGCTTTACTTCAGTACATACAACTCTGCTTAATATGGAACCTCGAAGGTTCACGGTGTGAAAAATCTAAGTGGTCAACACATGCTGTACTGTGGGCTTTGCCATTCACAAAATGGGTCCCTTAAAATTTCAAGAAACAAGTCTACATATTAGATCCTGTAACTTTGTTTTTTTTCTTTAAACACAGCTATATTTGTTTGTTTGTTTTGTTTTTTTTGTTTTGTTTTGTTTTGTTGTGAGGAAGATTGGCCCTGAGCTAACATCTGTGCCAATCTTCCTCTATTTTATGCGGGACACCACCACAGCATGGCTTGACATGTGGTGCCAGGTCTGTGCCCAGGATCCAAACCGGCAAACCCCAGGCGGCCCAAGCGGAGCATGTGAACTTAACCCCTACGCCACTGGGCCAGCCCCTAAACACAGCTGTGTTTTTAAAGCTATAAAAACTCTCAACATCAATAAAAAGGACTTTGCACTCCAAAATCTAGGAAGAGTAGGTATTTGGAAGTGAAGGATTAAATTTGAGAAAAGAAATGTATAAAGAGTAAAACTCAAAAAAGCGTGCATCTTCCAAACATCACTCTAAATGTACATTCTGAGTGACAAAACTCTTGGTATGAACAGCTTTACCATAACTAGAGCAGGAAGGCAAGTGAGCATATTTACCACATCTGCTTCATTTCCCTTGTTTTTCTTAATTTTTTTCCTAGTATTAAACCATAGAGAAATGAAATTGTTTAAATTTTTCTTGCTATGGAGAAAGGACTAGATCGTTTTCCTTAAAAAATCTCTCTCCATGGGGCTGGCCTGGTGGCATAGTGGTTAAGCTCAGCATGCTCTGCTTCAGCAGCTGGGGTTCACAGGTTCTGATCCCAGGTGTGCACCTACACCAATCATCAATCCATGCTGTGGACCCACAAACAAAATAGAGGAAGATTGGCAAAGATGTTAGCTCAGGGCCAATCTTCCTGAGCAAAAAAGAGGGAGATTGGCAGCAGATGTTATGTTTTATAGGTATGCACAATGAACTAATACAGTAGTATCTGTATTTATTTATAAATAAATGCTTATACACATACTGAGGTGCATATGAAAATTATGGAAATTATAATTTGGAAATTTTAAAGGGATGGAAATTATAAAGGGATGATATTTACAAATAAAGAAAAATAGATTGTAATGTTTTGCTCCCAAGCTCCAATGGGCTGTTCATTGCACAGCTCTGGAGAGCCCCGGTGGAATTCAAAATTAGGTAATTCAAGACTTTAAATTGTGATTAAATAAAACAAAACAAAAACCTTTCAAATACCATTCTTTCCCGTAATGAAAAAGATCAAGGAACTAACTAGCCATCTGCCTTTTCCTACAGCTTGAGCTTTTAAAGCCAACTCTCTACCAGCAGGTAGCAGTTCTTGTCTATTTCCCCCATTCTAGGCTCCTCAGATGTTCGGACTTTCGGGTTTAAATTACTCATAGGATCCTTGCTCTCTCATTTACCTCCTATGATGTCCCTACAACAACTGGCAGTTCCCAGGCACCACCAAAGCCCTACTTCAAGAGAAGCTGCAGAAACAAAAACCCAAAACCCTGTTTGTTTTACTGTAACAAACCGGGAAAAGCTGACCTTGTTGGATTTCAGAGAAGGAAATATTCTGGGACAGCCGAATTACCTGTTGTCTCTGCAACTTCACCTCCTTGCGAAGTTGCTCAACTTCCATCTTCAGTTTTTCCTTTTCTGGCAAATCTTCGATGTGAAGGGCCGGCATTTTCGCCCCAGAACCGGGCCCTGGGACAGCTCTGGAAGTGGAGCGGCTGGAAGTGCTGCGAACCGCGGCGCGTCCCGAAATAACTGCGGTGCCTGCGCACCCCGCCCGCCGGCGCAGGACGTGACCGCCTCCCGCGCGGTGGTCCCCCGCGCCCGAGGGCTCAGCTGCCTCCGGGCCGCCCCGTCACGCCAGCCCTGCCCAGCGACCCAGGATCCTAAAACCCCTGGTCTCGTTCTCAGGTCCCCTCCACCCCGGGAACCTTGCCCCAGGGAGCCCGAGTAGGGTTACGTTTGAGAGGCGGCCCCAGGACCCTGAAAAGCTTAGCGCTGCTTGATCTCCCTGCGGGGGTCGTGCCACGCCCGCGGGGGACCGGCGTGGGCGGGGGCCCAAGGGTTGGGGTTGCGCTAGCCCACTTTCCTGGAGAAACAACAGAAGTTTTACTTTTTGTTCTTTTTTTTTTTTTTCCGTTCCCAAGTCACATCCGGGTTTTGTTTGTGAAGCAAGAAAAGGAGGACAGTACCCAGCAGGAAATAACGGCCCTTCACCTCTCCAAGAGATTCAAAAATATACGGCACGTAACTTTCCCCCAGTTATGAGTGTGTTTCTTGGTGGCAAATGTGGACGCTTGAAAAAAGGCCCAAGTGGAAAATGAAACTGATGTAATCTCAGAAACACCCACCACATTTGTTGATGTGTATCCATCCAGTCTGTTAAATGACTGACGGATTTCAACATTTTGGGATAAACGGGGCCTGTAATATTGTTTACAACTTGCAGGGCCCTTTTCTGACGTTAAGAAATGGTCCGCATCCTCAACAGCAGAGTTTTTATTCTTTGTCACGGAACTGTTCTGGAATGATTGGAGGACGAGCGGATGATCCTGGAGAAGACAGAAGCAGGAATCTTAAAGTTCTTACCAGAAAGTGTTTCTCGGCTCCCCATTGCCACGGTTTGAGTGACACTTGACACCAAGGGTTTTGAATTCCTGCCCCAAGCATCTTCCTGCATATAGGCAGTGGATTCACTTAGTATTGGTTTCTCCACTTTCTGGAAAGCACTATTCATCTAGCTGCCACTTTGTAAAGCCAGGAAAAGTGTCTGATGTGAAAACTGTTGATGTGCAATATATACTTTGACTATAAACTAAAACCTTGTTAATGATGCTCAAAAGACTAGAAGAAGAATAAAGCATGGATGTAAGAAAGCTTCCCAAGCAGTCGGATATTTCTCCTCTCTGGAGATTCCCTCCTGCCTATAGAGTCAAATTCAAGTTAAGAATGAGGCATTAACTGACTATTTCAGGGTACTTGGCCTTAGACATCCATAGCCATTCCCTGTTTCGTAAGCAGAGGTTTTTGTTTGATTGTTCATAGTTTCTCACCAGGTTCCACCCACTTGTCATCAAGGAACATACTAGAATGAAAAGAACAATGAGCTACTTGATGAGTACTCAGGGGTTCTAGCCCAAGCTCTGCCACTGGCCATCACTGGAAAAATCACTTATTTTTTTGGATTTTGGTTTTCTAATTTGTAAAATACGTGATGGGGCAGGGGAGGGGTGAATTAGCTAAGGTATACTTTGTTTCTAATTGTATTTATGTCTCTAGATATGATAAATCACTTTTACAAAGAAAAATGTTGCTTCTTTTTCTATATTTGAAATACCACACATTCCAGGATCTTCCAGGCTCAAAGAAGTTAGATCAGCTGCCGGAGATTTCCCTGTTAGTAAGCAGTGAGCCAAGACAAAAAGCTCACATCTGTCTCCAGAACCTATTCATTTCTTTGATTCCTCATTCCTTAAATTTAAAGGTTAGTTACAAATAGCTTAAATAAGTTAGTGAAAGTAGTTAATGTAGCCTAAATTAAATAAGTTCAGCACCCAAATTAAATAAGTTGGTTAAGTAAATGAATGTGAGTATGTCTGTGCCAAATCATAAAAATAGAATTATTTTGGCCTGGAAATTTCTTCCCAGTGAAATCATCTAGTTGGATGCAGTGATAAATATTTATAAATCCATAATGATTCTTTAACTTCTTCCACAGTATTATGAGACTTAAATTAGAGATGAAATACACATTAGTCTACTTTTTAAAAATTTTTATTCTTATCAAATGTCACATGCTAATATCATACTAAGTAAATTGATTAAACTAAAATGAATGGAAAAATGCTGAAAGCCCATATTCACACAGCATTCTGAAAAATGTTTTGTTGTTGCTGTTTGGTTTTAAATGATAAAATGATGGCAATGCTTTTTTTTTAAACAAAAAAGTATATAGCTCTCTATCCCTAAGCACAGAATTTACCTCCCAGAGACCATCCCTGGTAAGCAATTTCTTGTGTATTCTCGCAGAAATACTCCATCAGCAAAAATTTTGGATAAACAAATTTTAAAATCTATATCAGTTGTATCCAAATGTAGTGTTAACTTTTTACTTATGTTTTACATATTACCTCTAATAAAAGTTACTTTACAAAATAGTATATGCAGGAACCATTCTGCAGTAAAAATGAGAAGGATAATCAGAAATGAAGTTTCATTAGCACACTCTCTTTTCACAAATATTTCAAAGAAATCTGCTTAATAAAATAAAATTCACCATGTGGCTATTTTCACTTTTAAAGTATAAAAAAGTGAATACCATGAAATATTTACCTTGGGATGCAAAAAAAGGAAAAACAATGTTTTGACTATTTTTCTGATATATTAAGTATGTCATTAAACACCCAGTGGTGCAGTGGTTAAATTCGCACATTCCACTTTGGTGACCCAGGGTTCACTAGTTCCGATCCCGGGTGTGGGCCTACACACCGCTTGGCAAGCCATGCTGTGGCAGGTGTCCCGCATATAAAGTAGAGGAAGATGGGCACGGATGTTAGCTAACTTGAACTCAGAAAAGATTAGAGTTCTGGTCTTATTTTATCTTGTGATTTTTGCAAGACGTAGATTCTCTCCACCTGTTTAGTTGGTGTAAATAAACTAGGTTACCTCCCACCTTCTACTCTTCTAAAATTTATAAAGTAATTGGTGACTGTTTAGAAACAGTCAAATGATGATCTCTTAAGGAAAGTATTTAATGCACATTTGATGCACTCTTGGTTCATTTGATATTTGGTTCAATTTATTGTAACTATCACATGGAAATTTTCACGAACTCACCCATTCCATGTAACTATGTACATAAGATTCCTTTTCTAGATGAAGATAATGTGAAGTCACAGGATGACCTGTGTCTGATGCTCTGATTACCTTAACAACTACTTACAATTTATGATATCAAAATGATTCCTTTGATCAATTCTGTTCACACAATAATTTAATTTCCGTCACATGTAACTCATCGTTCTCATTATTTAGTTTACTGTTTTCTTTATGTTAATACATTCTTTTAGGAATTTAGGAAGTTGGATATTAGCCTTGTTTTGAAATCTGGCTAAAATCAAATCAATCTAAATTAAAATAACAGTGAGGTTTTTTGTTATTTGCCAAAGCTAAACTTACCTATGTGTACAAAACACCTTCAAAGTGCAAGTATCTAAAATGATGTATTTTAGTAAGTCTGTATACTTAACCCCTTCTCACTAATAACATCAGGAAGTGTTATGGAAGAGCCAAATGCTAAGGCTATGCCTGAAGTGTTGTTTCGCTGTAGTCCTACCTCATTCCCATTAACCAGTAATCCGTGGCCCCAAAATAACTTCTGAAAAAAAAAGAAGAGTCACTCACTGCCGGTTGTAGCTGTGTAGTCTGTGGGGCAGTCATGATTTCATTTCCTTCTTCCTGGACTGTCTTTCTCTATACATCCTTCCTATGATTTTTATCTTATTCAAAATTCTGCTGATAATCTGTACTTTTAAGCAACAGGAATTTTGCCCTACTATTGATTTAATCATTAGTTAAGCCAATAAGAATTCTGAATCATCCAATATAAAAAATACAGGCATATTTCGTCATATTGCACTTCACTTTATTGTATGTTGCAGATATTGCATTTTTTACAAATTGAAGGATTGTGGCAACTCTGCATCGAGCAAGCCTACTGGCGCCATTTTTCCAACAGCATTTGCTCACTTTGTGTTTCTGCGTCACATTTTGGTAACTCTCACCATGTTTCAAACTTTTTCATTATTATTATATTTGTTATGGTGATCTGTGATCAGTAATCTTTGATGTTCCTATTGTAATTTGGGGGGGGGCACCACGAACCACACCCATATAAAATGGAGAGCTTAATCCATAGGTGTGTGTTCTGACTTCCACCATCCCTCTCCATCTCCTCAGGCTTCCCTATTCCCTGAGGCACAACAGTATTGAAATCAGGCCAATTAATAACCCTACAATGGCCTCTAAGCGTTCAAGTGAAAGGAGCAGTCACACATTTCTCGTCTCTAACTTTGAATCAAAAGCTTGAAATGATTAAGCTTAATGAGGAAGGCGTGTTAAAAGCCAAGACAGGCTGAAAGCTGGGTCTCTTGTGCCAGTTAATCAAGTTGTGGATGCAGAGGAAAAGTTCTTGAAGGAAATTAAAAGTGCTCCTCCAGTGAACATGTGAACGATAAGAAAGTGAAACAGCTTTATTGCTGATATGGAGAGTTTTAGTGCTCTGGCTAGAAGATCAAACCAGCCACAACATTCCCTTAAGCCAAAGCCTAATCCAGAGCAAGGACCTAACTCTCTTTAATTCTATGAAGACTGAGAGAGGTGAGGAAGCTGCAGAAGAAAAGTTTGAAGCTAGAAGAGGTTGTTGGTTCATGAGATTTAAGGAAAGAAGCCATCTCCATAACATAAAAGTGCAAGGGGAAGCAGCTGGTGCTGATGTAGATGCTGCAGCAAGTTATCCAGAAGATCTAGCTAAGATCATTAATCAAGGTGCCTACACTAAACAACAGGTTTTCAATGTAGCTGAAACAACCTTCTATTGGAAGAAGATGCCATGTAGGACTTTCATAGCTAGAGAGGAGAATTCAATGCCTGGATTCAAAGCTTGAAAGGACAGGCTGACTGTCTTGTTAGGGCCTAATGCAGATGGTGACTTGAAGTTGAAGCCAGTGCTCATTCACCATCCTTGAACATCCTAGGGCCCATAAAAATTATGCTAAATTTACTCTGCCTGTGCTCTGCAAGTGGAGCAGCAAAACCTAGACGACAGCACATCTATTTATAACAGGACTTACTGAATATTTTAAGCCCACTGTTGAGACCTACTGCTCAGAAAAAAAGATTCTTTTCAAAATATTATTGCTCATTGACAATGCAGCTGGTCACCCAAGAACTGATGGAGAGGCACAAGAAGATGAATGCTGTTTTCATGCCTGCTAACACAACATCCATTCTGCAGCCCATGGATCAATGGGTAATTTTAATTTTCAAGTCTAATTATTTAAGAAATACATTTTGTAAGGCTATAGCTGCCACAGGTAGTGATTCCTGTGAGGATCAATTTCAAAGTAAATTGAAAATCTCCTGGAAAGGATTCACCATTCTAGATGCCATTAAGAACATTCATGATTCATGGGAAGAGGCCAAAATACTTATATTAACAGGGGTTTGGAAGCAGTTAATTCTAATCCTCATGGATGACTTTGAGGCATTCACGATTTCAGTGGAGGTAGTATCTGCAGATGTGGTGGAAACAGCAAGAGAACTAGAATTAAAAGCAGAGCCAAACATGTGGCTGGATTGCTGCAATCTCGTGATAAAACTTTAACAGATGAGGGATTGATTCTTATGGATGAGCAAAGAAAGTGGTTTCTTGATGTGGAATCTGCTTCTGGTTGAAAATGCTGTGAAGATTGTTGAAATGACAACAAAGGATTTACCAATATGACATAAACTTAGTTGATTTAGTAGTGGCAGGGTTTGAGAAGATTGCCTCCAATTTTGAAAGAAGTTCTACTGTGGGTAAAATGCTATCAAACAACATTGCATACTACAGAGAAATTGTTTGTGAAAGGAAGAATCTATCAACTCAGCAAGCTCCATTGTTGTCTTATTTTATGCAATCGCTACAGCCACCCTAACCTTCAGCAACCACCACCTGATCAGTCAGCAGCTATCAACACAGAGGCAGGAACCTCCATCAGCAAAAAGATTATGACTTGCTGAAGGCTCAGATGATGGTTAACATTTTTTAGCAATAAAGTAGTTTTTAATTAATGGATGTACGTTGTTTTTAAGACATAATGCTATTGCACATCTAATAGACTATAGTATAGTGTAAACATAACTTTTATATGCACTAGGAAACCATGTGACTTGCTTTATTGAGATATTCACTTTATTGCAGTGGCCTAGAACTGAACCTGCAATGTCTCCAACGTATGCCTGCACTGGTGTCCTTACTTGCTTTTAATTAAATTAAACACTTATCGGTCAATTAAATTGCACAAACAATTTATTAGTTGGTATGGCAGTTTCAAAGATATGTAGAGCTTTTGGCTTGGGAAATTCACAATATAGCATTGAGATTAAGAGAACCATACAAATTATAATAAGAGAAAGCAAAATAACGTTAAATGACTTAAGAGATACAAAATACTTTCGGGATGGAGTCGGGGAGAGCAGAGATACTTCTTAGTGAGCCTCAGAAGAGCAGTAGGATTTCAAAAGGCTGAAATGAGATGCACTGGAGGGACACTTCAGGTGGAGAGGTCAGGGTAACCAAATTCCAGAAGGTGGAAAAATGAGGAGTCATGTCAGGGATTATTTAATTGTTAAGTTTGTTGACTACAGGAAGTCTACAGGGCTTATAAAAATAGATGACATCTATTACGTTTTCTTCTATATGCTCAGCCCTGATTTAAGCAATTTTAAATATTCATGCAAGGATCCATCCTAATCCTCCATTTTACACATTAAAAAAACTGAAGTTCAAAGAGTTGAAGTTACTTTTCCAAAGTTCTCAACTAGAACGTGGACAAGCCAGGGTTTTAACTTGGAATCATCTGGCTCCAAAATCGATTTCCAGTTGTTAGATGAAAGCTAGAGACATTGGTTAGGACGAACATGTACTAAATGCCATAGCCAAGCATTTGCAATTTTTTAATCAGGAAAAACAAAGATATACAGAACACTTAATAAACACTGAATTGCACGTGGAAATCCACTAGAGACAGACCACAACTAAACAAACAAACAAATAAAATACACAGCATGCTAGATGGCGATGGGTGCTGTGGAGGAAAATCGCAGGGGACAGGGAGACAGGAAGTGCTGGGAGTCGTTGGAGAGGGTTTGTAATTTTTTTTTCCTACTGAAGTATAATTGATATACAATATCCTATTAGTTTCAGGTGTACATCATAGTGATTCAATATTTATATACATTATGAAATGATCACCACAATAAGTCTAGTTACCATCTATCACCATACAAAATTATCACAATATTATTGACTATATTCCCTATGCTGTACATTACATCCCCCCATGACTTATTTATTTTATAACTGGAAGTTCATTTCCTTTGCCTTTGTCGCCTGTCGCCCAACCCCTCCCCACTCTGATATCCACTAGTTTGTTTCTTATATCTGAGTCTGTTTCTGTTTAGTTTTGTTTGTTCCTTTGTTTTGTTTTTTAGATTCCACATATAAGTGAAGTCATACGGTAATTATCTTTCTCTGACTTATTTCATTTAGCATAATACCCTCTAGGTCCGTCCATGTTGTCACAAATGGCAAGATTATATTCTTTTTTATGGCTGAGTCATACTCCATTGTGTATATATACCACATCTTCTTTATCTATTCATCTACCAATGGGCATTTAGATTGCTTCCATATCTTGGCTATTGTAAATAATGCTGCAATGAACATAATGGTTCATATATCACTTCTAATTAGTGTTTTTGTTTTCCTCAGAAGTGGAATTTCTGGATCGTATGGTAGTTCTATTTTTAATTTTTTGAGAAACCTCCATACTGTTTTCCATCGTGGCTGCACCAATTTACATTCCTACCAACAGTGTACAAGGGTTCACTTTTCTCCATATCCTTGCCAACACTTGTTATTTTTTCTTTTCGATAATAGCCATTCTGACAGGTGTGAGGTGATACCTCATTGTGGTTCTGATTTGCATTTCTCTGATGATTAGTGATGCTGAGTATCTTTTCATGTGCATGTTGGCCATCTGTATATCTTCTTTGGAAAAATGTTTTTTCAGGTCTTCTGCCCATTTTTAATCAAATTGTTTGATTTTTTGATATTAAGTTGTGTAAGTTCTCTATATATTAAGCCCTTGTAGGATGTATAATTTGCAAATATCTTCTCCCATTCAGTAAGTTGCCTTTTTGTTTTGTTGAAGGTTTCCCTCACTGTGCAAAACTTCTTAGTTTGACGTAATCCCATTTGTTTATTTTTGCTTTTGTTGCTCTTGCCTGAGGAGACTGGCCTCCAAAAATATTGCTAAGACCAATGTCTAAGAGCTGACTGCCTACGTTTTCTTCTAGGGTTTTGTAGTTTTAAACAGGAGGGAAAGAGCTTCTCCTGAGGAAAAGGAAATAAGAGATTCCAGTAGTTTATCCTGGAATCCCTTAATACCCAAAGCATGTTTGATATGTGGTAGAATGTGTTGCTAACCATTTAGCGAGAGATCCAGAGTCTGAACATGAGACATTTATCAATTCACTTCTTTGAGCTTTGATTTTCTCCATTCCAAAATGAAGGGGTTGGACAAGAGTCAGTAGATCCTTGTTGAGCATTACTATTGGCCAGAGTGGGAGGGCACTGTTCTAGGGGCAAAAGTTGGGATGACCTTTAGATTGCCTTCCAGCCCAAATAATAGTTCTTACCTTGTTTTAAAAGGATGACAATCAATTTGCATTTCTGAGTATTCCACTCACTGTTGTATCCAAAAATAACACTGTAAATGTGAGACAGCAACAAGGAAATACTATCGCCAAAAACAGTTTCCAGGTTGGAGTAATTAACACTGGTTATTTGTTACAGAAACAGAGACAAGTTATCTTTTAGTCATTAGCACAGAAGCAGTGAAATTTGGTTTCTGCAAATCCAGTAAGATGCCAGGAGGAAACTGATTAGCAGAATGATGCAGGTGATACTGTTTGTCTATCATCTCTCCCTCACACTGCTACAGAAAAAGAGCTGTACTGGTGAGAGTCTTCATGGGCATGGGATGGAATATCATGGATCTTAAAGGATTCTGGATATTTTGTCTAGTTCCTTGCCCAGTAATAATACTAGTTAACATTTATTAGGTCTTACTATGTTCCAGGCAGTGTGCCAAGTGTTACAGTCACCCTATTATAATATTAAACCCCATGAAAAAGGGAATAGCACCATTGTTATCCCTAACTCCCAGCAGAAGAAACTGAGATTAATAAAGATTTTGTAATTTATCCAAAGACAGTTACGCAGTAAAGTGCCAGAGCCAGAAACTGTGGCTTCTCATAACCTTTATTCTGCTTCTAGTTAAATCCACTGTGCTCTGTGACCACAGACTGAACCCTTAATCCAGTTGGCATTCTGGGAAAACGTCTCGTCATTAGCGACAAGTAGAATTGGTAAGAATGTGAGAAGAGGTTTTGTTAAAACCGTCACCACTGACTGGGGTTTGAGAGAGAAAAGCAAACAGAAAACAAAAATCCACAACAAAAATCTTCCCAGCACACATTCTGCCAAGATAGATCTTCTGTGGATCAAAAGAATAGACTTCCTAATTCTGTAAGCAAGAGAAAAGTTGGGAAAAATGTAAGTCTAACCATGAAATTTCTGGGTGAATTATTATGAGTGTTGAAAGGGAAGTGAATAAACATAAAACATTAACTATATGCTGGCAACCAGAATAATATAGACTTATTCATAAAACATAGAAATTATTGTTAATGAATCGGGTCAATTAATATTTATTGTCAATCATGCGTTAAACCCTGTGTTGAATACTTTAAGAAAACATAGACTTACGTATTATCACATCTCAATTTTTATTAAAAGTTTAAAAATTCATGTACATGCTTCATAGTATTATATATGACCAAAAATTAGTATTGTCATTAAAGCTCAAGATATTCCAAGGATTTTTTTTTCTTATGAAATCACACAACCTCCTTTGAGCTCCTTGAAGGGGTTTTTGTCCTCTGGGATGCCCTTTACTAGTGGGTCCTCCCCAGATCTTTCTTCAACATAATCCCTCACTTCTTCACAACATTTGGATACCTTAAAGGAAAGGAGAAAAAGATGACTCTTGTTTAATATGGAATATTGCAGAATCCTAGGATGTATTTATTACAATAATTTTTTGCGTTCTATCTTTTCAACGTGATTCTTTCTCCCAATGCATATGTACTTTCTAGGCGAGAAGAAGAAATAGCTGCCCCCTCCCCTGTCCTCCTGGATATCTCCAGGCAAAGGATAAACAACTGGCCACACTCCAGCTAGGGATTCACAGCAGACACTGCCTCCAGCTTCTGTAAAGGAGACAGGATCCAGGGATCAGAACAGAGCTGGTAACACAGGCCAAGAATGTCACTGGAGTGGGGGCTGACCCAGTGGTGTAGTGGTTAAGTTCATGTACTCTGCTTTGGCAGCTCAGGGTTCCAGGCCTGGATCTGGGACACAGACCTACACACCACTGTCAAGACATGCTGTGGTGGCATCCCACATATGAAAAATAGAGGAAGATAGGCACAGATGTTAGCTCAGGGACAATCTTCCTCACCAAGAAAAAAAAAAAATGTCATCAGAGTGAACATTGATTAACTCTTTTTCCTCACTCTAAAAATGTGACCTGTAAAGGCAAAGGGAATGAATAATTGTTAAATTCCAGGCTTCTCACCACTCCTGGATTCTCAGAAGCATGCACATGCAATTTTATTTTAAACTCATCTACAATGATTGATCATGATAGTGCAGTAGAGGTGAGCTCCAAAGGGTCAGGGACCTTTGGCTGATTTGTTCACATGTACCCCAGGCACCTAGAACAGAGCCTGCTTTTAACTGGTGCTCATAAATAAATATTTGCTGAACTGAATCATTGGTTTTGTTTATGAGCTTCCTCCTCACTTATCAGCACCATTGAACAACTTTGGGAAAAATCATGCTTTAGTATTTTAATGGATTCAGCAGAACCTGTTAACGTACTATTTAACACGTCTTTTAGAGAGAGGCAGTATTCTATACATATGTAAATACAAATGTGTGTGTGTGCACATGCATATATACACTGGATCAAACTATTCACTTCTTTTAACTTTCAACTTGTTTCATTTTCACTTAATATACCATTTATGATATGAACACTATTTCATTTTTGGCAGTCCTTAATGGAAGTGGCCATTCTATAAGTTATCTAACTAATTTATTTGGTTTCTTAAAAAATAAAATCTTTACTTTCTGCCATTTTTGTTTGCAAATTCCAAGCAACATTAGACATAAAATTCAAGATTACTTCACAATTTTGCAAACTCATGATCCACATATTAGAACAAATTATTTCCTGCTGGGGCAAGGCCTTGGTCAGGTGGCTCCTTCATATGATGCTACTTGGAGTTTATACACACTTTTGAAATATGCAGTAACTTAGATTCACTATTTTTCTTCCTTCTCCAAACACCAGCTGTTTTGGCCCCAACCAGATGTCAGGAACAGAGGTTTAAATTGCTGTCTAATTGGGGCTGGCCCCGTGGACGAGTGGTTAAGTTCGCGCGCTCTGCTGCAGGTGGCCCAGTGTTTCGTTGGTTCGAATCCTGGGCGCGGACATGGCACAGCTCATCAAACCACGCTGAGGCAGCGTCCCACATACCACAACTAGAAGGACCCACAACGAAGAATATACAACTATGTACCGGAGGGGCTTTGGGGAGAAAAAGGAAAAAAATAAAATCTTTAAATTGCTGTCTAATTCAGGAGTCAGTGAAGGGTTGGTTTGACGGTATCTGGCTAGGATCTCAGGATCTGAGGAGCAATAAATTACCCAAGATCATATGGGAGTGTATGTGTTTAAAAATTATTTCAGGAAAGCTTATTATAAGTATATATAGGTTAATACAGGATTACCTGGCACGGTGGAAAGGGCATGGACATTGGATTCAGGTCACCCCAGGTTTCAATTTGCTCTCTGCCCACCTACCAGCTACGTGTGTATCTTTAGTTTAGATAGTTCATCTAAGGTTTAGCTACTTCCTCTATGAAATAGGAAGAGCAGCACTGGTTGCATTACGTGCTTGGCATGCCATAGATGCTCAGTCAAATGGTAGGCATTTTTAGCTATTACTGCAAAGATTGTCTTTAGTCTTTGCCTATTACTTTGACTTATAGTCATTGCAAATCTGTCAGCTTTAGAAACTGGATGCAAAGAGTTGTCTTACTCCGACAATACCAGTGCCTTGACAGCAAAATATGTTGAGGCATATTATAAATCATTCTGGTTCGTAGTTATCAATACTAATTAAAAAAATGATGATAGATAGCACTTGCTATTTACTAGGGATTGTTCTCAAAGCTTTCTACATGCTATTCCATTTATTTCTCCCAATTGCCGTCTGAATTAGGTGTTGTTACTATTCCCATTTACAGAATAAGAAATAGAGGCACAGGTAAGTTAGATAACTTAGGTGAATGTTACACAGGGAGAAAGTTGTGGAGCCAGGATCTAAACCAGGGGTATGGTTCCAGAGTCTATCCACTTAACCATATGGTAATGACATTATGCCATGCTGCGTCAGAGCTATGGGTTCAGGACCTGGAAGTTCCGCGTGTGTGTGTGTGTGCGCGCGCGCAGAGTTTTGGCAGTCTATTAAATTAGTTTGACTTCCAGACCAAGGAGACATTGAGTAATAGGGAGAAGGAAACCCAAAACCTGACAGATGAGATGTATGTGATGTTTACCCAAAATAAAGATTCCCAGGTGAGCTTGCCACAAGTGAGTAATAGAAATAAAGATAACCAAATTGCCTGCAAAACAACAATCCTGGGTATAGAAATAATAAAACAGCTTTTGGAAGTTTCAAGTAAAGAAGAGAAAATAACTCTCCTTTACCTCAAAAGTTTATTTTATTTTCTCCAAGTTATAAAGATAAGGATTTTAACTTTTGGTGTGTATTCCAAGCTTTTGTGCTGCTTATAGGTTTAATTTTATCTTGACAGCAAAACATGTTTTGCCTGTATGGAAGGGGCAGCAGGGAAGTTTGAGACAATTATAAACAGAAAAGGAGCCAGGATTCCAATTTTTATTGGGAGTAAGAGTTTTCAGCAAAATATGAAAATAATGCAAACTCCTTTTTTTGCTTTGGCCCGATAAAATGAGTTTTTAAAAGAAACATAAAATATACTCTTATCTTTTGTGGAGGAGTTTTTATTCTACTAACTTTCCTAAAACGAAGAGATCTAAAATACATATCTACATTTTTCCAAGCTTCATTTTGTTTGGTGGAAACTTTTATTTCTTTGCCATTTCTGCTCCTTCCAAAGGCGGAGAACTCTTGGTAACCATTTCCAAGATCTGTCAGATGTTTATAGGAGGAACCAGCGAGTTCTTGGGCTTGAACTCATTTTTACTGGCAAAGAAGGAATAGAACGTACTCCTTCATTACTGGCCATGACAGTGCTGAAGGGGATGAGGTCTTGGCTAAAAGTATTTGAGCCATATCAAATAAATCAAATAAAGAGAAGCTTATCAATTTAAAAGAGTAAAAATGAAACAGCTATATGCATTGCTTTACTTTCTTGCTCTGCTAAATATGGTCTCTGTCTCGTATTCTTCACTAATCCCTTAATCTTTTTTTTTGTGAGGAAGATTGGCCCTGAGTTGACATCTGTTGCTGATCTTCCTCCTTTTTTTGCTTCAAGAGGATTGTTGCTGAGCTAACATCTGTGCCAGTCTTCCTCTGTTTTATGTGGGATGCTGCCACAACGTGGCTTGATGAGCGGTGCTAGGTCTGCGCCTGGGATCTGAACCTGCAAACCCTGGGCTGCCAAAGTGGAGTGTGTGAACTTAACCACTACACCACCGAGCAGCCCCAATCCCTGATTAATTTTTATGTGAACAATTTATTTTTAGCTACATTAAGCCTTCCCAGTGAATGGTGCCAGGGAGGAAAAGTAATTTTTCCTCTACCCTTTTTGCTTCTGGCCTAGGCATCCCTGTAATAAAAAACGCAGATTAACCCAGGAGAAAAACAAATAGAAGGTTAATAACATGTATACCTCCTGTATACATGGGAGATACCCAGGAAAACTGAGTAACTCCCCCAAATGGCCCAAGACACCACCTTAAACACCATCTCCAGCTAAAGACGAAAGAAGATGTTGAGAGGTGGGGGAGCCAGTGATGAGAGGTGACCAGGAAAAGCACAGGAAAGAAACGTAAGGTTGTTAAGCAGATTTAAGTCCTTGCCTTCTGCATTGATAGGAGTTTCTAGAGATTTGGTCATCCTTCTCTTCCTGGTACAGAGGGGGAGATACCCTTACAAATGGAGATTTCCCATATAAATGTAAATGTCTCTTCCAAAAGGGTAACTTCTACTTACTTGGTGTCCAGAGATTTTCCTGTGTCTGCTGTTTCTTAAAAATAATCAGCCTAAATAATCCTTGTGCCAAAGAGGCATATTTTGGGGTGGCACAGTCTGCTCCCCTTCAATGGTATCTAACCTGGTCATCCTCCAGTGTGTCTAGCTTAAACTAAAATTCAAGACAGAGCAGCAGTTTACCAGCATTCTTTCCAGCGTTACTTCTTTCTTGAGCTGATCAACTTCCATCTTCAACTTGTCCTTTTCCGTCAGGTCCTCAATATTGATCACTGGCATCTTTTGCCTACCAAAAAGGTGGAAGGTTAGTTCATACATTTGAATTGCTGGACTCGATTCAAGTCAACATGAGCCAACCCTTGCCTCAGCCCTTAACTTACTAAGTGAGCTGTTTCTTTCTTTGATTTAACTTCCTGTGAGAATCGAGTTCTCATGAACGCTCTGAGCAATTCTAGCACTGCACACTAGCCTTGGGATTTTAAAGCTCCTGTATAATCTTTATTAATATGATTAAACCAAGCGCTTGACTCTAAACACCTGCTAGTAGGTTTGTGGGGAGAGGTCAGTTTAGTCAGTATAAAATCTTAAATACCCAAAGCTCTTCCTTCTCCCTGCTTTTTTGCACAGTGTAAAAATTTGGGTTTCCAACCCTCATCTCCAACTCCAAATCCCTTCACCATATGATTCATGCCATTTAAGTTAGTTTGAGGTCATTTCTGAGGACTGCTCATTAAGCCCCTAAATCACTAGACTATTATAAACTCACATTAACAGAGAACCATACAACGGGTTACTATAAGTTCTTCATAAATTATGGATTGAAATATGAACCAACAGAATAGAAATATAGCAAACAAACAACACTGTTAATCAGAAATAAACTAGCATATTACTTAGAAGTGTTTCTCCAAACAATATCTGGAATTTGTGTGTAGCTGTCACAGTGAATTGGATAGCAATGATGCAACCACAGCAGGTTAAAGGGCACATAGTGAGTCTGATCTATCGATGTACATCATAAAAGAATAGACTCTTCTGCACCCCTAGCAGTCTCTTGTCCTTCATTAGATCAATGGGCATTGGGAAAGATGGTTCAGTACCTGGTGGGACCCGTATGAAATGGAAAATATTTCATTGTAGCCACGTGGCATCATGTTTATAATCTTTCCTTTTTTGATCCTCTCTCTCTCTTTTTTGTTTGCCTGGTCCAATTTTTATAATAATGTATTTTTATGAAAGTAGACATATTCAGGCTACATCCTATTTCAGAGAACAATTTAACATTATACATCTACACGAAAATACTCTGCTAATCATATAGTAGCAGTTAACTTATTTACTTGTATGTATATATTTCCTTGTTTTCATTTCCAAAACCTTTGAAATTTTATAATACCTACTCTTCTCTGGGAAAGAGGTAGTTTAACTTAGTTTTAGGGACAGATGTTTAATCAGGCCAGCCCAGAGGTAGGAAAGAACACCCTATGGGTACCCAAAGCTAGTCTTTCCTGTACTTTTTTATTTTTGCCAATCTGTTCTTTTTTTAAGAAACAATATGACAACAGAAAGGTTATTTATTCCTGTGTAAATATCATTTGGTATTTGAGAGCCCATCTCAATTTTATTCTTACCTTCCTTCTCACTTCCTTCAGAATATCTATAAAATTCACAAACATCTATTTCTGCTGATGATTTTTACCTGTTGATATTGTCCTTTGTATAACTTTTCTCCATCTTGGGAAACATATTCCAATTGGCCATGGCTCTGACACTTCAGTGTGCATAAGAATCACTTTAGGAACTTGTTAAAATAGGAGCCTAACCTAAGAGGTGTTGATTTGGGGTAGGGCTTAGAATTTCATCTTCTCTGTTCCAGAGAAACCATACCATATTATTGCTAATGAAATGATCATTCCCTGGCACTTGCTAGCTGTACGGCCCTGACCAAGTTACTTAACCCCTCTGTGCCTCAGTTTACTAGGAAATAGAAGCAATAATATTACCTACGTTATGGATTTCTTGAGAGGAATAAAGACTGCATAACAGTATGTAGCACAGAGCAAGCACTCAGTACATGTTAGCTGGGTTACTCACTTACTCTGTACCTCTAGACTTTCAGACCGTGCTGTCTTACATGTCACTTGCTGACAGGTGGCTTTATAAGTGCTCTTACAAGATCATGTGGACATGATTTGGCTCCTTTAAAACCATGCGTAGACATTGATGGTGCTGCCCTGCCCAGATCTCCCTTTCTAGGGTGAGGTATTCGTCCCTCAGCAGCTGCAGGTGTTGACTGTTAAGGGCAAACCTTCTGCATGGGTTTGTCCTTGGCTGATGGGAATCACTTCAACTGGTGATGTCTGGAGATTATACCTTCAACTCGCCCCTGTGGGTGACCTGTGGCAAATAGCTGGCTGAAGTAGGGTTCTAACAGCCCACACCACTTGCCTCTGGGCTGAAAAGCCTTGGTGTAATCGAGAACCTTACAGAACTCCCCATAGGTTCAGGATGAAGCTAGACGTCTGAAACCATCCCTTTGCTTAACTTCTGCTTCATCCTCCTTTCCTCCTTCCTTCAGAGGTTTCCCCTGAGAGCTTACCCTCGATAAATCACTTAGACAAGGATCCTTGTCTTAGGCTCTACTTTTAAGAAATCTAAGACACTGTAGATTGTAAGGATCTTTATAAGAGCATCCATATCTTTTGTAACTTTATCTCCTTACTACTGCCTATTGCCCTGTATATTGTTAGGTATACAGAAGAGAATCATGAAGTGTTGATAAAGACACTTGCAAGCTATGTCACAAATATATACCTAGACATAGAGAAAAGTGCAAGGCATTTAACTTCATTTTATTAGCAAATGATTTCTTAACTCTAAAATGCTGTGATTCACCATGTTTAATAGTATTTTAAGTCAAACACACTTCATTTGGTGGAGATCAATCCTAGAAAATTCGAGAATGCTTGACAAATTTGATGCCACATGTCTTGCATGAGAAAATTTAAAGAGTGAGGATCACAACTCTCACTTCCCTCAAGGACACCCAGACCCACAGAGAAGGGCAGCATATATCGTCTCATGGAGAGTTCAGATGCTCAAAGTTGTTTTGAAGTCAAGGGTTTAAAAGGATTCAGATATAACCTCAACTAATTTACTCTCTATCCCCAAGCTTCCCCCTGCTCCCAACCTGGGCCGCTCATATCTAAGCCGTCAGGTTGGGCCACATCTCCACGAGAAGTCCTAAGAGGGGCTAGATCAGATTACTGGCCCTATTACCGAGCATCCCCACCCCTACCTTCACCAGAATATAAAAGGAGGACTCAAGACTCAAAACAACAGGCTAAGGTAGCAGTTACAGCTAACCCCGGGGAGAAACATACCCCCGTTAAGCAGAAGATATTTGTCCTTTACCTCTTTCTCCATTCTGCACTACCATCAGAGGAGCTAAGGTCCAAAAACAGTGAAGAGGAGGGAAAGGAAGTATTCCATCCATAGAGCACTGGTTCTCAATGGGGGCAACAGTGCCCCCTAGGGGGCCCTTTGCAAATATATCAAGTTGTTTGTGGATTTCGTGGGTGGAGGTGAGGGATGTTAGGAGGCTAGAACTATGTAGAGTAGCCCAAGTGTCTCACTAATGTCTTTGAGAGTTTCCATTAGGTTTCTTGGTAATTTATTTTAGAATTAAAATGAACTAGTGTAAAGTTCAAAGGCTACCTGTTTTGTTTATTTTTACACATTTCAGATAAGCGCATTTTGAAGTAAGAAAACTTGACAAAATATTTAACTTATAGGGGCTGTATTGGAGGAAAATTATGAAAATAATTTTTTAAAAGTCCTTTGTTTTATACGGAGAAGCAATCACAGAGTCTTTGAAATATAAATGTTGCTAGCAGTTTAAATATTTTGATTTTTAAACATTGTTTGATACATTTTTTTCAGAAAGATTCACTGTATTATGTACAATAAACTTGTAATCATATGGGTATAATTTTCTTACCTTGTACCATCTTTTTCATCTTGACATTATACTTGGGACTGTAAAAAATAACAGCTAACATTTTATTCATTCATTCAACAAAAATTTACTGTGTGCTGTTATGTGCCAGACCCTATTCTAGATGCTTGAGGGTAGAACAGAGAAAACAATTAGAGAACTTTGCCCACAAGGAACTTACATTTTAATTAGGGAGATAGTAAAGAAGATAAAAAATAAACTGTACCAAATTTTAGATAGTGATAAGTGCTAAGGAGAAAAATAAAACAGAGAAGGAGAAGGAACAGGAAGTGTCAAGAGAAGTGTTCAGATGATTGAGAGAAGGCTTCTCTGAGACGAAGCTATTTGAGTGGCAGCCTGAAAGAAATGAATGGGTGGGCCACGTATGTATCTAAGGGAAGACAGTTCCAGGAGACGGTAAGTGCAAGGGGACCAGTGAGCCAGTATGGACACAAGGAGCCAAGAGAATACGCGGAAGAATAGTATGCGAGATCAGTGGTCATGTAGGTCTTGCAGGGCATTGTAAAGGCTCTGGCTTTACTCTGAGTGACTTAGGGATCTTTGAGCATTTTAAGTAACAAAGTGACATTATATTTTAGTGGCATTACTTTGGCAGCTATTTTGAGGCTAGGCTATAGAGGGCAAGGGTGAGGGCAGGGAAGAGGCCTTTTCTGTAATTAAGCTGAGACATGATGGTGGCTAAAGTCAAGGTAATACAAGTGGAGGTGGGGACAAGTGGAGAGATTCTAGATATATTTTGAAAGTAGAGAGGATAGGATGTGCTGAGAGGTCACATGCAAAATGAAAAAGAAAGGGAAAAGTGAAGATAACTCCAATGATTTGGGCTTGAACAACTGCAAGAAAGGATTTGTTATTTCTTGAGATGGAGATTGAGAAGCTCGTGAGAAGGGGAGTTGCAAGCTTGAGATGCCTGTTAAACATTCATTTGAACGAGCAGTCTGCAGTTCAGCGGAGAGGCCAGAACTGGGAGAGAACCACGTGAACAAGAACAGGTGAGAACACCCAAGGTAAGTAGAAAAGAGAACAGAGGATTGAACGCTGGAGCACCCTAAAGTGAGAGAGAAGAGACGAAAATAACACAGGAGAGTGGATTTGTCGTGATGAGGATTAAATGAGATGATATTAGCTAACAACTTTTGAGCATTTACTGTGTGCTGGACACAGTGCTGACCACTTGTATACAATGCCTCTAACACGTTATGTCTATGTATCTACTCTTTTTTCCTTTTGTTTTTTTTACTTGGGCCAATGAAATGATAGCAGCTAACAAGTATTCATTCATTCAGCATGTATTTATCAACTACCATGTTCCAGGCATCTTGATTGCTAAAGGTTGAAAAAGCAAACAAAATCAGCTTTTTTAAATCTCTTACTGTGTTTATTCTTCATCACTGTATAAATCATTCTTTTCAGTTGAGGGTTTTTTTCTGTCACATAAAAAGTAGTTTGCGTTTTGGGGTTTTTTTCCTCCATGCAATCAGGTTGATCACAAGTTTTATCGTGTTTGGCTTTTGGAAGCCAGTTGTTTTTGTATCTATTGATATTTTGTTACATAAATACCATTCTCTCTCAACCTGTTAGCTTATTCTTAAGGTACAGGTGGCTTATAGACATTTAGATATGTTCTATGACAACTCACTTTCTTCCCCAGAGCAATTCTGTTTCTCTGTTTCTACTGAGCCAGGTGGGTTGGTGATAGTAAGTAATTTGTTTATTCCACAGACATGTATGAGATCCTCCTTTCCAGGTCTTGTTCTTAGCACTGGAATACAATGGTGAATAGGACAGGTAAGTTCCCTGCTCTCACAGAGCTTACATCATAGTGAGAGGATCAGACAAGTAAAATAAAATGAATAAACATAGTGACTTCAACTGATGAATGCTAGAAAGATAGTTTGTGATACCACAAGGTCATAAGGGACGACTGGGATGTGGAGCAACATCATGTAGACTGATTAGAGGTAGAGCCTGTGGGACCAAGATCCAACTGCCAGGAGGGAGACAGTGAAGCAAAGGTCAGGAGATGAGCATTTCATGCAGGGAGAAGGGCTAAGCAGAAGGAACAGCTCATGCAAAGGACTTGAGGTGGAAACAAACTTGTTGTACTAGGAAAATAGAAAACACAGTGTAACTTGAGGATAGTAAGACCAAGAGAGAGAGATGGGATGAGGTCAGTAAGGGAGGCAGTAGTCAGATCACACAGAGTCACTCAGACTGACTGACTTGAATGGTAAGGAATAAAATGAGGAGCTAATGGAAAGTTTTAATTTCATTTTGAAGAAGTGAAGTGTTGTGACATGGTCTAATTTGTTCAAAATACTCTGCTGTGTGGGGTTGAGTAGGGAACAAAAGTGGAAACAGGGAGTTTAGGTAAGAATCTAATGTAATGGTACCTTAAGAACAGACAGACTTGAACTATATTGGTAGCCATGGACATAGAGTTGGGCAGATTAAAAATGTGATTTGGGGGGGCTGGCCCCATGGTGTAGTGGTTAAGTTCTACATACTCCACTTCGGGGGCCCAGGTTCATGGGTTTGATTCCCAGGCATGGATTTAACACTACTTGTCAGCCATGCTGTGGCAGTGACCCACATATAAAGTGGAGGAAGATGTTAGCTCAGGGCTAATCTTCCTCAGGAAAAAAAAAAAGTGATTTGGAGACAGAATTGACAGGACTATTGATGGATTGGGCAATGAAGGGATGAGAGGTGTAAAGAGTGATTTCAAAGTTTTGGGCTTGAGAATCTAAGTAGAAGTGTCATTTACAGAAAGAAGGAAGGTTGGGGGTATATGATCAAGACTTCAGTTTAGGACATATAATGTTTGAGATGTCTATTAGACATCCAAGTGGAGATGTTAAATAGATATAAGTTTCTGGAATTTGGAGGTGAGATCAAGACTATATACATACACACAAATATATGTATATGTGTATGTGTATGTATGTATATGTGTGTGTACCTGGTTTTCATGTATATATACTTGAAATCACATAAGAAGAGAGTACAGTTAGAGAAGAGTTCTCAAAGTTGAGCTTTGAGTTGCCAACCCTTTAATGGGCAGGCAGAGGAGGAGGCCAGATTGATTGAGAAGGAGTAGTCAACTAGGTCGGGGAAAACCAGAAGAATGTGGTATCATAAATACCAAAAAAAAAAGCATTTCAAGAATGAGGAAGGATTTGAAACTGTTAAATACTGCTGAGAGGTTAGACAAAATATAAATGGGAAAATATGGTCTTTGGTGATCTTAGGGACAGCTGGCTTGGGTGTCACATTTATTGAGAGATCCAGTAAGATGTGGCAACATGAGTTGCCCTTGACAAGAGCACTTCCTGTTCATCCTCTTCCCAGTATGGAATTTTAATTGGAGAAGAATGTGGAAGAAATAGAGATGAGGAAGTCGAGGCAGAGGGTGCAGATAACATTTCTGCTAAATTTTGCTGGCAAAGGGAGCAGTGAAATGGGGCCCTAATAGGAAAGGATGTAGAATCAAATATGAACTTGAAATTTGGGGTGAAAAATATCAGGGATAGAGCACTCCAAGCAGAAATTATTAAGACCTGGGTGTGTGTGCTGAGGGGTAAGACAGGAGCAGACCTGACGGTGTGGAGGGGACAGAGGAGTGAAGTCCTTGAGAAGATGAGAGGGCGAAGGACCAGAGCAGCAGCCAGGGGGTTGGCCTCTGATTGGACCAGGGAATAACTTCCATTGTGACAGAAAGGAGGATAGAGAATACGGGAGATTCAGTTGATCAGTAGGAGCAGCCCTCTCTATGGCTGGTTCAGTATACGTAGTCCAGGCTAGTGTACACAACTCTCTCCTAATACAGACCTTTCAGTTCACCTAAATTTCTCCCTCAGCTAATAGCCAATAAGAGAAAAAAAGAAGAGTGGGTGTCCTAGGAGATGTATGCCACTTTCCAACTGCAGCTACTGCCTCCCCCTGCCCCCAAATGGCAGGCTGTTCCCTCTGTGTGATTTAAGATACAAAAGCTTTTCCACACAAAGCTAGAATAAATGAACATTTGGAGGGTTTATGGCACTTTAGTAAGTAGTGTATAACTAACAGGAGATTTGGGCTAGAGCATAAAAATGACAATATTTTTGCAAGAAAAGATGTCTTTAGACTTGAAAGGTCAAGGTCTATTCCTTTCTGCTAAATATAACCCTGAAAATAAGGACTTCCATGATTAATACTCTCAATTCTCTAATCTGATTATCAACTTTGGCAGATGTTTCTCTTAGAGCATTATAGCAATGTATTTAAATTGTAGCTATCTGTTTGTTCTCAGTTATAAACTTTATGTTTGAGTAAAAAGGAAACCTGAAATAGAGCTGTCCAGTACTGAAGCAGGATCATGAACACGTGTTATGTATGAGCCTGGCTTTGATCTTCACCAGTGTGGAAGAAAAGGATGTGGACACAGTGAGTGAGCCCAGCGGATCAGGATTCAGACTGCCTGTGCGAGCTGTACAGCTCTGGCCACATCCCTATCTGTCTAGAGCTTCAGCGTCTTCATTTGCAGAGTGGGGAGAATAAAGTATCTCCCTCAAGTGGTTATTACAGGGGATTCAATATGCTAATGGACTCAAAATACAGTGCAAACTCTCAACAAACATTGTATCCATTCTTATAGTTATTGCTATTGAGGTTCCGACATGGTATACAGGAGTTAGGGAAAATTCTTTCTTGCTTTCCTCATTCTTGACATGCCACTCTCCAGTGATTAGTAAACCAGGCTAGAATTCTGGGTAGGCAGTGAGGCTGCACTGTGCCGGAAAGGTCTTGGTTAAAATAGTACAAAATTTGTCCCAAGCTTCTGGGTGCTCTACGTGATTAAATATGCAGAAACATGAGCAATAAAAAAGATGGTCTGCATCACATGTAGGCATGACATTTGAGGGAACATACATCTAGCAAGAAGAGAAAGGGGCTTTCTGAGATTCTGCCCTCCTATGGAAGGTAATGCTTTGCTAGAACCGTAGCTCCTAAAATAACCAACCAAAGCAACCAGCTGACGATGGAATGAGACTCTGTATCCCACAGGCACAGGAGATGGAATGTTGGATATGTTTGCGTGGATTGGCTTTTATTTTGAATTTTATTTTGAGCTATTGCTTAACTTTTATTTGTTTCCTCCTCTATGGCCCCATAGAACCTGGTACACATTTTTAATATGTACTAAGAACACTATACCGCAGCAGTGTTATATAGCGTTCATGTGTCTACCCTATTATGCTGTGAGATCCCTAATGTGATTATTCATCTCTGTATCCCAAACACCTGGCACAAAATTTGGCACATTTTAACTATTTAATCTGCTTATTTTTTAAATAGGTCAATGAAAGAATGACCAAGTAAGAGACACATCACATACTCTGTTATCTTATCCTCCCTAGGGGGAACAAGAATAATAAAATCAGGCATAGGAATTGTCTCATCCTTTAAAGCGGGTCCACCTGTTATATAATACTCACAAATGCACTCTGTATCCGACAGAGGGCGCGTTAGAGTAAACACGTCCTATGCGGCCCCACTTGCTAGAAAAATGCCTAGTTGGTGAAGGTTGCCTAAGCTCTAACAAAACCTCGTGACCCCTCATCTCTCAGAAGAGATTAACTGCCTTTCTTAGCAGATGTGTAAACTTGTTACTGTCAGCTGGACTCATTTCAGATTTTATTTTGAGAGACCTTAAACTAACAGGCAGCAAGAATTCTGTTTATGATGAAGTTATAATGTAGCTCCTTAAGAGACTATGTTATATAATAAGTGTTACAAATATAATAAGTATCACCAAATAAGTGGGAAAAATTAATTCTCATTCACTCATAAGCTGAACATGCTGCCTCTCTCTAAAGTGTCTGACAGAGACGAAGACCATCTGCCTCAATCCTTACCTTAAATTTCATGGTCACCTTCTAAGCCTGTGGGGCTCTCAGAGGGTAGAACATCATGCTCAAGGCTTGGAAATTCTAGCAGCTACTGTGTTCCAAATCAACTTCACATCCATTTGCTATGGCGCCAAGGGGGGAGAAAGAACAGAGGCAGGGATCTGACCCATGCACACAGGCTCTGAACTCACTGTAGCTTTTGTGTGTTTCGATTCAGTGTTTAGTGTTCTACCCTAAGAAAGAGCCCGGGTCTGGGTATGTTAGAAAGAACACAGGGCTGAGGATCAAGAACTTGGGTTCTTCTAGTCTCAGGTCTACCAACAACTAAGGTAAATAAACACGACCAGTCATTTTATCTTTCTAGGTCTCAATTTATAACTCTGTAAAATGAAAATACTGGAACAGATGTATTCACAGTTTCTTTCAGCATTCAAATTATAAGAACTTCATGCCTAATTTTACAGAACTCCAAACCATTTTGAGCCTCTGTCTTTAGCCGCAGTCATCAAAGCTGTGACTTGGTACAGCAATGACGAATCAATCTGGGTGACTGTTCTTCCCAGTTCCCTCCAGCCTTGTACTTCCTGTTGACTTTGGATAAAGGAATTTTCTTTCTCAGCTATGTAGTAACCTTTGGCCCAGACATTGGTTTAAGAAGACAGAAGTACTACGACATCCCTAAGGAGGATATTGTGGTAGTAACATGGCTCCCTCCACATGGTCCTAAGGATAAATTCAGTAATTTATAGTCGTCCCAGGAAATTTAGATTCCCCTTATATTGGAAGATATCTTTTTTATGGACAAAAAAATACTCAACTGTTTTTCAATTAAGAGGAGTAATTTCCTTCCTGATAACCTGGCTTGACAACCTCAAACTTCTAACTACCCCACTTGTTCAATTCTCCTTCTTCCCCGTCCCTGCTCAGTGCTCATGGAGGTGTTAAAGATGCACCCTATTTGGCACAGAACAAGGGAAGGAAACTAACATTTCTAGAGTACTTCTGAACATGGATTTCAATCTGTGTCTACAGACTCTACCCCACAGAGGGGTGAAAAGCCTGGTTTTTGGACCCCCTCTCACTCCATGTGCTACACAGCAGGCCTGAGCGGACTCAGTACTCTGCTCTAGGTGAGAGAACCCTGAAGCTCCCTTCCCCAGAAGAGACCATCACAAAGTGATGTCTGATTGTGCCACTCCTTCCTAGGCAGAGAGGTGGCCTCTGAGCTCAGCCAAAGACAAGAGCTGATGGGAACAAAGTCACAAGTTTCAGTCCTGCAAGGCCAGTTCATGCTGCTCTGTGTCCTGATTGTGGTTGAGGTTCCATCTTAAAATTTTGTGCCAAGGCTCTCAGTGGGCACTGGGCCGTGGGATGATCTGGGTGGATTCGGTGCCTGTGTGTGAGGAGCTAAAGCATGTCTCTTTGAGTGCTTAAGCACGTTCCCTGTAATCCTCATAACACACTAGTAAGGTACAGTTATTATATCCATTTTATAGATAAGGAAACCGAGTCTTAGAGAGTTTATATAACTTGTCCAAAGGAGCAAAGACTAAAAACTGGGTCTCCTCTGCCTCCTAAGTCTATTTTCCCATTGCATCATGCAATTTCCCACAGTAATCTGCCCTATTTCAAAAGATTCCTCTTTTTATATGAAGCAAAAGATGATCAAAAAGTGCCAGCAGCTGACTACAAAGAACAGAAGTGATAAGAGTCAATGCTGAATGACACATTTGACTCAGCATCAGTCCTTGAATTTATTTTAGTCCATTTGGGAGATACATATTCAATCATATTCAAAAGAATGGAAATAGCTAAGTTTGAAGTTGAGTTAACTTTTCTCCTGAACGTGATCCTGGTTAAATGTTTGATAAAATTTCTCTCCACTAAGAATATTTGGGAGGTACTGGGAGGGTCTAATCTGATTTTCCCATGAATGGGTCTTTCCAAAACCAGCTGATGGCGTGCTGGAGCCAACTCACACTGGCTCTGGGGAACGAGTTGTACCCATCTATTTCCAACTCTAGCAGCTTGAAATTGGCCATGATGGGAGCATTTACACCATGGAAATCAGCAACCTCTATAAACCAGCCCTTCTTCTTTGTTTTTCCTACTGGAGAGCTGGTTGTTAAACATATATCCTTATATCTCTGACTGTTATACTTTTTTTTCCCCAGTTTTATTGAGAAATAATTGATATACATCACTGTATAAGTTTAAGGTATACAGCATGATGGTTTGATTTACATATATTGTGAAATGATTATTGAAATAGGTTCAGCTAACATCCATCATCTCATATAGAACAAGACAAAGAAAAGAAAGAAGAAAAGAAAAAAAATTTCTCCTTGTGGTGAGAACTCTTAGGATCTACTCTCTTAACAACTTTCCTGTATATTGTACGGCAGTGTTAACTGTGGTCATCATGCTGTACGTAACATCCCTAGTACTGATTTACCTTTGAACTGGAAGTTTGTATGTTTTGACCACCTTCCTCCAATTCCTCCTCCTCCCACCCTCCACTTCCGGTAATTACATTCTGTCATTCTTTTTTATTTTGTTGTGAGGAAGATTGGCCCCGAACTAACCCCTGTTGCCAATCTTCCTCTTTTTGCTTGAGGAAGACTGTTGCTGAGCTAAGGTCTGTGCCAATCTTCCTCTCTTTCCTGTGGGATGCCACCACAGCATGGCTTGATGAGTGGTGCTGGGTCCATGCCTGGGATCTGGACCAGTGAACCCCGGGCCATCAAAGTGGATATATGAACTTAACCACTACACTGCCAGGCCGGCCCCCTGACTGCCATTCTTAATCACAGATAGTCTGACAGCGTAAGTGACTCTCAGTATTTCCAAACAAGGTTCATTTTCCTAGGAAGAGGATTCTATGCCATGACATGAGGATAACTGAAAACTAGCACAAGGAGGTATAGTGTGCAAAATATCCCAGACTATTAACCCACTGTGAGATTGGGATTCTCAGAAACTTGGGAGAGAACTGTAAACTCCCTCCAATACCCTCAGGAAAAGGCAGGAATAACTATTCTCTTGAGACTATTGAATAGAAGAAAAGGAAAAAGAGGAGGAAGGGAAGACATGCTTATCAAGAGAACTCATTAAAATATTTTCCAAAAATATCTTTAATATTTCATGTCAAATCGCAGGGTAGATAATTTGTTTTGTTTAAATAAAAAGTTAGACTCTGGCTAAGATGTCAAAGGAGCAGGGAACTTTCACAGATGCACCGACATTAAGAAAGGTGTGGGGAGGCATTCCCCAAAGCCACCTCTCTTTGGACTTTCATGTTCCAGCTCAAAAATCATAGCTACAACTCTCAAGCATAGCTGGTGGGGGTGTAAAATGATAGAACCATTTTGTAAAACGGTTTGGCAGTTTCTAAATATTTTACCCAAGAGTAGTAAAAATTCCTTGTGTACACAAAGCAGCTTTATTTATAATATTTCCAAACTTGGAAAAACACAAATGTCCACTAATAGGCCATTTGTGGTATATTCGTACGTTGGAAGACGACGTAACATTTAAAAGGAACGAACTATACAATAACACAGTTGTGTCTCAAAAACAGCAGTGGAGCAAAAGAAGTACAGAACCGCAAATACTTTATTATTCTATTTGCATTAGATTCAAGAACAGGCAAAATCAATCCAGGGTGATCAGAAGAGTGGTTGCCCTCGGTCTAGGGATAGAAGGATAGACAGGGAAAGGATATAAGAGAATGTTCTGCAATGATAGAAATGGTCTAATTCTCGACTGGAGTGGTGATTACAAGGGTGTATATAATTGTCAAAATTCACCAAACAGTACATTTAAGATATATTATGAGCCTTTTATTAAATGTTAATTAGCCTCGATTGAAATATGTATATATGTATAAATGTAAATAAATACACATGTACTTAAATTTCTAATCTAATTAAAGGGTCCACTGCATTGAGCCCCGCTTCCCTTGGCCTTATGAACTTCATACTTTCTCTCTGCCCTTCAAATACGTGGATTTCGTGCTTTCAAAATGTGGATCCAGGCTTCAGCGTGATGCTGCAAACTGCAACCTTATGAAATCACCCCCAGGTCATTTCCCTCTAGCTTGTCGACTTCCCATCACTGACACATGCCCCATCTGGTCATCCCTGCCGGCTACAGAAGACAGTTTGTGAGGCAGGTTCAACTTGGGGAATTCCTCCCCCCAACACACTTTCCAGCGCCAGGGCGGCGAGAGTGGGAGTCACAGACGCCAGCCATGAATCAACCTCTCCTCCAGGCTCTGCACAGGCACGCTCCGCCCCGTCCGGGGTCGGAGGACGCTCACCCTACATAAAGCAGGCACCCAGGCTGTCTCGAGGCGGGACGCTGCGCACCCTCATCCCGCTGGCGCTTTCTTGGGATACTTCACCATGGACGCTGCTCACCCCCTCGGGCTGTTGCTTCTGCCGCTGCTCCTCATGGGGACTGTGCTGGGAGCTGCTGCTCAGGTGCCGTCAGGTATCGATCGGCCCGTCCAAGAATCCCTCTTCCCGCCAGGCTTTTTCTGGACCAGGCGGCCAGGGTGCGGCTGGCCATGGGCCCCCTGCACCCCATCTCTGCGCCCTCCTTCTCCCAGGTCCCTGCTGGGCGCCCCGCAGAGCCGTGCGATGGGGACACTTGCGCCCAAGTTCGCACTTTCTTTTTCTGCAGAGGCCCCTCTGCTCCAAACGGAGAGGACAGAATTCCCCGGGAAGCCTCTCCCTCCCTGAGATGTGGCTGACTCCCCTCCCTCTCTTTGGTTTTTCCTTCTGCCCCGATGGTAGGAAACAACGCAGAGATCTGCCTGCTGCCCCCGGACGAAGGGCCCTGCCGAGCCCGGATCCCCAGCTACTACTATGACAGGTACACGCAGAGCTGCCGCCAGTTCATATACGGGGGCTGCGAGGGCAACGCCAACAATTTCGAAACTTGGGCGGCCTGCGATGAAGCTTGCTGGAGGATAGAGAGTAAGTTGTCGCACTCACATTCAGAACTCTTGCGCCGCTCCTTGCACGGGAGAGCTGGTAGTAACTTAGCTAAGTTTTCAGATCCCATTTTCTACGGTAAGTTTTAGCCTGAGTTTTCTCAAGCATTAAGCATGGCTCACTGGTTTTCAGTTTCCTGAAAGTAATCACAAGTTTACAACCACTAACACATTTCTTCTCTCCTAACTGGCATTTATCATAACTCAGTGCCTGTGCGGGCTCAGGGAAAGATTTCACCGCAGGGCATAATAATGCAAGGGTATAATGTTTTAGGTGCAACATAAGTGCTTTTCTGTATTTATCATTAGTTCTAAACCTATGGTTTTTATGCCTCCTTGAGAACACCATTTCCTCATGTCGATTGTCCATCAATTTGAAATTGTATAAAGTTTTTTATTATTAAAGTGCGATTTAGCTAATTATAACCTCACTTTGTCTCCCGGACCCAAACATACCTTGGGTTACTGTAGGAATTAGTGGAGATGCATGGCACTGTTTTCTATTTTATTTCAATTATGTTTGTTATATCTATTAGGGCCTATAACAGAGCATGGGGCTTTCACGTTCAAGGAACTGAGCCAGGGGAAAATGCGTCTTCCTGTGAATAAGTTTGATTAACTTCATATGTAGACACAATCAGAACACCCGGAGAGAACAGAGTCGTCCCATTGCCTTTGAAAGATTTATCATAGCTGAGTCAGCTCTGGAGACGCTGTTTAAAAAAGCTAAATAACTGGATTATTGGGCAGCTTTTGGGGGATTTACTATCCCAGCATTAAATATGCCTTTTCCCGCCACTTGTTTATGAAAATACAGTAAAGTTTTGAAAGTAATACTAAGAAGGCTAATTTTTGACTAACATTGTTTTATGCCTTCCTTTTACTAGAAGTTCCCAAAATTTGCCGGTTGGAAGTCAGTGAGGGGCAGTGTGGGGAGCCCAGAAAACAGTATTTCTTCAATCTAAGTTCCATGACATGTGAAAAATTCATATCTGGCGGGTGTCACAGCAATCAGAACCAGTTCCCAGATGAAGCTACTTGTATGGGCTTCTGTGCACCAAAGAAAAGTAAATACTATTTTTATGGTGTTTCTATTTCATTTCTTTATGAAGACTTTAGGGTGAAAAATCGATAATTTGATGTGGAATTAACATGGTTTGCGTTCTGGTGATTTCACATATAGTACAATACCAATCTTCATACTATTGCCCTGTGACGAAGTATTATTATCCCCATTTTTACTTTCGAGAGTACAAGCTAGAAGTTCGCTTGCCAAGCTCTCAGGGCTGGAAAGTGACAAAGCCATGATTCAAGTTTTTGCTTCCTCTTCTGCATTGTTTCTTTAGAACTATTTCTCATCTACTCAATTTATACATAAAAAATTCAGTATTCATTAATGACTGCCATGACCTCTGGTTTGTATGGAATCAGTTGTATGTACGAGATAGTGGAATATATACAGACTTAAGATGGTGAAACTTGAAAGTTTCTTTCTAAAGTTTTTGGTTAGATTTCTGTATCCTTTAGTTATTGCAAACTGGAGCACAAAGATCTCTATCCCTCTTTTCTCTCTTCCCATTTCTTATCTCCCCCCCCCCCCGCCCCGCCCACAGTCCCTGAAATGATGGGTTCCTTGGGCAGTATTTAGTATTTGTAGAGAGAGACAATACAGGCATTTTCCCCAGGCACCGTGGAGACACCTACATTTAGATAAATGAATCCAACAGCAAGGAAAACTTGTTTTGGCAGAGTGTTTGGTAAAGCTCTATGGCTATACTGTGTTGAATAAGCAAAATTTTGAATTAATAAGGAGATGTGTTGCTGGTGTTCTCTTATGTTGTGTGTGTAAAAGTATATGTCCTAGTGGCTACCTGGGAATTAGATCCATGTATTCCTGATTAATAATGGAAGGAGAACTGATAAAAAAAAAAACGTTTAAAATAAAACTACCAACATGGGGACAGCCTGTTGGTGCAGTGGTTGACTTCATACACTCCATTTCAGTGTCCTGGGGTTCCCCTGTTCGGATCCCAGGCACGGACCTGCACACCCATTATCAAGCCATGCTGTGGCAGGCATCCCACATATAAAATAGAGGAAGATGGGTAGAGATGTTAGCTCAGGGCCAATCTTCCTCAGCAAAAAAAGAGGAGGATTGGTGGTGGATGTTAGCTCAGGGCTAATCTTCACCAAAGCATGTCATACATCATTCATTGAAATGTAGGCCATTCTTACCTGACCATATCTGTTTTTTGGGGTTTAATTTCTTTACACATTTAACTGATACAAGGACAGAGCTTCAGGAGAAATTCTGTCCAGTTTATAAAAATTTAGAATTAACACAATATAGCATGTAAGCTTTCTTGAAATTTGAGGCATACTTTTTAAATGGTTTAGTATGATATTTTGGATTCAGAATGAAGCTTTTATGGGATTAGATTTTCTTCAGTTACTTCTGTAATCATCACAGTTTATTAAATTTGGTATTATTGCATTTCTAATTTTATTTTCTTTTTCATAAAGGTCCATCATTTTGCTACAGTCCAAAAGATGAGGGCCTATGCTCTGCTAACGTGACTCGCTATTATTTTAATCCAAGACACAAAGCCTGTGAGGCCTTCACCTATACTGGCTGTGGAGGGAATGATAATAACTTTGTTAACAGGAAGGATTGCAAACAAGTTTGCGCCAAAGGTAGTGAATTTTCTCTTATTCACTTTTTAAACTAACTTTATAAATAATTCATAAGGAAAATTTCATTTTTATCTATCCATTTTACTAATAGCATATTGCCATTTCTAGACTACGCCTGCATAAATAGCACTTTAGTACTGATCAGTTTTGTCAAAATGTGTATACTGGCCAGCTACAGTATCTGGAGACAGAAGCTGTATCCTTGTGTTTTAAAGGTAGAGTGTTATTAACTGAGTGAATCGTGAGTGAAACTGTTTTATAATCATTAAAAATAAGATGAGGGGGCTGGCCTGGTGGCATAGTGGTTAAGTTTGTGCACTCCACTTTGGCAGCCAGGGTTCGTAGGTTTGGATCCCAGGTGCTCATCAAGCCATACTGGGGCAGCATCCCACAAACAAAACAGAGGAAGATTGAGCACAGATGTTAACTCAGGGCCAATCTCCCTCATCAAAAAAAAAAAAAAAAAGAAAAAAAGAAAGAAAAGAAGAAAGAAAGAAAGATGAGATGAGTTTGTAAGCGTATTAGAAGTGTGGTGATTTATAGTTTAGCCTACAAACTGGAGACATATGATTTTTATTTTTATTTTGTTGACTTTAGGCTTGAAGAAGAAAAAGAATAAGAAGATGAAAACACTTTTCCTTGCCAATAGAAGCCTGAAACTTCAGAAGAAGCAATTTTAATCGTTTTTTCTATATGTCATCTTATGAATATTATTGCCTTTATAGTTATAGCTGAAGAATAATATGGTAACATGGGTAAATGAATCATTAGTGATTTATTCACCAGTTTTTATGGATACAAGTCACTTTTGTGTATTTTTATATATAACTAGCTGCTATTCAAATGTGAATCTATTATTTTTAGTTTACTGTTCAACTATTTTTCATGAGGTTGAATGCTCGCTGTGCATAAGATACAAAAGCAAATGTGACTCACCCAGTTCTTGGGGTTGCTCTTTCTTATTTCAGAAGACGATAGTAACTGAAAAGCGTAAGACAATATAATCATGTTCTTTTAACACATATGACTATAAAAAGGACCAGCAAATACATTTCGTTTTGCATTTAAAAGTTAGATTATATTTTAGGCCCAAAGTGATAAACTTACAGATTTACCAACACTGTAAAAAATATTAAAAGTGCTATTATGTAGACATTACTAATGTACTTCCATTTTTATTGTGTCATTTAAAAGATAATAAAATAACTTTTTTGACTGAATTAAAAATTAGTAAATTTATTAAAGTCAAAAATGTTCTCCTCGGGGGGGCAATTCTCTCTCTTATCTATCCATGTAATCCATCCCCACTCACATGTATATGTTTGTGTATGCATAGAGAGAGACGGCTTTTGGTAGTTTTCCTGTTGTTATACTATTTCCTAAGACGTAATGGATCGGAGACCACTAAAGTTGTTAAAATTTTTTATCGTTCAAGGTGTTTGTTTATATTACACCAGAGGCCATGCGTGAATTTAATAATTTAAATTCCACTAATAAATTATTGTTGATAAATATGATCATTCCAGGTAAACAGTTTTTTTCTTTCTCTATAATAAAAAGATTCTAAAATATTCCTACATTTTCTTGGCAAGATTAATATGTTTAAAAGTATGCCCCTGATTTTGCAAAATTGTAAGTGCATTTGCCTTTCGCTTGAGCAATGTCTCTTTTAAAAATCTTTCCCAAACGTATTGTGACAAAAATAAAAAATGGTGTATGTGCGAGGACATTCATTGATGTATTAACTGGAGTAAGTGAAAACTAGAAACAAACCAGATGCTCATCAATAGGGGATTGGTTGAAGAAATTATGGATGAAAAATGAGCAAAATATCTATATATGGATATCATGTGACCCTCAGAATACACTAAAAAACCAGGGTCTAGAATAATTTGAATAAAAACACACACACACAGATCACAGAAGATAAAAGATAATAAAAATGGTTACCCAAAAGGGGGAGGGAGGAAACAGAGGATTGGACAAGTATGGAGATAAAATTTATGTTAATGTACCTTACTATATAGTTTTCATGTTAGAGCATGTAAATATTTTGCATAATTAAAAACCAAATTAAAAATAATAATAAGCATTTTTAAAAAAATTGAAAACAGACCAAAAGAATTGAACCCAAATGAATATCAAATAGTGTGAACTCAAAACTTTTGTTGTTCAAAAAAAATTTTATTTCTATCCTTCCTTCAAAAAGTCCTTGAAGCAATGAGAACCTATCAGCAGTAAGTACATGTACCATCCAGATGGTGGTCTCTAAATGCTACTTCTCTCTAAAAGGAACCAGGGCTGTTAGGAGAAATCACTGAGTCCAGGTCCGAGACAGGAAACATGTATGATGGGCCATCTTATTCCAGAAAGCAAGGAAGCTATCAAAGACTAATCATGTCACAAAAACAGGAGAGTAACATTAATGGGATTCCACTGACCTAAAATGAGGCAATATGAGCATCAAAACAAATAATGACCACAATATATATATAAGTACATAAATATGAATATAAAATGAGTTAATAATTAGACACACACATGCACACCTCCTTGGTCACTTTTGGAGGTTGCTAGGGTGCTATCTTATTACTTGGAAAACTGATGAATTAACAGAAAGAATAAAACATTTATCCTTTTTTGCTTATCCTTAAAAATTGTACCACAGGGAAACTAAATAGTGTATGAGAGAATGTTATTCATGGAAGAATCCCACCTAATACATGCATTTAAATGTTAGAAGAGACCTCCTAATGAAGGTGTGCAACCAGGTAATGATCATCTGTGGATGCTGAAACCATAGCATGAAAGGTTGTTGGAAGAATTAGGCTAATGTCTCTGAATCTATGGATAATTTTAACTTTACTTAAAGTGTGCCAATAGACACTATTTGCTTCCTGATATGATACAATAAGAAGTGCACAACCCCTCCACATGAGGTAATCTTGCAGAAAGAAAAGGAGAAAAAATTGAACCTGAAGCCAGTCAAGCCTTAGATCTTACTATCATATTGCCAGATTATAAGGCAAGAAAGAAGCAAGTTAGAAGAAACCAGGGAGTCAATCCGCCAAATCCGTCGTGTTGGACACGCTACAGGAGAAATATCCTAGTTTCCCAACAAACCAATGAAATTTTCAAAAGGAGGAGGTAGTGATTCTACAGACTTCAGACGTAACAACAAAAAGCGTGTCATTAAAAGGTTTTTTGGTTGAACAAGGCCTGTATTTATGACTTTTTTGGTGGTTTGGGAGAATGGTTATAGCAGAAGAAATGTCTGTGCTCCGGGCTTGTCCAGTGAGCGGTGCAGCGACTTCAGGGATGTGGGGGGTTCCCAGCTCTACAGGGCAGCTGGATTTGGTATTTGCTGCCTTTAATCCCCCTGTGGCCAAAGCCCTTAGGGGATCACAGACCCCACTTAGCCTACAGCTGTGGCTTTCTGCTCAGCATGGGTAGGAAGTAGATTCTTTTGATACAATTGTTCTAGTACCCAAACCTCTGCCATTTTATTTTACTGAAGAAATAAATAAAGCTGTCGTAGGACATTTTGCAGTCGAAGGGAAATTCCTTCTTGTCACAATCAGCTTGAAGACAAGTCACTACTTTGGTCTCACCAGACAGACTTATTAAAAGGAATGTCTCATTCTGTGACACAAAGACACAAAAAGAAATGGGCTGGCTTTTAATAACACAGTTTTTAATTGAAAAAAAGTGGCTCTGGACTACCACTCATGCCTCCTCATACACACACATTGCCACATGCTGAGCCACAGAAGCTGCAGGGGAGACTTCAAGATTGCCTGGATCACAGTCCCTCTGAGTGTACATGCCATGTCTGCCAACAGTCTTGTAGGCATTTAGCTAGTGACATTATTCGGTCAGGGAATGTCCTTGGGAGTGGCTCTTCCTGTGTTATGACAGTGACTGTAGAAGCTTGTCTTTACAGCCTTCATGTTTCTATTAAAACATAGGTCTTGTGATAAAAATAACAAAAAGCAGAAATGTGAAGAGTTGTAGCTTTAAAATATTCTTTGTCTATATATTCTGTTATAAACATAGAGATGGAGGCCAGCAAATGTGGGAATGAGAATCATCCAAAATTATATCTTCTCCCTTAACTCCTGTATTCAGTGGGTCACCAAGTGTATCTATTCAGAAGTCTACTCTAATCCTCCTTATTTTATTCTGGGAAAATGAAAGCATTTTCCTAAGTCTCCTTCCTGCCTATGTGTGCTCCATATCCAGTCATCCACACTGAGGCCAGGCTAATCTTGCCAGAAAAAAAAAAATCTTATCAGGCTACTCCTCTGCCTAAAATCTTTCAGTGGTTTCCTACTGAATCTTCATGTTATTGTCCAAGTCCCTAGAGTGCCACTTAAGACTTCTTACTAGTGGACTATGACATTCCTCTCCAGATTCATCTCCCCATTCCATCGTCACCTGTAACCTACAATTTAGTTGCACTAAATTATGTTCAGTTTCCAAAGCATGTCGTACTGCTTTATTTTTCTATAGTGCAGTTATCAAAGTTTGTGCATGAGAACCATCTGGGGAGCCAGGCACACCCCAGGCTCCTATGCCCCATGCCCAGGGATTTGGATTTAGTGGCTCTGAGTTGGCACTCAAAGATGTACATTATAAACAGTGACTCCAGCTGATGAGGAAGTATACTTGCATCATACTTTGAGCAACACTGTTTTATGCCTTAACCAAAGTTTTTTTTCTTTGAAAATAATATCCTTCCCTCCTTACTGACTACTTGACAAGGTGAATATTCTTGTTGACACAGCATTCCTTGACCTACCCCAAGCAGGTTTCACCATTTTTTTCCCGTGGGCTGGACTATACCTACTATAACTTCCTAGTTGTACCAATACAGTATTTAATTATTTTCCTAGGAGTTTTATTGTTAGAGTGTTCAAGTTTTTCAAGCAAAATTAATAGTTTTATTCATGTTAAAATATATTATACTCACTGTATACTATAGCATAGAACATAAAAAATATAAGGGTGAAAATAAAAACAATTGAGAATTTCACTATCAAGTGATTAACAACCACATTTCTGTTTCCTTGAGGTGGAAATAACTTAGTTAAGAGGTATGAGCACTTGACTGTTCTCAGTATATATTGACAAATCACATTACAAAGTTATATCAATTTATCTCCATCTAAGAATGTATGCAAATGCCCAACACATTGGGTTTTAAATAAACCGCAAAATGAATCACTTCTTCGTTTTAATAAAATGGTATCTTATAATTATTTTAATTGGTATTTCCAAGATTATTAGTGAGGTTGACCTTTTTAAAATTTTATATATTTTTTCTTGTTAAAGGTTAATACTTCCCATTAAACTTAGCTTATAATTTTCAACATAAAAATAGGACTAATATTTTATAATTTTTAATTTAATAATGAAATGCTTCAAACATACAGACAGTTATAGAAAACAGTACAAGTGACCCAGTTTAAAAAGCATGATAGAAGTTTGTGAGATTTGTTTCAAGTGCTTTTTCTATTTTAAGAAATGAGATGTTGCAAATAGAGCTCAAGACTTAATTGCTCCTCTGTCATCCTATTTCCCCTTCACTCCCGAGAAGAAACTGCTCTACTGATGCTGGAGTATACACTTTCTGTGTATATTTTAATGCTTGTATTATAAATACATTCACCCACAGCAATATGAAGTATTGTTATATGTGTTTTTTTTTAAATTTTTTTTTTAAGATTGGCACCTGAGCTAACAACTGTTGCCAATCTTCTTCTTTTTTTTCTGCTTTTTCTCCCCAAATTCCCCCGGTTCATAGCTGTATATTTTAGTTGTGAGTCCTTCTAGTTGTGGTATATATGTGTTTTTAAATTACTTACATAGTGTCACATTATGTGTATCCATTGCCATCATGCATTGTTACCATTATGTTTTAGATATACCCTATAAATACATATTGTTCGATGTAGATCTGCTTCATTTGTTTTGACTACTATATAGTATTCCACTACATGAATATAGCACAGTATATTCATTCATTTCCCTATTGATGGATATTTAGTTTATTCCCCAATTTTTGCTATTATAAATAATATGTTACTAAATGTTTATATACATATATCATTGTACACATATATGTACCTTGAAGTGGAATTGCTAGTTAAAGACATGTCAATCTTCAACTTACTATATTTGCCAAATTGGTCTCAAAAATATTTGTACCACTAACCAGCAATATATAAGAATTTCTATTTCTTCAAGTTGTTGACAACTTTGGGCATTGTTGAAGTCTTTCATTGTTGCCATTCATATGTGAGAAATTGTACCTCATTATTGTTTTAATTTTTATTTTCCTGATTAGTAATTAGGTTAGAAATCATTTTTTCATATTTTATTGGCCATTCTCATTTCCTCGTCTATAAATTGCGTGTTTGTATTCCTTTCTCATTTTTCCATTTTACTCTGTATCTTTTTATTATTAATTTCTATATTTTCAATGTATTCTGAGTAAGAATTCTTTGTTAGTTATATGATTTACAGATATCTTCTTCCAATTTGTGAAAATAGTGATGTTATTTTGTTTTTTTTTTCCAAGTTGGATTATGATGCTACATTACTTCATGATACGTCATACAATAGGGTTCATTAGCACTTTCTCAACTCTTAAGTTGATTATATGATATCATTACAAGAAAGCAGGAAGTATGATATTTGTGCCAAAGCCCAGTAGATCATGAGATATTTCATTAATAAAATGCAGTAACATTTTGAAGAAAGTGATAAGAAAAGTCTTATGTACTCTAAGAAATATTATAGAGAATATAAAAAGAAGCAATATTGGAAGAAATACTGGTGAAGAATTTCCCTAAACTAATTAGAGACATAAGACTGTATATTCAAGAACCTCTACATACCCCAAACAGAATAAATACAAAGAAAAACACAACTGAGCACATCATGGACACTTCTGAAAACTGAAAACAAACTGACAATCTTCATATACATAGAGAAAACAGAGATTATACCACCAAATGAGCATCAAAAGGACTTATGACTGATATTTCAACAGAAACTATGGAAGTCAGAAAATGACAAGGTAACATTTTAAACTGCAAAAGAACGAACAAGCAATCAAACCCTGCAAACCCATATTTCTATACCCAGCAAAAATATCCTTTAGCATGGAAGCAAAGATGTTTACAGATAAACGAAAGCTGAGAGAATTTGTTTCCAACAGAGCTGCATGACAAGAAACATTAATAAGAATTCTGAAGGAAAAATGATCCTAGATGTAAGCACATTGCAAAATGGAATGAGAGCACTAGAAGATGCAAAGGTGGAAAAACATAAATAAACATTCTGTTTAAAAGCATTATTATATCTCATGTATTTAAAATGTGTAAATTTAAATACATGGAATTGATAGCACCAAAGGTAAGAGTGTTGGTTAATGGAATTAAACTCTTTTTAGCTTCTTGTATACATTGGGTAGTATTACAACTTACTAAGTAAAATTCATATAGTAATTTTAACAGCAATCAGTAAAAGAACAATAAAATATGTATAGTTAAAAAGCCAATAAAGAATGGAATAATAGGAAAAATGGGATAATAATCCAGAGGAAGGCAAAAAAAAAAAGGAAATGAAGAAACAAGGAACAGGTGGGATAATTAGAAAACAGTGGCAAGATAGCTGATTTAAACCCAACTGTCTCACTAATATCATTAAATATAAATTAACTAAACACTCCAATTAAAGGAGGAAATGGTCAAATTGGACTAAACAACAAAAAATCCAAGATCCAACTCCACTGTTTATTAGAGACACACTTTACATGCAGTTATAAATATCTGAAAATAAAAGGAGCGGAAAAGGTATTCCATATAAACATCAACCAAAATACAGCTGGTGTAGAAGTTTATTAATGTCAGACAAAGAAGACTTGAGACAAGGAGAATGACCAAAGGAAATAAGGGGTATTTCACAGTGATAAAAGGTCAATTTAATCAGCAGGAGGACATAATAACCATAAATGTCTACAGTCTAATAAAAAGCTTAATATATGAAGAAAAAATTGAAGGAACAAAAAGGAGAAATAGACAAATCTATAATTATAATTTGATATTTTAATGCATTTCTTTCAGTAAATGAACAAACAGGAAAAAATTAACAATAGAGGAAATTTAAATAACGCAATTAACGCTACACTCAATGCATTTAGAATAAACGTTATTCTCGAGTGCCGATGAAATATTTACCAAATGGACCACTTGATGATTCATAGGGAAGTCTCAACACATTCCAAAGAATAGAAATCACAGAGTATATTCTCTAATGGCAAAATTAAACTAGAAATTAATATCAGAAAGATGATTGGAAAATCTGTAAGTGTTTGGAAATTAAGCACACACTATTATATAACACGTGTCAAAGAATAAATCAGAATGGAATATATTTTCAGTTGAGTGAAAATAAAAATATGACCCATCAAAACTCTGGGATCCAGTTAAAATCATGATCAAAGGGAAATTTATAGCTCTAAATTCATATACTGAAAAAGAAGAAAGGGTGAAAATTAATATTCCAATCTTCCATCTCAAGAAACTAGAAAATTAACTATAAATTAAATACAGACTTAAGCACCCCCAGAAGGTAAAAGAAAGGAAATGAATAAAGGTAGTAGCAGTATGGAAAATGTTGAGAAAACATATATAAATTTTAAGAAAATGAACAAAGTCAAAAATTGTTTCTCTAAAGAGATTAATGAAGTATTTTGTTAATAGCAAGATTTTAAAGAAAGAGAAAGCACATAAATTATCATTATCACAAATAGAAAAGCAGACAATATTACAAGTCCTAAAGATGCTGAAAATAGAATTAATAGATAGTATTAACAAATTCATGTGAATAAATTTGGTAATCTAGATGAAATGGACAAATATCTTTAAAAACACAAATGGGAAAACAGGAATAGCTATATAATTTGTGGAGTCTAGTGCAAAATGAGACTGAGGGTTTCCTTGTTCAAACATTAAGAATTTAAACATGGTGACAGTTAAGCATTAAACCAAGTGTAAGATCCTTGTAAGTGACGTGACTGCACAGGCTGCATGCCCTCAAAGCTGGCCCTGCTGCCAAACCTGACATAAAAATAGGTAGAAGTTCTGAATATTCCCACATCTGTTAAAGAAACTGAAGCCACAATTTTCAACCTTTGCACAAAGAAAACTCCAGGCCCAGATGACTTCATTGGTAAGTTATTCTAGACATTTAAGAAGAAATAACTCCAATTTGCAAAATCTCTTCTAGAAGATAATAAAAAAGGAACACTTCCCATTTTTCAAGACTGAAGATAATAATGGGCAAAAGCATTACAAGGAAGAAAAATTACAGGCCAATTTCTCCTTTGTGATTAGATGCATAAAACTTGAACAAAGTATTAAGAAGTCAAACCTAGCAATATATGATACATTGTGACTAAGTGTATTGCCCTAGTATAAGACAGCTTCAGTGTAAGAAAATCAATCATTGTGATTGATCACATTAACAAAATAAATGACAAAATCATATAATCATCTTAATAGATGCAGAAAAGACATTTGATAAAATTTAACTTTAATTCATAATAAAACATTTATCTCAACAAACCAGTAATGCAGGAGATCCTCCTTCATCTGCAAAAGGATGTCCACAGAAACCTATAGTTAACATCATAATTAATAATAAAATATCGAACACTTTCCCTGTGAGTTTGGAATCAGATAAATTTGTCCAACGCCACCATTTCTATTCAAATTTTATTGGGACTCTAAAACGCTGTAAAAATTCAGGAGAAAGAAATTAAATCTATAAAGATTAGACAGGAACATGTAAACTGGTCATTATTTGCAGATAACATATTTGAATAATTAGAAAATACAAAAGAATCTAGAAACAATTAGAATTTATAAGTGAATTTAGCAAGGTCACTGGATACAAGATCAGTATTAAAAAAGTAATGGCATTCCTACATACCAGGAGCAAACAATTAGAAAATGAGATATAAAAGTACATATAAAAGTTTCCAAAAAATCAAATGCCTAAGAATAAATCTAATAAAATATGTGCAAGAACTTTACACTGAAGGCCATAAGATATGATCAGAGAAATTTGAAAAGGTCTAAATAAATAGTGATGAATCAATTGGATACCCACGTGAAAAAAAAGGAATCTTAACCCTTAACTCACACAATATAAACAATTAACTTGAGATAGGTCATAAACTGAAATGTGGAAGGTAAACTATAAAGCTTCCAGAAGAAAATCTAGGAGAATATCTTCCTGACTTTGGGTAGACAAAGGGCCCAGGACACGAAATACTAACCATAAAAGAAAAGATTGGGGGCCACCCAGTGGCGAAGCGGTTAAGTTCATGAGCTCTGCAGCTCCCGATTGGCCAGTTCGCATACTGCCTGTGGACATACACACTGCTTATCAAGCCATGCTGTTAGCAGCTGTCCCACATATAAAATAGAGGAAGATGGGCCCAGATGTTAGCTCAGGGCTAATCTTCCTCAGGAAAAAAAAAAAAACAAGATTGGTGAATTGTACTTCATAAAACTAAAAAGTACTATTCATCGAAAGAGCCTATTAAAAGTAAAAACGTTACTATAGACATCTCTTTCAAGGAGTTTTGCTGCAATGGGGAGCTAGGGAAACGCTATGCCAACTAGAAGCAGGATCAAGTTTGTTTTGTTTTCTGATAGGCTAGGAAAAGTAGCATATTTGTATGCTGATGTGAATGATCTAGTAGAGAGCTTGTGTGGGAAGGAAAGCAGGGAATTTGGAGCTCTAGTTTTGCGTAGGCAACAGGAGATGGGAGCTGGAGCACAAGTGAGGAAATTTGCCTTCGGTTGTACCATGGGTAGTTGATCTGTGGTAACATGTAAGAAAGCAAAGCATGTGGATGCAGATATTTATAAGTGAGTAGATGTGGTGGGAGTCTGTGGGATTTCTCATCTCTTCTGATTGCTTAATTTTCTCAGTAAGGAAGCAGGTCATCAGCTGAAAGTGAGGAAGGGAGAGGAGGTTTGGGTGGTTTGAGGAAAGCAGAGGAGATCCGAAATAGTCTTTCAGGAGAGGATGAGAAAGGATGGACTTGCGATACACATTTTGATAGTCTGACAACAATGATGACTCACTTGAGTGTGTGGTCATGAATATGGTTTTGTGCTTTTCTATAGTTATCATCAGCTTATGGGGGCTGACCTAAAGCAAGCGGAGAGACTAATTTAACCAAGGTTGTGGTTTTTGTGACATTAGTACAATATTGAGAGATGCGGGATATATGTAAGGAACTGAGAGAAGAATAGATGCAGCGTATATATAAGGATATGATTTTAATATTGTCACGAAATTTAAACTAGATGAAGAGAACAGGGAAACCACTGAGGAGAGAGAGAATGAAAAGGTGGTAGGATCAACAGACGTGAAGTCCCAGGTACATTGTTGTTGAAATAAATTGCTGATATTTTTCCCTCTGTGATAGTCTTTTTGCCTGAAGCCCCAGAGGAGTCTAATAATTTTATTGCTATCAATTAATATAAATATATCAAAATTGATCAAAATTTAAATACTTGCTTTATTTCGTTTTTCTTCTTGCCACATATATTTTATTTATACACACACATGATTTGCTTTGCTTATTTTCCATATCTAGAATTTTTCTTTTGAATAGCTTTCTCTCACTCCTTGTCTCCTATTTTGTATATTTTCTTTTATCTCTTTTCATTCCTTTTTCAAATGTTCCTTTACTGCCAGTGAAAGCTAGTCTTTGTTGGACCCTTTGTAATTGTCTTTTTTTCTGAAATGATTTTTTTTTCATTTCTTTCCTGAGTCTGGTCAATTCTATTCTTTCCATTTTCTACATTTTGTCATTTCTATTCTCAATTTCGAGTCTATTTTATGGTGTGTTTTCTTATCTGCCATTGCTTGTTTAATATTATGGACTTTGTATTTGAGTGTTGGTTATGATTTTTCTCTGCTGCATTTTTAGGAATATTTTCATCAAGTGAAAAAATGGTTGCACTTTCTTTTTCTCCTAGTAGTTTAATAGGGATGTTGTCTGATTTTCTGACCATTTTGAAATGACTTGGATTTGCCTGACTCAACAACAAGAAGCATCCTTATGGAGCGCTAGGAGGGGTCTGGGTGGCCTACTCGGTTTCAAGTTTTCTCAGTTCAAGAAGACTCTTCTGTTGGTACACAGAAGTAGAAAGTCTTTAGTAGATGAGGCCCTTTTTGCATGATAGTGTGTCTTCTCCTTCTGTGATTAGTTCACTTTCTGTGAGATTCCTGTTTTCCGTCATTTCTTCCGTCTTTCCATTCACTGTGGAGCCTCCAAGGGCTATTTCCTTTTTGTAGGCTGTCTCACTGCCACCCTAAGCAATGCCTTCCCAAGACTGCCACCTCTGGTTCTGTCGCTTCCATCTCTCTTCTCCCTCTCAATCCCCAGCAACCATGGTTTTGATCCACAAGGTCTCAGACCCCAGTTAGGTGAAAACCCTCTTTTCTTGGGGTAACATTATTTGTATTTCACCAGCTTCAGAACTCCACTACACTCTCCCTTTTTTTTTATTTTGCAGAATCTTCTCATTATTTCCTCAGTTACATGTAAACTGAAGTTTGTGTGTTCCCTTTGTCTGTTTTTGCTCTAGATATAAGTTATGTGTGGTTTTATTTGATCTCTTATGGATCTGTACCACCTTTGGAGAGTTTATGGAGAGACTATTATTTAAGTATCCACCCTTATCCTAAGGAAATCTGACTCCTAAACATTGTTTTATAACTAAAATAATATTTAAGTTTTAAAAACCATAGACCAATTTTCCTTTTCTTTTTTTAAACTCACTCTGATTTTTATATTCATATCTCTTAATGCATACAGAATGAAAATTATATGTTGACACTCCCTTCAGAGCCTAAGCTCCTTAACTCATAAATGCATTTGTAACCCTATCTTATCTAGTGTTTGATGCTAATAGATTCTTCAGCAAAGACACAAATTGACATGGTCCTAGACTAGAGTTTTGCAGTAAAGGCCAGCTGTCCCCTCTGAGACTAAAATGAAGATTAATCTTGCATTAATTTTATACCTTTTGTTTAGATAGTTCTTTTGATATTTGATACTGAAGAGATCTGTCCTCTATTCTTAACCGTCTTCTGGAAATTTTTCATCCGCATCACAGCACTATAATTTTCATGACATATTGATATTCTGCGTTGTGTTTTAAAGTTGATCTTTTCAGATAACTTTTACTTGTAAAGTAAATTTTTTTTTACATAAAGGAGTTATTCAGCTATAAATTTTTAAAATATATTCTCAGTCTTTTTTTATTTCTTGAGTTTATTGGAGCTAGATGAATGATGGTGTATCATCAGTCTAATTATTACCTGCTAAAAATGAATGTTTGTTTCAAATACAGTCTACAATTTGAAGTGAACAACCAAAGCTATTTACAACTTTTTAAGAAACATTGCTGTCTATAATAAAATGTGGTAAAATGCTATTTTATAAATCAAACTTTTGTATGTAAATGTCATTTCTCATAACTAATAATCAAGGCTAACCTAATCTCAAGATTAAGTGCTATGCTTCAAGGAGACAATTATCTTTAAAATCAGGATATGTCTAAATTATGAAGTCACTAGTCCTAAGAAGTGTTAAAACAAACATTTAACTACTGAAGGCCAGGTATTTTCTCTTCTTAGAAAATAGACAAATGGTTATTTCCTGAATTCTTTTCTAAAGATTTGTATCAATTTTTACAATAATAACACAGTGTTTTATTTCTCTTTAAAAGTAATTTCTTCACCATTTGGATACATTTATTCTTCAGGTTAATTTTAGAATCTGTTTTTCAAGTAAAAAAATAATCCATCCCACTAATTGGATTTGTATAATATACACACCATCATTTGCAATAGAATTATCATCTGCAATATAAGAAATTTGTCAATAAGACATAGTATGCAGTTAGGGTCATATTTCTATCTTCTTTACTTTATTGAATCATATTATGATTTGTTTCTGGACCCTATCATCATAACACATGGAAGATCTAGCACCAATCTATGAGAATTCTTTTGCTTCATTTGGATGGTTTAAGATTACTGGGAGCTGGGAGGCTTTTTCAGTTGCAAATGATAGCTCCAGACATTTAATTTTAGAGTCAGGGAGAAGCCCCCTCTCTGTCCATGGCGCCTACTTATCCTTTTATAGAACAGGATGCACTATCAACAATCATCTGCACCTCTGCCTTGCTTCTCTGTGCTGTAACAGGGTTGTTTTGCCAGCCACTTGTCCAAATCAACTGGTCCTACAAAAGAATGTAGGCCCACACTGAATTCATAGCCTATTTGCTAATATTGGAGTCAGGGATATTCTTCGCTCAAGCATACCCAGGCCTCGGGAGCTCACTCACAGCCTCCTTCTCCTGAGGTGTTCCTCAAAGATGCTGTGTCTGAAAGGAATCAGATTTGTTTCAATCAGGACATCTATAACCTTTGCCCTTTGCCTGTGTCAGTAATTCCCCAGGACTCCATGCTTTATTTGTTAAGCCCTATGGAAATAAAAGGCTGACAAAACTCTCTTTCCCTGCAATGCAGTTAGGTCCAACATTCTAAGGATAGCTCCTATAAATTCATGCATCTCACTCCTTTCTAGGGATGACAACCCTAAATACCCACCTTCTTCCTTCAAAGATGTATTATCTTTACTGTTTTAAAGATGAAGAAAAGGGTGAAACATTCATGAACCTCTCTGGTAGGGCATTATAACAGAATAACAAAAAATTATCCCCTGGTACATCATTATTTATTTTATGTTTAAAGTTTATTTTTCATTTCTTTAAAGTTTTGTTGTTTGTGCTAGAAGAGGTGTTTTAATAAATCATACATTCTAACTGGTAATTACTATTAAATAGGAAAACTATGATTTTTTTTGCCTAGTTATTTTCTGATTAATCAAATACCAAACTTTTCTTATCTGTTATAGTACTATTTTAGTTGATTTTTTAAGTTTCTCCATAGAGTCACAAAATTCCCAAATAATAATTTATCTGCTTGTTACCAATATCTAAACTCTTTATTCTTTTTTCCTGCTTTGTTGCATGGGCTGAAATTTCCAGAAACAATGATACATAGTAGTGAAGAAAGTATTTTTGTCTATTCCTGACTTTTATCAACATACCTTTTGTGCTATTTACTGCAGGTTTGAAATTAATATTATTTATCATATTAATGAAGTATAATTATCTTCCTTATTTACTGGGAGGTTTTTCCTTATATCAAGAATAGATCATGGATCTAGTTAGACAGATTTTCAGCATATAAATGGGATCATATTTTTTCTCCTTTGAAATTTTGATATGATAAATTATCCAGTAGATATATCAGTATGGGCTTATGTATAAATTCTTAAAATAAGCCTTATATGAACACTAAAGCTTTTAATATAGTTCTGAATTCAAGTTGATCAGTTTAAAAGAAACTTTATCTAAAATCTGTAGTTCTTTTCTTTCTAATGTTCTGTCAAATGTCGGCATTAGTGTTATGCTAGACAAAAAAAAAGGTGTATTCCAAAATAACCTATCTTTTTCTATGCTCTGGGATTTTATAATATTATAAAATTTATTTGGGTTTTAGATGTTTTTAATAACCCAAACAAACTATCTAAGCCTAGCACTCTTTGAGAGTAAGTTTTCTGTTAAATCTTATCCATTTTATATATGGCTTTTGATTTATTCAGGCTTTCTGCATCTTCTTGGGTTGATTTTGGTAATCAATCTTTTCCATTAAAGTAATTTGATGGAGGCTTTCAAAATTTTTAGTGCTGAATTTCACACCAATCTTTTTAAAAAGAATTTTTCATTATTTTATTCTTGATTATAGCTTTGTCTAACTTATTAGGCTTTTAAACGAAAAAGGTTCAATAAGTCTGCTGTTCATATGTGTTCTAATAAATTAATTTTTGCTTTTACCTTTAATTCCACCATTTTACTTTTATAAGTACACAAATTTTATTTTGTTTTGTTCTTTTACTTGAAATAGCTTCATATGGAAAATTTGAAATGTAATGAGAAATAAACTAAAAATAAGAAATCTGTGATAAAATTCAAATAAATTCATTCAAAAATTCAATAGTACTAATTTTAGCGGGGGTTAAAATATGAGAGAATTAAACTGAAAAATTATGTTTACGTGGAAAGGAAACTGATTGGAATGAAAGTATTCCAGAAAAGTAAAGATATTTACCAATATTTGATTTTGTTAGGTTGAATGTGATTACTAAAAAATAAAGCTATAGTGTGTAGTTTACAAATTCTTAAGGAGAAGAAATGAAATTAGAAACATAATCAATTCAAATGAGGGCAAGAAAGGAGCAAAAAAGAGTCAAAAGCTACAAAAGCCAGGACAAGTAGAAAGCACAATATAAGCCAGTAGAAATACATTTAACAGTAACTACATTAAACGCACTTGGAAGAAATTCTAAAGACAAAGATTATCTTCCTGAAATAAATAATAAATTCTAGCTCTTTGCTGTTCAACAGAGACTAATCTAAAACTATAGATGTAGATTGACTATGAAAGGACTGAAATATACACCAGGCAAATACCAAATATGTACCAGATACAAAAGTTAGTATATTTCTATTATTATTATAAGGCCAAAATTCCATCCAATATTCAAACTTTAAAAATAAATTCACTAGGGAAATGTAACTATTCTAAACTTCTGTGTACCTAAGAACATATCATTTATCTATGTACCTACCTAAAACAAAACATCACAACTCTACAGAATTATAAGGATAAATGGACAAATATACTACTACAGTGAGAAATTTTGATACACTTAGTAATTGATGGATCAAGACAGAAGAAAAATCACTAAGTATATGTAGACTGTTAAACAACTCAAAGCGAGTATAAGTTGTATCCAATATCGCATAGAACACTGTCCCCAAACTGAAGAATACACATTCTTCTAAAGCAGGGGTCAGTAAACTTTCTCTGTATAGGGCCAGACAGCAAATATTTTAGGCTTTGCAGGACATAGTTTCCGCTACAGCTGCTCAACTCTACTGTTGTAGTGTAAAAGCAGCCACAGACAATACATAAATAAATGGATATGTTTGTGTTCCAATAAAACTTTCTTTAAAAAAACAAGTGACTGGCTAGATTTAGCCTGTGGGCCATAGTTTGCTGACCCCTGTTCTAAAGCATACATAGAACATTAATGAAAATCACCACCTAACCATAAGGCAAGACTCAACCAGTTTCAAGGTATTGGTATCATGTAAGCCACATTCTTTGAAAACAATACAGTTAAGTTTAGTTATCAGCAATAAAAAGTTAACTAGAAAATTACTTTTGTTTGGAAGTTTAGAAAAACCTTCCTGAATCAGAAAGAAATAATCAGAAATTAAAACATAATTTGAACTGAATAATAATGAAAATATTACCTATCAAAACTTATAGAAGGCAGCTAAGAAGTTCCTAGAAGAAAACTTATTGCATTTAATGCATATATTAGAAAATATGAAAGGTTTAAATTATGAGTTGAGCATCTAACAACTGAGATTAAAAAAAAGAAAGGATTAGATTGTCAGATAAAACTCACATGAATAAGAGATCAAGCTTTATTTATGATATCAAGGACGCAAATAATCAGAGAGCATAGTCAAATCACAGAGAGGTCTAGCCCTTCGAGCTGGGCACCCTCAGGTCTTTTGTTTGTTTTAAACTACATTGGAAATTCTCTGGCTCAGGGCATCCATACTGAAGGAGCCATTTAGGTCATAAATCATTTCTTCTTTATACTCAGATGGTTATAACTTATATGATATTTTCCAGGCAATCATGTCCTATAAATCTATAAATTCCGAGTTCTTTAAGCAATTCTAAATAACCAGGCACACCTTGCTAAAAGCCTTTCATAGATAACGCCTCTCCTTCTACAAAACCATTTGGTTTGTTTGCTATAAAGTCTGTCATTAGTATCTTTACAAGGAGATTAGAGAGGGACATTTGCCTTCTTTCTTTTCCAGGGGCAACTCTTCTTCTGGCCAGCAAAGGAAATGCATGGCAAACCTGCTGCTTTAATCATTTACTTCCCAAGAAACCAGACAGAACAATGGAAGAAAGCTAAAAACGAAAGAAGACAAAGCCCAAAAAGCCCCAAAGCAGAAAACCATAGAAAGATTAATGAAGTGGAAACAGAGATAAAGTAGACTGAATAAGCAATGCTGAACAAACACACCCTGGTTAATTGAAAATATCAGTAAAATTGGTAAACTTCTGGCTACATTAACAAAATAAAAACAAAGAAAGGAGAAAAAATCATCAATATCAAAAGACATAAGTACAGATGTGAGTAGAGATTACAAGGATAATAAGACCATATTTGCCACAATTTTTATGCCAATGAATCAGAAATCTTGGAGAGAATCCAAGAGGAGAGAATCCAAGAGGAGAACCTGCAGCCAAGCGAGTGATGACAGAGAAACTTGAGGCAAAGGATTGTCGGGAGCTGCAAATGTTATTATCTTAGAACTAAGACTGAGAGGAAGGTAGGAATAAGGGTCACAGGATGAAATGATTTTGTTATGTCCTCAATGTAGAAATGAAACAACCAACAAAAATAAGAATGCAAAGGAAAGAGAAGGTGGAAAACAGAATCAGCCATGACAGCTGGGAGTCAAAGGACACCACTTACAGATGAGTAGCTGGAATAGTAACATATTCACAAACACAAACACTAAGATCATACTGTTGAGTGAAATTATACAGTTAAACTACCAGTGAAGGGTAGAGTATATGAGTTAATTGTATTGTAGCTCATAGTAGGGAACAAATAGGTAGGGGCTAAAGAGGAAACTGAGGGCATTTTATAAAAGTAAAATTACAAAGTAGCTAGTAAAAAATAAATACAAAACTTCTGAAATATCAGACAGCTGGAATGAAAAGCAAAGAAAATAGGACAACTCGTGAAATACATATATTTATAAAAATAGAAGAGACTTCTGGTTTCCTGTCTGATTTATAAAAAGCTTGGGAGTCATCATTTTGTCCTCACAAGAAGACAAAAGCTGAACAAACTGAAAATCAACAACTCTTCACAGATATAGCAGATAATTGAGGTCACAGGATAAACTCCCCTGAAACACTGAAAAGAATGGTGAATACCGAGGATCACAGCTTACGAGGAGCAGAGGCCCAAGAGCATAAGCTCACAGCTGAAGCCAGCAACTAGTAGGAACACTTACGTGGAAATTGACTAACATCTCGAGCCTGAGCATGGGCTAACTGCAGAGATTAAAAACTCCCAGGGGCCCAGCCTCTCATGCTGAACATAGTCTCATGCTACTGTCTAGCATTCATGCTCCTAGCTATTTGCCCAATGAGTTGAAAACTTATGTCCACACAAAAACCTGCACACAAATCTTTATAGCAGGTTTATTGATATTTACTAAAAACTAGAAGCTACCAAGATATCCTTCAATAGGTGAGAGAATAAACAAACTGTGGGTCCATCCTAGAGAAGGGAATATTATCAGCAATAAAAAGGAATGAGCTATCAAGCCACTAAAAGACATGGAGGAAACTTAAATGCATATTGCTAAGTAAAAAAGTGTCTGAAAGTCTACATCCTATATGATTCTAACTATGACGTTCTGGAAACAATGAGACTATAGAGACAATAAAATGAGCAGCGGTTGCCAGGAGTGTGAGGGGAGGAAGGCAGGCATAAATAGGTCGAGCAAGGTGGACTTTTAGGGCAGTGAAACTGTTCTGTATGGTACTCTAACGGTGGGTACATGACATTATCCATTTGTCAGGACCATAGAACTGTACAACACAAAGACTCTACCCTAATGCAAACTATGGACTTCAGTTAATGATAGTATACCAATATTAGTTCATCAATTGGAGCAGTTATACCACCTTAATGTAAGATGTTAATAATAGGGGAAATTACTTGCAGGAGAAGAAGGGATAAATTGGAACTCTCTGCTCAATTTTCCTATAAATCTAAAACTGTTCTAAAGTCTATTAATTGACAAAACAGAATAAATAATGTAACATACTATGAAAAGACTCAAATATACCTGTCATATCAGTGAAGGTAATTTGATTTAAATCACATGGAAAACAAAAGATTGTATCACAAAGAAAAACTTACCTCTGTACTATATAGAAGAGACAAATCTAAAAGTAATCTAATTAAAGTTCAAAATAAAAGGAGGAGTAAAGGCAAATAAAAAGAAAACATCATTCTTAGTTTGAGACACAGTAGAATAAAAGGTTAAAAACTAGATTTAAATCAGTCCAAGAAGGACATAATATAATGTTAAGGGATATGACTCACAATGAAGATTCAGCAGCTATGCATATCTATGTACCTCTAACATAGAACCGACTTTCCCACAGCTTATGTTATAGAGATGGTGGAGCGGGTAGTACTTAACAAACCAGTCAGTTGTACAGCTGAAGCCAGCAAAGTGTACAGAATAGCTCTTTACTTCAGTTCCAGTCTTTCCCAGGGCTTCCTAAATGGTATTTTCCATGTGGCAGGTCTGAGGCTTATAGAGTTTTTGAGACCATCTTTAGATAAAGAAGACAATTTACAAATTCAAAATTAGGTACAAAAGTGCTTATTTTGAACGAGAAAAGAAATGACAGTAAAATATTGGAGTCTGGGAGATTCAAATTCCTTTTTTCTAAGGTCTTGAGGAAACCTACACAGATATGCTTCCCAATTGCACCCTGGCTACCCCTGCCTCCAGAACACTCTATAACTTCCAACAACACCCACTATTTACAGGGTCCATGCAGGTGAAAACTCCTGAATCTTAGTCTTCATTAGCATCACAGTAAATCGACCTCTGTACCATGACTATTATTCCAATATATATTGGAAATTGGAAAAATCTCCCATACCTACAGGTCCACAGGATATGGGGGTTCAGGAGGATCCTCTGTTAGCCCCAAGCTTCTCCCCTAACCACGAATGCCTCCATTCCTGACTCTCAGGAAAACAAATTGTGGCTTCCCGTCTGGAGTCACTAAAGAAACATTTTCTTTTTGGAAACTCTTTCCCTTGTAGTCCAGTTGCTTTAAAACCTTTGTTCTCTACCTCAGTGTCTTGTCTTCTAGCCTTGGCCTTCGGTTCCAGTTCTCTGTCAGAGTTGCACATGGCTGTGTTTCTGAAGGGAACAGAAGGTGGAGGTGGAAGGCGGTCTTTGGGTTCTTTAAGTTTAAGGAGCTTATGGGGAAAATGGGTCCTAAGAGTGAAGTAGCTATAAGATATTGATCTCAGGCCTTTCCTTCTATTAAGTGTGACCTACTCTTAACCTATCTCCTAAACAGGACTATACTTAACATTTCTTTCTTTCTACCTGGAATTGTAAAAAAACAATAAAAAAGCAAAAGCTTACCTTAGCTTTATTATATGATAGTTTCCAGGAAGAGGAAAAATAACCAATTCTGACACTATTATGGTCTTTATTCATCTCATGTCTTCAAGAGGTAGAGTATATCTTGAATACGTTTTTTTCCAAGAAGATTACATCAATGGTATATTTTATAAAGAACTTTGAATGCCTTTCTTTGTTCTCATATATGAGGAAGAACATGGCTGGTATATCATTTCCCTCCAATTCACATAGACGTTATTCAATTGCTTTTGTCATTTAGTGTCTCAGAGAAGAATTCTGCATATGTTGAGCCTGTTATTTAAGACTGTAGCAAGATAAGAGCCTTTCCCGTCCACATACTTAAGAAGGCTTTCTGCCACAGCTGTGCCTATAATTCTAAGGTGATATTTCTCTTCTTGCTTGTAAGTCCACTCTCTCTCTCTTTTTCTTTTGCATCCTGGAAAAACTTGCATAATTCTTCCTCCTCTTCATTTTGTTTTGTCAGTTTCAATTCCACCCTTTCTTTTCTTCCTCTCTTCTTTTCACTGAAATTCTGATATTTCATTGCTAGTTTTCTTACAGTCTTGACTTGCCTCTTCCCTCTCTCCTCTAGTTAGGCTCTTCTCATCTCAGTCTGTTCAGTCTATTCGGATTTCTTCTTTTTCACCATGGCTGTCTATTGGCATTCTATTTTCTAAAATGTTTTTCCTGTAGTAGATCATTTTTGGCTATTTTCTTTTACGTTGAGTCTTTAAAAATATGTTCCTTCAATGTGAATTTATGATGTGGTTTCATAGATCCTATGCTGGTTTTATACTTTATGCTGTTTGGTATGAGAAGATATCAATTCAACCAATTAAGATAGTGGGTATAGACTTCTCTTGGTCTTATTTACTGCCGCTCTGTTTGGTGTCCAGATCTCTACCTCCGAGCTGGAGATGGATCTATGTACTGAGAGCAGTGATTGGAGGTTAGCAGGTAATATAGGCAGATTTGCTAGACTGATATAAGGCATTCTTATGTTTCCACTGTAAGATGGTTTCTAACATTCTGAGCTGGAATAAAAAACAAACAAAGGCAAAACAGAAAACTTCATGCTGTGACTCTTCTCCTCTCAGGCTTGTCAATGGCATTTATTTGGAAAAGCATGACTCCCAGGATGCAATGTTCTATGGTCATCCCTCTTCTCCATTCTCCATGTTCTTCTGCATTGTTTAATGGGAGTCACAAGCTCTAATTGGCTACATATAGAAAGAGCACTACTGATGAGAGATGGTGATATCCTGCTTCCGAGACAGCCACGATATTCTCCTGCTTCCTAGTATTCACCCCCTTGTGTAGGCCCTTCCCACATTGGATCAGGATTGGTCTATGAGACCAATAGCCCACAACAAAAATGGTGGGATGTAACTTCTGGGATTCCAAAAGCTTCCGTATTGAGTGTTCTCTCACTCTCTTTCTGTTCTCTTTTCTTGGTTACTCATTTTGGGCAAGACCAGTTTCCATGTCTTGTAGACACTAAGGTAGCCCATGGAGCGAACCATGTAGTGAGGAATAGAAGCTTGTCAACAACCATAAGAGTGGGCTCGGACATGGATTCTCCGGCACCAGTCCAGCTTTGAGATGACTGACACCCTGGCTGCCACCTTGACTGCAATCTAGTGAGAGATGCCGAGTCAAAACCACCAGGTGAGCTGCTCTCAGATTCCTGACATTCAGAAACTGTGTGAGATAAGAAATAATTGTTGTTTTAAGCTGTTCAGTTTTGCGATAATTTGTTTTGCAGCAATAGATAACTGTATACGAATGAAGGAAAATATTTTGGCTTATCTCAAAAATTAGCACCCACAAAGTATACGGATGATTGACAAGTTTTGTGGTGGTTTAGCCAAAAAGTTTTTTCTAAACTAGGAAACAGAGAGTAAGAGAAGAACAAAGAATCTTTCATTCAGAAACGGAAGTTTTCTCTATTTTAGCATGGCTGCAAAGCAGGCAGGAGTTTGTTTTTCAATTTAGTTCCTTTAGTTTTACAATTAGTGCAAATTTCTTTCAGACTCTGATAACAGGTTTCCTAGTTTTTAGTTTCTAATTTTAGTTTTCAGTGTTATGATAAATTCGTTTTTTTCTATATCTTCATAGACATTTTTGTGACCATTGGGAAAATCTGTAACAGGATATATTAGGCTGACTCAATTTTGAACCAGAATTTCTATAATAAAATTAATTACCTATGAGTTCAATTATTTTAAATTTATTAATGTTTCTTTTATGGTCACGATATTGTATCTTGGTGAATGTTCCCCAATTAAGATTGTGAATTTGTCTATTTCTTTTTTCAGTTCTATCAGTTTTGCTTCATCTGTTTTGAGACTCTTGTTTGGTGCGCATGCATTCAGCATCATTACCTGTTTTTGGTAGACTGATCATTTTATTGTTATATAATATCTTTCTTTCCAGCAATTTTTTTTCTCTGAAGTTTATTTCATCATATATTAGCATAACTATTACTTCTTTTTTTAAGTTAATTTTTAAGTGCTATATCTTTTCCATCCTTTTACTTTCAACCTACCTATGTCATTGAATTGGAAGTGTGAGTTTCTTGTAAATAGTTGGGTCATGTTTGTTTTATTCACTCCATCTTTTGCTCACTGTATTTAGACCATCTACATTTAAGTAATTATTGATACGCTACTACCAATCTGCCATTTTATTCTTTGTTTTCTGTTTCTTTCTTTTTTGTTTCTCTATTTCTGCTTTCTTGCCTCCCTGTGGGATATTTCAATATTTTTTTAGGATGCCATCTTGTTTTATTTAAGGTGTTTTGAGTGTATCTCTTTGTATAGTTTTCATAGTGGTTGCTTTGTGTCTTAACATATACACATGTGACTTATAACAGTTTCCTGGTATCAACATTTTACAACTTCAAGCAAAGCGTGCAAAGCTCATTTTGGATTAAGTTCCTTTACTTTGCCCACTTTTAAGTGTAATAGTCTTGAGTGTCAGATGGTTTTATAATTTTCTTTTTCAATCATCAAATATGATTTACAAAACTGATGAGGGAAAGTCTATTATATATACCCCTTTTTCTCCTCTTTCCATTGTTCCTTCTTTCTTGGTACCCAAGATTCTTTCTTTTATAATTCTCTTTCTGTATGAAGTACTGCTTTAACCAGTCTTTAACGGTAGGCCTGCTAGCAAAATTATTTTTAGTGTTCCTTCATCTAAGATGTCTTTATTTCTCTTTAATTCTTAAAGGATAATTTTGCTAGATATAGAATTTGCAACGAAAGTTATTTTCTTTCAGCTCTTGAAAAATGTCCCACTTCCTTCTTATCTCCATGGTCTCAGACAAGAAGTCCTCTGTCACACAAATTGATATTCTCTATGGGCAACTTGTCCTTTTTCTCTGGCTGCTTTCAAGAAGTTTTCTTTGTCTTTAGCTTTCAGAAGTTTAGTTATGATAATGTGGATTTCTTTGATTTATCCTGTTTGAGGTTTTCTCAGCTTCTTAAATCAGTAGGTTTATGCTTTTCCCACATCTGGGAAGTTTCCATCTATTATTTCTTCAAATACTATTTTTTCCCCACTCTTCCTCCTCTCCCTCTGGGATTCCAGTGATCTGAATGCTATTTCTTTTATTATGGACCTATAGGTCTCTGAGGCTTTGTTCATTTCTTTTTTTTTTTAGTCTATTTTCTCTCTGGTTTTCAGACTGGGTGAATTCTATTAATCACTCCTCAAGTTTACTAATTCTTTACTCTGTCACCTCCACTGTACTATTGAGTCTATTCAGTGAATTATTTGTGTCTGTTATTATATTTTTCAGTTCTATAATTTCCCTAAAAGCCACTTAAAATTTGCTGGTCAGTTCTCCTTGTTGGTGATGTCAGGCTCACCTGAAATCCCACAGAGGAACGAGCCCAGTTGGGCTGTCTTCTGTTGGTAGGTTGGAGGTCAGGAAGTAATGGGTCTGGTTTGTCTTCTTTTGTTGGATGTAAGAGACATAAGACTTCCTCCTGCTATGTTATCTCTCTAGTCTTGGCTTCCCAAACTAGTTTTCCTTCTTACTACCTTTCAGAGTTTTCCTTTGATTGCCTCTTATGTTATTTACAGGGATTGTATTTGTGCTTAGCAGAGAGGAGCATGGAGAAATGAGTCTATGTTGTCTTCCATGGACTGCTGGTCTCATTATCTACTCTTGATTTCATGACAGTTTGCCCTTGACATGGTACCTAATATAATCAGCCCCTAGTCTAGCAGAAACTGTGCTTCCTATTTATTCAGAAAAATGTACAGTGCTGTGCTATTCTTTTTGTAGGGATGGCTACTGGTTAGACAAAGGCATATTATATGACAAAGAGCAGTCCAGTTGGAGGCTATCCATTGACTGTTTATGGTCAAAAAGAAAGGACTTTGCTTAGTGGGGGAAATTTTCTAAATCAATCACATTAGTTCCATCCAAAAATGTTGAGTGATTAACCTGTATAAAACTGTACAATCAACAGTAAGAAAAGTTAATGAGGGAGATCATGAGGGCCCAGAGAGAGAGAGACAGAGACAGAGAGAGAAAGAAAGAGAGAGGGAGAGAAATTAGGAAAAGCCCATCTGCAGAGTTGCCTGGAAACCTAAACATCTATTCTTTTCCAGTTACCATCTAAATGTCATCAAATGACAAACACCCTTTGTCTCCAGAATGTGGGCTTGGATAAGTGTCCCCCACAAAGACAGGAGTCTCATTAATACTATCACACCATCAAAATAATGGACAATCTCTAGAAACTCTAATGAGATACTATTTGGAAATATTAACCTATTCTTTTATCTTGATCTTCTTCCCCCTTCAGGAACTAGATTGTGCAACATCCTCAGGAATGGGAGGTTACAACAGAAAATCAGGAAAGAAGTTTTTTAATTTCAGAGCCTGGGCACTGAGACAACTCAGAACATAGAAAAACAATGTCGTAAGGCAGAATTAGACTTCCTAATCCCAGAAGAAATGCAAGACTTTAGAGAGTCTCATATGTCATGGGAGCAGCATGATGATTCCAGGGCATCCAAGAATGGGACTCAAATGTCAGAAACAGAGGAAAGGCTGGCAAGATCTTCAGATAGGACTGAAGGATGATTCAAAGGGATTTTGTGGCTGGCAATTTGGAACCAGATAAGAATAAGGAAGTCTCAGCAGAGCTATCCATTGTTGTTGATAACCTTGGGAGTCAAGAGTGCCCCTTCTAATGTTCTGGCACTATGTCAGCCCCCAGCATCTTAGATATGACCCCAGGGAAAGTTTAGATGAATTCCAGTTTGCTGAATTTCTATGACCTCATTCAAAGAAAATGCCATCATTAACTTTGAATTCCCCTGCATGCCCCTTTTCAGTTCTGTCCCATTTCTTCTTCCCTCAGATGTAACTACTCTCAAATGTTGTATTCATCATTCTATTTTTTTTGTTTTACTATGTATAAATGTATCCCTAAATAAATTTTGTTTAGTTTTCATGTTTTTGAACTTTAGATAAATGGAATCATACTGTATCTATTATTCAGTAAAGTTTTTCATTCAACATTTATGTTCCTTTCATCCAGTGTGATGCTCTTGAATTAATTCACTCATTTTCACTGCTCTATTCTTTCACATGAACACGTGAACATTATTTATCCATTTTCTTTCCAAAGAGCATTTGGATTGTTTTCAGGTTTTGGCCATTACAAAAGATATTACTATGAACTTTCCTGAACAATTCTCCTCACGCACATATGCAAGAGTTTCTCAAAATCTAACCTAAGAATGGAATTGCTTCGTAGGTATTAGGGTAGATCAGCTGCTGATAGAAACTATTCCAAAGTCTCACTGACTGGACACTATAGACATTACATCCCTCTTGCTCCAAGTCCCATGTGAATATTTTTGGTTGGTTCTCCTGGGCAGATTGCCACAAGTGGTGCTGCTACAGTCCTTAACACTCAGCTCTACAGTTGCCTCAGAAAGGATCATAGAGAAGACAATAGATTACCCTTTTGGTTTGGAAATGATACTCATAGATTCTGTTTACATTCTGTTGGCCAGAACTAATCATATGATCCAAACTAGATACAAGGAAGCTAGGAAATTCTAGTCCCTGATGACAGCAGCATCCCCAAAACTCTACATTGTGGAAACAGAGCATAAATCTGTAGTCGTTCTGTAGATGGGTTCTGCTACAGCTAGGTTGTAAAGTGTGTTCGTCTTCAATTTTGCAAGATAATTATAACTTTTTTCTAAGAGGTGGTAAGAATTTGCACTCCCGTTAACCATGTGGGAGTTTCAGTTGCTTGATACATTTGTCTATACTTGATATTGTGCAAGTCACTTCATTGGACAATTATACAGATTACCAATTTTTTAATTATTTTTTTGAAAATGTGAATTCATAGAAGGCTTTTCTTAAATGAATCATTTAACCATTTTATGATGAAAGAAATAAAGAATAAATCAAATAAGCTATTAAAGTCAGACAAGTAGTACCCAGACTTTATTCTCCATAGCCCAGCCATCTTTTCTGAGGGTTTGAGTAATTTCAGATGTATTCAATAAAAGTTTTTGTTGTTTCTTTTTTCCCTGTAGATTTAAATGCTTAGCATACAGCTTTGTAATTTATTGGCAATCGATAACTATTCTTTGAATGAGTAAATAAACGAATTTCTAGGAAGCACATAGTAACAAATAATAAATAAATGAATTTTTAGGAATCACATTTCAAAGCTTCAATGTATGCTTGTATTATGGTCCACTCTATTTCAGATTGGACTCATTGGTTTGTAAAAAGGACTCAAAAATCACACTTTAGGGGGACAATTTTTGGACATCAGGGCAAACCTGCTGATATAAATGGCCAATTTTTCCTTCTTTGGGAATAAAAAGTAGAAGTTAATCTGTGTCGGACTGCGTTGCTTCTTGCTTAATCACCAGAGTTATCTATTTTGAGTGAGAGATAACTAGTGTGTCTGTCTCTATCTGTCATACTTCCGTTCTTACCTGGAGATTAATTACCACCTGGATCACAGAGGCTTGTACAGACAGCACTTGTTTACTGTGAAGCTTACAAACCAAATACAGTAAACATTCTCTTGTTCTTAGAGAAACAAGGAACAGAAAATGCTAAATTCGTGGAAAAGCAATATGCCCTTCAACCACATAGAGTACGAAAGGAGATCAGTTTAAATTCTATGGGGATTCAGGTCTGTAACTTTTAGAATGAAGGCGTAGAGGAAGGAAATTAAGAAATACAAGTTAGCATGAAATAGTGGTTACATTTTGCCTGTTCTTATTAAAGCTTGTCCTAGACTATGAATAGTACATGATTACAAATAGATGCTTTAATTTTCCATAGAAATTGCAAAACTACTGTTGTTAGGGGAAAAAAATCAACTTTGTTCCTTCAGAACAATTTCACATTTCTTCTTATGTTTAAAAGGGGGAAAAGGTAACTTCTCCTTCCTTGTAATGCCAGGCATAATTAAAGAGAGAGATTTGAATTGCTCAATGCTGAGATTCTTACTCCCTAGCGCATAAGTCATATCTTGTAGAGAAGTGAGCTGTGCGCGATTTAACGGTGTGATAGCATAATCCCTCAGATCAATTTGTTCAACTTGCAAGGCCAAGTGTTCACATATCATGGAGCAGTTATTTTACTCAATTGCCAAACAGAGCTGCTGCCTGAGATGGGTAGGGCCGAAGGGGAGTGGCCAATGTATCCACCCTCCAGGGAGAAGGGCAGAGAGAGGGCACAGGAAGGGGCATTTTAAGGCAAAGTGAGGGGTTCTGTTTTAAGAAGCCCTGGGGGGGCCGGGCTGGTGGCTCAACGGTTGCGTTTGCACGTTCCACTTCTTGGTGGCTGGGGGTTCGCCAGTTCGGATCCTGGGTATGGACATGGCACCACTTGGCAAAAGCCATGCTGTGGTAGGCGTCCCACATAGAAAGTAGAGGAAGATGGGGGTGGATGTTAGCTCAGGGCCAGTCTTCCTCAGCAAAAAAAAAAAAAAAAAAAAAAAAAGAAGCCCTGGAGACAAGGCTCCCCGGTGTTCTAAGATGGTGGATTTGAGCCCTTTTCAGGAATGGGTAATTGTCCTCTTGCTAAAGGCAGTACTTCAGACATAAATGCAGGAGCTCCTTTGAGATGCTCTGGCTTAGAGTCAGGAAGAGTTAAAGCTGAAGACATATGGGTGTGAATAAATGTGAATTAATTTCTCTCAGCCAATTCCTGGTGAAGGGATTGACTTGTGTCGTCATATCAGGAGAGGAGCGGAAAGCCTTTAATACTTGTGCCACTACTTGGGTGGGCATCCACCATGGACAGCACAGATACCATCAAATTCTTCCTAAGCAAAGGAGTCTGGAAAGCACCCCACCTGGAGCTTCCTCCTGCCTCTGCCAGAGGCTGATGAGAGATGCAGGGCCCACTTCTGATTAGACACAGTAGCATTGTGGTGGGAGAGTGGTGATAGCAGTTACTGAGGGGCAACAGAGAGATTTAGGTAGTTAGGCACGAAGCAGACTAATGTATAATAGAAAATTGCCTTGGGAGGGGTGGTGAGTGTGAGAAGTATGTCTTATCAGGAGACACCCCTTGTAAGCCTCAAGCTAGAGCAACAAGACTTGCTTTACTCAGTTCAGATTGACCACTGAGGTGATGCTTGCCTCTTGATCCAGAGCTTTCTCTGAGCAGTAGGCAATCCACAGGGATTTACATGTGAAGCATGTTGGATTATCACTGCTGGCTAGCAGAAAGAGAGAACAGATGGGAAATGGGGAAGGCAGGAGCCTATGAAGAATAACTTTACACAGGAGTGATCTGTGGATCCCTTTTCCATTGCAGATCTATCATAGGTTGAAGGTCTATAGTGCTGACATGACTGGAGAAGAGCGGGACTGAAGACCCAAGAGAAAAAATTCCAGCTCCTTTAATTTTTCACTGGGGTATGTTCCGCTACAGATATGTTGTGAAGAAAATGGATACTGCAGGTTAACCTGCCATAATTGGACAATTTCAGCACTGGGCTTACCCCTTTTAGAAAGGTCTGGATTGTTTCCTTATTTAAGAAGGCACAGGGTGAATGAGTTTATATAGGTGTTTGCCAAGATTTTTTTCCGGCTCATTTTTTGTGAAACAGTTTTATTCAAACTCTTTACATTTACAAAATCAGTGTCTCTATTCAAAGCATGTTTTGAATCAGTTACATTGGTCAGATTACATCATTTCACTTTTGTCTAAATTCAGAAGTAGCACTCTTTGAATGTGTGCGTGATGTGGTCACTGGATAGTTTATCCTAAGCTACAAATACCCATTTGCACAGTATCATGACAGGTTTGGGTTTTTTTTCCCCTCTCATTCTATAGGTATATATTTATTATCTTGACAGTATAAGATTTACTCTCGTATTTTTTCATTTCTTTTATTTTTTGTTTTCAGGTTTTTAGAGGTAAAATTTACATACAATAAAATGCATAAATCTTTAGAATATAATATAATGAATTTTGATAAATCTATTCAACCACGTAATTCATACCCCTATGAAGATAAAGAAAAATGTTTCCATCATCCTCAAATATTCCTTCATAGGCTTTTCCACACAATTACATCCTCCCCAGAGATGCCAGTTTTCTGACACTTTCCCCTCTAGTTCACTGTGCCTGTTCTAGAACTTCATGAAATGGAACCAGGTACTCTTTGTGTTCCGTTTCTTTCACTTATAACAGCTGTGAGGTGGTGTATATCAGTAGTCTTTTCTTTTTATTACTGAGTAGTATTCCGTCATACAAATATTCCACAACTTACTTATCCACTCTCTTGTTAATTAACACTTAGATTATTTCCAGTGTTTGTCTATTATGAATAACGCAAATTTTGTAAGGCTGTGTTTTTATTTCTCTTGGGAAAACACCAGAGTGGAATTGCTGGGTCATTGGTGAATGATTAACATTATAAAAAACTGCCCAACAGTTCTCCGGAGTGGTTTAATCATTTTACAAACACACTAGCAACATATGGGAGTTCTTGTCTCTTCACATTCTTGCCAACAGTTAGGGCTGTCAGTCTTTTCAATGCTAGTTGTTCCAGTAGTGATATCTGACTGTGCCTTTAACTGGCGTTTCTCTAATAGTTAATGCCATCGAGCAATTTCTCATGTGCTTTTTGGCCATCTTTCTTTGTGAAGTGTTTATCCCTTTGCCTGTCTTTTAATTTTGTTAGTCTTCTCATTGTTAAGTTGCAGGAATTCTTCATATATTCTAGATATAAATTCATTGCCAGATACAAGTTGCCCAAATATTTTCTCCCAATCTATCACTTACTATTCAGTTTCTTAATAGTGCCTTCTGAGGAGTTAAAGTTTTAATGCTAAGTCAGTCCAATCTAACAATTCTTTTCTTTTATGTTTTTTGCTTTGCTTTTGTGAACTATGAAATCTTTGCATACCTAGATGGCAAGGACCATTGCATATATTTTGTTGAGAATATTTCTGGCTATTCCTTCTTGAATGAGTTTTGGTAATGGTGCTTTTTCAAGAGATTTGTCTATTTTATATAAAATTTCAAATGAATTGGCATGAAGCTGTTTATAATATTTTCTTATTATCCTTATAGTGTCTGCAGGGTCTCCCTTTTCATTTCTGATATTGGTCAATTGTGATTGTTCTCTCTTTTTAAAAAATCAGTCCAACTATAGACTTATCAATTTTAAAAACATTCTCAAAGAATTCATTTTTAGCTTTGTTAATTTTATCCGTTATATCTCTGTTTTTATACTTAACTTATTCCAGTCTTTATATTTATTATTTCTTTTTTTTACTTTGAGTTTACTTTGCTCACTTTTTTCTAGCCTCTCACTTTTAAATTTAAATAATTGATCTTAAACCTTTCTGCTTTCCTAATGTAAGTATTTAAGGCTATAAATTTCTGAGTCTCACATTTGTTGTATTTCACCAATTTTGATATGTTTTTCATTTTCATTCAGTTTAAAATATTTTATAATTTCCCTTGAGATTTCTTTGACTCATGGGTTACTTAGAAACGCATTGTTTAATTTCCAAATATTTAGAGAACTTTTAGATATCTTATTGTTATTTCCAATTTAATTTTGTTTTATCTGAGAATATACGCTGTGATAATTCAATTTTTGATGTTTATTGACTTGTTTTATGACACAGCACATAGTAAGTGTCCTAAAGGTCCTTGAAAATAAGTTTTTGGGTGTAGCTTTCTATAAATGTCAGTTATGTCATGGTCAGCAGTAAGGTCCTTCACATCTACAGATCTTCTAATTTTTTGTGTACTGTTTTATCAATTACTATGAAAGGGCCAGGGAAATCTGCATCTATGATTGTGTGTTTGCCTGTTTCTTTTTTTAATTTTGCCCTTTTTCCCTTCACCTATTTTTAAACTCTTATTTGATGCATATATACTTAAGATTATTTTGCCTTAATGATCAATTAATCCTTTCTCATTGTAAAATGTCTCTCTTTACTTGAAATATTTTTCCCGATATTAATATAGCCACTCCAGCTTTCTTGTACATACTGATTGCTTTGATGATCTTCTCCATCCCTTTACTTCCTCTGTGACTTTATTTAAAGTGTGTCTCTTGCAGACTCTATATAATTAAGTTTTGCTATTTGATACGATCTAAAAATCTTTGCCTAACGTAATTATTGATATGGTTGGATTGAGGTTTACCATTTGCTATTTGTTTTCTATCTGTCGTCTATCTTTATTGTTCCTCTTTTCCTGCCTTATTTTTGGGCTAACTAAATATATATTAGAATTTCCTTTTATTCTTCTATTAGCCGTCACAGCTATTCTGCTGGGGTACTTTTCTAGTGCTTGCCTTAGGGCTTACGTAATGTATCCTTAGTTTATCACTGCCTACTCAGGGTCAATTTTGCACTACTTCATATAAATATAACAACCCTGCAACAATGTATTTTCATTTATGCAACCCATATTTCTTATGCTATTGTCATATATTGCATCTACATATGTTTTGAACTGCACAGTAATTTATGTTTTTTTTAATCAGGGAAGAAAAAAATCTCTTTTCTATTAACCTATATATTTATAATTTCTGGAACTCTTCAATTCCTTCTGTAGACTGGGTTTTCCATCTGATGACAGAGGCTTTCTGCCTAAAGAACTGCTTTTCACTTAATTATAATTATAATGCAAATGTTTTCCTGATGAATTCCCTTAGCTTTTGGCTCTCTGAAAATATCTTTATTTCACTGTCATTTTAGAAGAGCAGATCTCTGTGATTACAGATTTTTTTTTTTTCAGCAACTTAAAGATGTGGTTACTTGTCTTCTGACCTATGTTGTGTCTGATGAGAAGTCAGCATCTTTTGTGTTATTGTTTTTCTGTAATAATGTACCATTTTTCCCTGTTTTTAAAATTTTATCTTGATCTTTGATTTTCAAAAATTTGACTGCAATGTGCCCAGCTGTAGTTTTCTTTGCAATTATCCTTAAGACTTATGGAGACTTTTTGTTTTAGATTGGATTTTTTTCACCAAATTTGGCAAAATTTTGGCAATTGTTTCTTCAAAAATTTCTTCTGCCCTCATTTTCTCTCCTCGCCTTCTGTGACTCCAATTACATGTATGTTAGACTGTTTATATGTTCACAAAGGTCTCAGAGGCTATATTAGCTCTTTAGTCTTGTTTCTCTTTTTCAGATTAGATTATTTCTATATATCTATTTCAACTTCACTGACTCAATATTCTAATGTCTCCAATCTGCTGTTAAATCCATCCAGTGAATTTTTTACTTCAGATATTATACTATTGAGTCTGGAATTGGTTCTTTTTTATAGTTTGCATTTCTCTGCTGATATTACCCATCTGTGATATATTCATTCATTGCGAGCATATAATTATTGTCTACCAATTCCAATATCTCACTTATCTTGGGATTTGTTTCTACTGAAGCTCTTTGCTTTATATATCACAGGTTCCTATGTTTTTACACATCTAGCAACTTTTTTACAATTTTATTTATTTATTTCCATATCTCTGAAACTATCACCACAATCAAGACAATAAACATCCACTATCCTCAAAAGTTTTCTTTCCTTGTGGCCTTTTGTTATCCATCCATCCATCCATCATTCATCCATCCAATCATCTATCCTTCCATCTGCTATTCTGCTTCCCCAAGCTACTTCTGATCTGCTTTCTGTCACTATAGATTGCTCATTATTAACTAGAAATATATAAAATATATGGAATGTATGTATAAATATATGGGACATGTATTAGCCCTGAGGCTTCCCTGAGGAAGATTAGCCCTGAGCTAACATCTGTTGCCAATATTCCTCTACTTTACATGTGGATCGCTGCCACAGCATGGCTGATGAGTGCTGTAGATCCATGCCTAGGATCCAAACCTGCAAACCTAGGCCACTGAAGCTGAGCATGCCAAACTTAACCTCTACACCATGGGGCCAGCCCCTATAACATTTTAGGAAACTGAAAAACTGTTTTCCACAGTGGTTGCTCCATTTTACAATCCTGTTGTCAGCTAATGAGAATTCTAGCTGTACCACATCCTCACCAACCCTTGGTATGGTCAGTCTTTTTAACATTAGCCATGTGTATGGTATGGGGCAGAGACTCTCGTAACTTCAATAACATTTCCTGTTAGTTTGAACTTTGAATCTGTCAAGCTACTGATTTGTCTTTGTCAGCATGAAATTTAAATAGCACCTATGCTGTTTTCCCAAACTTTCAACCAATGAAGGACCCTTTTCCCCATTCTTTTCTCTTCTATGAACTTGTGTTTTGAAAGATATTTTCAATCCAACAAATCACATTTGTTAGACAGTAGCTTGTGTTGCCTTAAAGAGATAAATAGATAATTTTTGATGATTGGATGATTCACTCTTGGATCTAACAAATCCTCAGTTTGTAGAAGCTTCAATGGATATAGTAAAAGTAAAAGAGCTAGAATACAATGGTTTCCTTGATAACAATATCTATCTTATTAGAAACATTTGTAAGAGTGAGTTTAAATAAAGAGACATCACTCACAAGGTCAGTAATTTCTGCTGATATCTAGAAAAGAAAATTGGCTGCATGACATAATCACAAATAATATTATATGGTGACATTTTATCGAATGTATTTTGTAGGGGAGGAAGAAATTTTCCTCTACCCTTCTAGGTTCTTCTGGTTGGTCTAAGAATTAAATTGACATGAGATGGAATAACAGAAGAAAATCAAACAAAGTTTAAAAACATGCATACATAGGAGAAAACCAGGAAAACTGAGTAACTCAAAATGGCCAAAGCCACCACTGTAAAAACCATCTTCAGCTAAAGACAAAAGAAGTTGTTGGGGGTAGTAGTTTGGGACTTCAAAGGGGAAGAAGGCAATTCACATGGAGATGGAAAAGCAAATGTTTGGTAAACAACTGTTTGTTACACTTTGCAAAGACAATGGGACACGGGGAGGACTTTGGTAAAATAGACTTTGCTAGGTCCCTCCCTATCTACCACACCTAGATCATATTATACTATGGTTAGCTCCTTCCTGGAACAGGCCTTCCACGTTAAATTCTTTTGGGCAGTTAGGGGAAAGGTTAAAGTTTCTTCCTGGACCTTTTGTTCTTAAAAATAATCAAGCTAAAGAGACACATTTTGGGGTAGCAAATTGTGCTCCCTTATAATTTGATTTTTAAAGCAATAAGTAAGGTAAAAGTAAATCTCACAGAGTATTAAATATTTAAATGCATCTAAATATCTTCAACATTGTTGTTTCTCCAAATTTTCCCTTTCCGGTCATGTCAGTTGTTACAGCTTTCGTAAATCTGCCTTGAACAAAAAATTCTCTCTGATTAGAAGTAATAGGAAGTCTTTCAATATCCAGTTGGCTGTCTGTTCCTCTTAATGATGCTTGAAAATCCAAGTCAGGCATCGCCTCTTTTGTGAACTATTCTCTGGTCTTTCTATGTAGAGCAAGTCAACTCCTATTCTATAACATTGCTGATTTAAGTACATACTTCCATTTTTTTTTTTTTAAAGATTGGCACCTGAGCTAACATCTGTTACCAATCTTCTTCTTCTTCTTTTTTTTTCCTTCCTCTTCTCCCCAAAGCCCCGCATTACATAGTTGTATATTCTAGTTGAAGGTTCTTCTGGTTGTGCTATGTGGGATGCCACCTCAGCATGGCCTGATGAGCGGTTCCATGTCCATGCCAAGGATCCAAACTCGCGAAACCCTGGGTGGCTGAGGCAGAACGTGCGAACTTAACAACTTGGCCACGAGGCTGGCCCTTACATACTTCCTTTATTGCTCTTATTATACTATTAACATCCTGTTTTCTGTGAGCTACTGGAGGGCAAGTTTTGTGTCTTATGTATCATTGTCTCTCCAGTGCCACAGCCTGGCTTGATAAGTGGTGCATAGGTCTGCATCTAGAATCTGGGCCTGCGAACCACATGCCGCTGAAGTGGAAGGTTTGAATTTAATTGCTGCACCACCGGGCTGGCCCCAAGGAGTTTTGATAATGACAGGAATCAACTGAGATCAGCATCCACAAATCGTAAAAAAAAAATTACCAACCCACCTCCCCCAAAACAAAACCATACAAAAATCTCATTGAAACTAACCAAAATGGTCTAATTAAATAACTTGTAAATCAAAATTACAGCGGAAATGACATGGTGTTACCAAAGAGAAAAGACATGTATTGTTCCATAAAATCAGATGTGAGTCCACCAGAAAACCCTCTGAAGAGGTCACCGTCTTCTGCAGGGGGCTGGCAGAGCTGCTTCTCCTCCAACCTCCTACGAAGCCACCTGGTGATCTTCCGTATTTTCTGATGAAGCAGTGAATCATGCATGCACAAACACACACGCACACAGAAAACAGTTATATCCACGTTAAACTGCCTAAGAATAATTAAAACTTTACTGAGTCCGACGAAAGAGCTTAATATTTTTCTAGACAAAATCCATTCGAGATACTGAAGTATCATTGCCACACTTAGAAACATGGTAAACCTTCCTATACATATTCAGAGAAAGGAAATGAGGTGACTCCTGGGAACACGACCTTATGTTTCAGGGGGGATTTTGAATTTTAGTCTAACGTGAAATAATATTATATTTTCAGAAGTCCCAGGACATGTATTGCGAGTGGGGATGCTTGAGATGTACATAATTACTCATGTTAAGTAAATTACTTTATGAGAGTATTAGGTCCCCTAATCAACAGACTAAAAGGAAGTATGCAAATTAATTATTTTTCAGTCAGAGACCAGAGAACAAATTACCCAACGATGAATAGTTTAAGTAGTTAGCTGTCTGGCTTTATTCTCAATTTGCCTTTGAAGTGATAAAATATACAACACATTTAAGATTAATTAACTTGTAAATACTGTAAATCAGTTTCTTAGCAAACACATCAAACTTACACTTAGGATATTTCAAAATAAATTTCTTAAGGGAGATTTCACATTTGGCTAGTTTGAAACTGTCCAATCACTTTGAACTACTTGGATGAAATAAGCTAAATGGATGTTAGTGAATAATAAGAAGTTCCGATTTTGTTGTTATACATGTAAATCCCTGGTGAAGTCACACTTATGGAATGGGATTTTTGCTTTGGGTGATTTCTTATGGCAACAATTGTTACCAGTGAGTCTTCGATGAGAATTGAGAGAGATCAAGGGACAGTAGTGCAATAACCCATCCATCTAGAGTGGATATGGGGAGATTAGGCCAAACCAATCTGCCTGCGTATATGTATAGGTGATGCACTTGGTCCATGGCAACCTGCAAATCTTTCATTTGGCTTATTTCATTTCCTAACTCCATTCTTATAATGGCATCTTAGCAAATATACAGTAGCCTAAGTTCCAGGAAAAAATAACAAAACTCCATAAACTAGATTTTTATAACGCTAAAGAAAACTCTTGCACTTTGTATGAAAAATTAAGGTATGAGGACAACTCAATTGGATAATTTTGGACAAGAGTCCATTTGAGGAAGGAAGTCACCCAAATCAATATTTTGTAGTCATTATATAAATCAGATATTTGCCAAATAACTCCTTTAACTTGGGCAGAGACACGCTACAAATTATAAGGGATAGTTTAGAAGAAAGATAGATTTCTATAGGTGAAGTAAATCTCAAATATAATCTTAGTAAGGTCCATCACAGCTTTTGGTGAATACTTTGATTGACTTTTTGAGAGTGGCATATTTTAAAAATATTTTTCTACCTGAATGCCTCAGAGACTGTCATTCGAATAATTAGAAACAGTATTCTAGGTTAGAACGAGCTTAGAGCCTGGGAAGAGAAAGACATTAATATTTTATAAGGAATTAACTACTATTAGAAGGTGTCACCTAGTACATCATATTCAGAGTTGTAAAAGAAAAGGACAGCAAGAGATTTTGAACATGGAGGTAGAAAGAATTGCAACTTCAACATGTCTGGGGAAGGCGAGTCGATAGGAAGACAGAGAACGGAGGTGTAGGATCAGAACACCCGCCCCAGAAAGGAATCTGAACACCTGTGGAGGGGGAGGGATTCAAGAAGGGGGGAAAATAGACGGTAAACTTTGAATCTTCAAGTTTGAGTTTGGAGGTAGTCTTTGTTGAACAGTCATGAGGAGAATGAAAAGTTTGACAGGAAAATAACACCTGTTAGAATTTGTCATTAATAGAGCTGAGAGTGGGTTTCTGCAGAAGATTCTCTGTAAGCATAAAATCACAAGCAAGATTGGCAGATCCTGTTTCCAAATAAAGTCTGACAGGCAGAATTTCACAATGTATCAGTCTGTGGGTGACCAAATTTCCTCCTGCAAAGGACAGGAACCATGCCTGAGTGAAAAAAGGAAATGGAAGATGTCCATTAAAACAGGTAACATTCTGTCGCTGGGTTTTTCCCTTCATGTTGACAACTATTAACCGTTTGTTGCTCTCCCTGGGTTAGGGTATCAGGACATCAGATTACCCTTCAATCCTGAAGAGAAGCATCTTGGTATTTTCTTGGTTGGTCTGTTTCCTTTTTTGTGGGCTTTAAAATTTTTAATATTATTACTCCATTCATTTGCCTAATGTCCCACCTTCCCGCAGATAGTTTGCCACTGAAAGAATGTTCCTGAGATATTTGTGCAACAATATGGCTTTGATGACAGGAGTCAGGAGCTGCCCATCCCCGAGGGTAATTTCCCATTGGCAAATGCTGGGTCATCAGCAAAGCCAGACACCACCAAGGCAGAAGGCCTGAGGCTTGATAAGAGCCGTTGAAGAGGACATTTATGCCTAATTTTTTGAAAAGCCTGGAAGGTGAGTATGGGTATCTTTCCATTATTCTGATAATCTTGATGTTCTGTCTAGCACACAACATTTTTCACTATAATGAATAATACTACAGTAAACATTTTGCTCTTATAATGCTTACATCACAGAATTTTATAGTTAAAAGAGACTGTGAATACTAATTCAATGGTTTCCCAATTATAGTAGCTGAAATTCCTTTTCCTCACATGAAATCCTACATAGAATTCCTTTGACCCCATGACACTTTTCTCTGACGTAGTGCCATAGGTGTTTAGAGAAAGGAGACAGGTTTCTTTTATATTCCATCTTTCATTGAACTTTCCATGACATCTCGTACCTTTTCCTAAAGGAGTTCCTCTATTTTCCATTTTATCTAGGAGTTTCACATTTCCTCACACTGAATCCTCTTTAAAGTCTTGAGCATGTGGATAGAAATGTCCTAATAGATTTCTTTTGGAACTTTCAAATAGGGTGAGCGGTCTTGAGAGATCTCATCAGCGACACTCATGACCCTCCTTTCCCAAGCCTAAAGCAATCATTTCCCAGATCTCAGGAGTTTCTGTTTTATTTAATGGGGTACTCTCAATACAAAGGCCCCAACCTTGATATATAGATTAAGAAAAAAATCCTAACAGACTATTTTTATTAATGTCAGCACTGTAGAATGAAGGCACAAAATTGTGTTCTTCCTGAAATAATAAAATTTAGAAAAACATTAATTCTCCAAACCAGATGATAATAGCATCTACATACCTGGAGCCCCAAGTTGCAAAATTTATCTAACAGTCCTGAGCGTTGTGTATATGAGAAACTGTTTCTTCATTGTTGCTGGTGTGTGTTTGTGTGTGTGTTGTGTGTTTTACTATTACATGGTTATATTTTCTACCATCTCAATCTAAAATAGGAATTTAGTTTGAAAGGGCACAGTGAGGGGAAAAAAAGCCTTGCAAGGTGGCACCTGGAAGAAGATTTAAAAAATGTGACTATTGTGCACATTGTCCTCAAGTTAAATAATGACAAACTATGTGAGAGAAAGATTTGTAGTCTTGTTTCTTTCTTACTGTCTTTCTCACTTTCTCTCTTTCCTTTATCCCATAAACTATGTTGTTGCTTTTGTTTTTCATATAGTTCAGTGTCACCTTTTAGCCATCTAAATATGTCTCCTGTGGAGCAAAAAAAAAAAAAAAAAAAAAAATTGAATGCTTTCTTGGCTGTGGTGTCTGGCAGAGGCAGGACAAGAAAATAATTCCAGCACAAATATTTGGCTGTCTAGGAGATTTTTCCACAAAACAAAAATAGGAAACAGTAAAATAAAAACTTAGCTCTCAGCAACAGCTGTCTGGTAAACTTTCTTGCGTTTACAAAGTAGTCCCTGAAATGATAATCCTGGGAGAGGCCATTTGCCTGGTTTGCATGGCTTACCAGTTCAAAATGGAGTTTCCAGGCATACTGGTGTGGACCTATCCAAATGTCTAGTAGGCATACCCCAATCAGGCTTCATTCTAATTGGCAGAGGCTTCAGTACCCAGGTAATAAAGATAATCATACATCTTAGTTGTTTGGTATTCTTTCTACGTTTGATGAGCTGGGCTGCACAATATTCAGAGTGAGATCCCCAGTGTTGAAATTGTTGTAGAGGATTTGTAGACTCAGAGGACTATTTCCCTCAAGAAAAGCAAATTAACTTTATGCTTGAATCAATACCACACCCATACATAAAAATAAAAAGGAAAAACTCAGTTCTCAAAATCTGCATTTCCAAAACTTATCTGAAAATTCTAAAGAATTGACTGAAGTCCCACAGGAAAGCAGGAGAATGTGAATTTAGGTAAATACCTAATGCACATTTGCCACAGTGTGATGGGAAGAGAGAGGTTTCCCTTCTGTATGGGTGCATCCCTTCATCTGAGTGGGTGAACAGCGACCTGCTTGGGTAAAGTTTGGTACAGTTGGATCTTCAGAATGACTTGGGTGGGTGTTCAAGCCAAAATAAACTTTTGTTGTTATCCAAGCCCTTGGTTTTTCAGGATTATAAACTCAGTAAGGATTGTGGAAAGATGCAAATCTCTGATCTGAACAGAAACCCTTTTTGTTTTGAAAATAAATGTATTTCTTCTCTAATCCCTTATTCCCGATAACCATAGTATTCTCTGGGGATTTATTTCCTACACTTGCCTTTAAGATGTTTGCCTTCCCTTTATAAGTTAAAGTTCTGATGATGGGCCTTACAGATGTCATGTATCCTACAACAAAGTCTCCAGGGAAAGAGTACTGGAATTAGGAATTCTAGTTCTGAGAAGAAAGCATTTCTACTAAGTTTGAGGTACTAAATGTCTGGGTGAATAGGTGCAGAGTGTAAATGAAAATTCATCTCACTGGGCTCTTTTAGTTGATGTAGAATAAGTTACTTATTCATTTATTATTGATCCTCAATTGATCCTGGAGAATGTCTCCAAAAATAAAGGACTGGAATCTTTTCACATGTGGTCAATTTAATCCCTAGGCTAGCTAGTACATCAAATGAGCTCTTAGGGTGATCTCAAGACGGAATTTTTAATATTAGCTCTTGGTCAATTCATTTGATTTTCCCAATAATGTACTTCATATTTCCTTACAGGTATTTTCCTGTTATGCGCCTTCTTCCAGCATTAACTGCTGCTGCACACAGCAACAGCACTCCGCTGCTTTATCTCCTGTTAATAGACTGAACAAGCCTTCTCCTTCTCTGCCCCTCAGGCAAGCAGTCTCCTCACTATAATCATTTGTCTCTAGTCATACAGGAAAGACATTTCTGTCTTGGGCTCTCTCTCTCTTTCTCTGCTCCCTTACTAAATAAAATTTAACCTTTGAGGAGCTTCCCGTGACCAGATCATGGTAACAGTAGTTTTTTAAATCTCTCCGAGACTCCTCCTTAAAACCAAACTGATTAACTATAAGAGTAAAAAAAAAAAAGAACTCAGATGATATTTGCAACAAATTTTATATCACAATGCAAAATCTAGCATTTTACTTTATGGAGAAATACTAGAGAACTTCCCAAGAACAGTCAAGAACAATATAAGGATGCCCATTATCAGCACCTCTGTTAGACATGATATTGAAGGTGCTAGTCAGTGCAATTAGAAAATAGCAATCACAGGCCAATGAACAAAAAGCAAGAGGTAAAACTAGCATTGTTGGTGGGTGACAAGATATGATTGAATTGTTGGAAAATGCAAGAGAGTCTCTGAAAAAAAGCGTTAAAATTTGTGAGAATTTAGTAAAGGAGAAGGATATAAAATTAGCATATAGAAATTAATAGCCTTCATATAGACAAACAATAATCTGTTAGAAATATAAGAAAAGGCCCATTTACAGTAGCCAGAAAAATAGTTGAAATACCTAGGCAAAGCCATAACATAAAAATTCCTTAACAAAGCCTTAGCTTTAAAACATTACTAAAATTACAAACTATACTTGAACTCAAAGACTGAATTATTGTGTCTTTGAACAGAAAGATTCAGCATCATAAATGCATTAGTTCACTGTTAATTTATAAGTTAACATGATTCTAATAAAATTCCAAAAATATTTTAAGTGAGAAAAAATTATTAAATTGATATTAAAAAAAAAGCAAGAATAGCCAAGAAAACAGCAATTCAAGATAAAAATTCTCAACAAACTAGGAAAAGATGGAAACTCCTTAATCTTATAAAGAGCATCCGTTGGGGGCGGTGGGGAGAACCCTATAACTAACGTTGTACTTAATGTTCAAATACTGAAGGTCTTTCACCTAATATGAAGAACAAGGCAAGGATGCTTACTCTCATCATTTCTATTCAACATGATGCTGGAAGTCCTAACACTGTAATAAGGCAAGGAGAGGAAATAAAAGGAATGAGACTGAAAAGGAAGAAGTAACATGCCTCTATATTCTGAAGCAAGATCGTTTATGAAAAACAGCCAGAAAACCTTTGGAAAGAAAGAATGTCAGTGAGCTTACTTCTGTAATTTACAATGTGTGTTGATGCATGAAGAGACACATCAATGGAATAGAACAGGAATTCCAATAATAGACCTACGTACGTGCAGAAATGTAGCGTATGATATAAGGGGACTTCCCAAATCCCTGGGGAAAAGGTGGACCTTTTTATTACAGGCAGTTCTCACTTTGCACGGTAGTGTAGGAACGTAAAGAATGACTATGCAAGCTGACGTCCTGTAAAGCAATCTTAATAGTTAAATGGGAAAATGGTAATTGTTCTATGGGTTTTCAGCATTTTTGTCAAAGCACTAGAAATTCCTTTAATGTGTGTTATGAATGTGTAGGGGAATTAAAAAATAGTAAAACTAATATTTATTTAGTATACTTTAATTTAAACATTACAAACATTGAGAGTTAAAGTGTTTTATTTCTTTATAAAAATTTATCAAGAGCAGTTTTAAGTGTTAAGTTTCTTCTTACTGTCATATAACTTATGAAATAGAGAATGCATCTTTTCTAGGCTTTGGGAAGTTGTCATACTCCTTTCTAAGTTTGGATCAGCTTCCAAAATTTCATCCTTTGCACTTTCAATGTTATGAGATATCCTGAGAATTCTAATGTGATTTTTTTTCTTTTGCTGGCATCTCCTCCTCTGGGACATCCTCATCTTTTTCATGGCAACCACATTCCTCACTTATGTTGTCAAGTACTTTTGGCTGCATGTATAGAATCTCTCAAATTGCAGAAGTGTCACCATTCCCGGAGTTGGCTGTTTTTTCTATAATTCCATTTATGTTTGATTCAAATTTACTTACAACATTATCAGTTTTATTTCTTTACCACACTTCCATCTTTATTGGGTAATTCTCTCTCAATTATCTATTTTGTAAAATGTCACATGGATTTATCACTGGGAGACAAGAAGCCAGCACAATACATGTTTTACAGTCTGTGCATGAACTGAACAATAGACACACGCTGACCAATTACCAATAGCCTTTGAAAGAAGTAATGTAATTTGTCACCAATCAAGAAGCCCATCCGTTGTTTATGTGTGATTTGTAAACTGAAAAGCTAGCAGCAAAGTTTGTACTGTATATAATTCTTCACAGCTAATATACTGTGGTAACTGAAATTTGAACCATGTTATTGAAGGACAGTGTTATTTAACTAAACCGTGGTAATTGAAATCCATGCATATTTGAACCATGAAAACTGGGATTGCCTGTAATTGTTGTTAATATATCTGGTTAGCCATTTGAGAAAAGATAAAGTCATATTTGTGCCTCACTCCACACTAGGATAAATTTCACGAAAGATTGCAGTTCTAAACATAATAAAATGAAAACCACACATAAACTAGAAAAAAAAATAGATGAATTCCTTACTTTATTATAGAAAATATTTTCTAATCGTTACTCAAAACATAAAATGAGAGAAATGATTAATAAATTTGACTACATTTAAAAACTTTTTTCATTGTGAAAAACAAAAGAAAAACTCCATAAGCAAAATAAAAGGACAAATGAAAAATTTAAAAGAAAAAGATATTTCCATTTATATCACGTACCAAGAGCTTCTACCAATCAAGGGGTAGTGATGGGGGGAACCAACTCCCTAAGAAAGTGGGCAAGACATATAAAGACAGCATACACGAAGAAATATTTTTTTTTATTGTTGGGCATATGAAAAACTGCCCAGATCCAAATAAAATAAAAGAAATAAGAATTTCAAGTATACTGAGATACCACTTCTCACTTAGCAGATTTGCAAAATCAAAAAGTGGTAACATCTTACAAACCTGTAGTACCATATCACAACCAGAGCACTGACATTGATACATGAGGATACATGACATTTTCATCACCACAGAGATCTTTCGTGTTGTTATTTTCTAGGTACACCCTTACTCCTTCTTTAACCACTGGCAACCACTAATCTTCTCTATTTTATAATTTTGTCATTTTAAGAAGGTTATATATGATAGTCCCTCCTTATCCAGAGGGGATACTTTTCAAAACCCCCAGTGGATGCCTGAAACTGCGGATAGTACCGAATCCTATATATACCACATTTTTTCCTACACATACATAGCTATGATAATGGTTAATTTATAAATTAGGCACAGTAAGAGATTAACAACAATAATTAATAATAAAATAGAAAACCTATAATAATGTACTATAATACAAGTTACCATAGATCTTGGCAACATCAGCATATGATTTTTTTCATTATTAAGTCAAGAACTTGCACTTTTTCATTTAAAGGAAGCATTTTATGGCTTCTCTTTGGGATACCTGAATTGCCAGCATCACTCCTCTTGTGCTTTGGGGACATTAATAAGTAAAATAAAGGTTACTTGAACACAAGCACTGTGATACTGCAACAGTTGATTAGATAACCAAGATGACTACTAAGTGACAAAGAAGGATAGTGTATACAGTGTGACTACATGGACAAAGGGATGATTCATGTCCCCAGTGGGACAGTATGAGTTTTTATCACATGACTCAGAATGGCATGCAACTTAAAACTTATGAATTGCTTATTTCCAGAATTTTAATTTTAGTTTTAATTCTGATATGGGTAACAGAGTCCTTGGAGAGTGAAACTGTGGGTAAGGGGGGACTACTGTATATGGAATTATGTAGTCTCTAACCTTTGGGGACTGGCTTTTTTTGATCAGTATTTTTTTCTGAAGATTCACCTAGGTTTTTGAATGTATCAATAGGCTTTTTTCCTTTTTATTGCTGAGTAGTATTCCATGTTATAGATTTACCACAGTTTGTTTAACCATTAACCGTTGAAGGACATCTGGATATTTTCCACCATGGCTTCCAGTTTTTGGCTGTTATAAATAAAGCTGCTATAAACATTTATGTACACATTTTTTTGCACATAAATCTTTTGAGCGTAAATCTTCATTTCTCTGGGATAAATGCCCAAGAGTAAATTTTCTGAGTCTTATGCCAATTGCATATTTAGTATTTTAAGAAACCACCAAACTATTTTGGCAGAGTGGCTGTACTATTTGGTATTCCAACTAGTAATGTGTATAATCCACTCTGGCAATCTCTGTCTTCTAATTGGTGTATTTAGACTTTTAAGATGTCATATAATTCTTTATATATTAGGGGTTAAGTCTGCCATTTAAACTTTTGTTTTCTGTTGTTCTGTTTTCTGTTTGTTTTCTTCTGCTTTTATGAGGGTTACTTGAAGAATTTTTAGAATTTCCTTTTGATTGTGCATAGTGTTTTTGAATGTATCTGCATGGATTTCTAGCAGTTGTTCTGGATGTTACCTTATGTATACGTAACTTATCACGTTATGCTGCTATCATTTTACCAGTTTGAGTGAAGTATAGAAACCTTACCTTTCGTACTTTTACCTGCACTCATTTATAATATAATGGTCTTAAATATTTCCGTTATGTACATTTAGAACCATGTCTTAAAGTGTTATAATTTTGCTTCAACTATCAAACATAATTTAGGAAATGCAAAAAGAGAAGAAAAGCTTGCTGTATTTACTCATATTCTTTCTTATCATTTGTTTCTTTTTTTCTGATGTTACAAGCTTCCTTCATTTATCATTTTATTCCTGTTTAGATAACTTCCTTTAGCCATTAATTTAGGGTAAGTCTACCCATAACAAATTCTCTTACTTTATCCTCATCTGAAAATGTCTTGATTTTTCCTTCATTCCTAAAGGATATTTGCACTGAGTATAGGATTATGGGTTGATTATGGATATAGGATTATGGATTCATTTCTTTTAGTACTTGAAAAATATTGTGCCATTTTCTTCTAGCTTCCATTTGCTGATGATAAGTTTGCTGCGATTCAAATAGTTTTTCTCCTATAGGAAAGGTATTGTTTTCTTGCTGCTTTCAACATTTCGTCTTTTTCTTTAGTTTTCAGAAGTATAACTATAAGTGTCTTAGCATGGAATTCTTTGAGTTTCTTCTCTTTGGAATATTCTCAGATTCTTGATTCTGTAGGTTTATTTCTCTTGCTGAATTTGGGAAGTTTTCAGCCATTATTTCTTCTAGTACTTTTTCAGCCCTGCCATCTTCCTCCTCTCCTTCCCACACTCTGATGACATAAATGTTACATTTTTTTTCTTATAATCTCACAGGTCCCTGAGGCTTTGTTCACTTTTCTTTTCAATTTATTGTCTCTCTGTTCTTCAGGTTGGTTGATTTGTATTGTTTCGTCTTCCAGTTTCCTAATTCTTTCCTCTGTCCCAGCTGTTGAGCTCATCCATTGAGCTTTTTACTTCAGTTTTATATTTTTTGGCTCTGAAATATTTATTTGGGTCTTCTTTATATCTTATAGTTCTTTTTTGAGATTTCCTATTTTTTCATTTGTTTCAAGTGTTGTTGTAATTGTTGAAGAATCTTTATCAAGGCTCTTTAAAATCTTTGTGTCAGATAAGTCTAACATCTTTGTTATGTTTGCAGATTAATAATTATGTTTAAAAAGATATTGGTAGCTACTTTTCAGTAGTTATAATATACTAGGAACTACTCTAATGCTTTATATGTATTGATTGATTCCTAGTGCAGCTCTATGAAGCAAGTACTATTATTATTACTATTTTCTAGGTGAGATAACCCTCTCCCTTCCAACTCTCAGTCTTTGACTTGGTATTCTGGTCTAAGCTGAAAAAAATGAAGGTGACTACATAAATTTCCAAGAATGGAAAATAAATCCACCACCTGTATTAAATTCCTATATTAGAAAAAAACATGTTACATTGGGAACAATTCTAAAAATAAATAAATAACACGTTAGTGAATATTGTGGTTCCTTTCCTAGCCAAAAAAAAAAGAAAAATTCCATTATGGATTAGGATTGTAAAACAGATATGTGCTTTTGGTTAGGTTGATGCCATCTTGAAAATCTATGGACGGCATTGATTGGCTTACTTGTCAATCAGTAGAACGTCATTTTTTGCTACAGGAGTTGGCTCAAGGAGAGATATATGACTTAGGTTATCCCATTCATCTGAAAGTCCAAGACGTGTGCCTCAAGTTGAGAAGATAAATTCTTTTGTCTTCTGAATATTACCTGGAGTTGTAGCCCTTTAGATAATTTAAGGAATGAGAGACTGAGAATAAGTATAATAGAGAAGGGCAGAGACAAGAAAACAGCAGAGAAAGACCATAACTCTGATCAAACACAGGTGAATCTGGCGCTACTTCTAGAACATTCAGTTAAATGAGCCAATAAATTATAGCTTAAAAAGTTGGTAAGTAATCCCAAGTGGCCCCAAGAATACAATCTTTTATCTTTATGCTTTAAGAGATGAGGCATTTACAAACTGTTTGTCACTACCAGACTTGAAACGTTTTTCAAACGTTTCCCGGTCTCAGCCTTCAGGAGACTTAAGGATAAGTAACTGCCAAGTCTTGAAATGTATCAGCTTGGCTGACAGGACTTCACTAAAAACCATGTAATGAGAATTTATAATGTGCTATAACTTTTCTTTTTTGCACTAATTTTATGGATATCTGTGCTTTATATTTTAGAAGTTCTAAATTTTCGTAAAGATAATAAATACACGTGAAAAAATTTAAATAACGTAAGATACAGTCAATAGCTTCTGTCCCACCCCTGATACGCGGGCTTGTATTTCCCTTACCTGGAGGCAATCACTCTTACAATTTACTTGATTTAGCACAAGGAAATATTTTATACAAGCATATATGTAATTATCTGTGTATTTGGGGTGTGTGCGAATGAGTACTGGCTGCACATACTTTTCTGCACCTTGCTCTTTTTATTTAACAAAGTATTTTCCAATCATTCCATATTAGTACTTACTGGTCATTCGTTTATTATATATGAGCTGTGTAATTTATAATAAATCCTCATTTTATGAATGTAGGTTTTTGTCAGTATTTGATACTACAAACTGTACTAATATACCTATATCTAGTATGAATTCCTAGACTAGATAACCATGGTATAAGTGCATTTTGAATTATAATGGATATTGCCAAATTGTCCTCCAGAGATTCTATTTTTTCCATAAACTCTCCCCAATTCAATTTTGTTGATATTTTATCATATGATAGGTAAAGATTGCTTTATTTTTAATTTGAATTTGATTATTATGAGTGATGTTAAGCATCGTTTTACATGTTTATAAACTATCTGTATCTCTTTTCCTGAGAGCTTTCCATTTATGTTGATCTTTTGCTTATTCATTCATAAGATCTCTTTATGCATTGAAGGATGAGCCATTGATTGTCCTATGTGTTTATGATGGATAACATGGACTGACTGGCTTACTTAAATTCTCTTCGCCCTCTCTCCAGCATGCCTTCTTTTCTGCAACTATTAGAAAACTAACCACTACGTTTCTAGACTTCCTGAGAGCTAGACTTCTCTAGTAAATTGGTATTGCAATTAAGTGTGTTTGCAGGAGATTTGAATGGAAGCAGTTATAGCAAATCCATGTTCATTTTCCTGACATTTTGACTGGCTTTTTGCTGTTAAGTATAATTTTGGAGATGTGAGATATTATCTATTCCTCATCTTCTTGATGAAAATGGTGGAGGAGGCAGTGAGATCTCATACTCACATGCCCATTTACCGATTTTGTGGGTGGTGAGAGGCACTTGTGCTAGCTGTAGCCGATCAACTTCGTGTACCAGTGGCAGTTCTCCATCTCTGTGTCTTCAAGAAACAGTCGTTGCAGCTTCCTGACCCCGTCTCCCTGATCCCGGAATTCCAGCTACAGTGGCGCGCTCTTCGTTCTTCCCAGTGGCAGTTTTGGAAGTAAAACTCCCTCTAGGGGGACAATGCAATAGTGTTTTTGGATGGTTCCTAGAGATTCCAGCCTCATCTCATTCTTCCACTTTCCAATGACATTGTAAAACACCTACTTTCCTTTATCAAATAGACTACTTCTTAATATTGTGCAAATAGTTTCTGTTTCTTGCAATGAATCCTGACTGAGGCAATGTTGCAAAATCTCTTTTCCAGTTTATCATTTATCTTTTTACATTTTTAAATTTTTGCCAAAGAAAAATTTTAGGCTATTATGTAAATTCACAACTTTTTTAAATGCCTTCTGGTGTTTGTGCCATGCTTAGGAAACATACTTCTTCAAGTTTCGTCTAATATTTTTTAAAAAACAGTTTTATTGAGGTATAATTTACATACCAAAAGTCCATTTGTTTTATGTATATAATTCAATGATTTCTGTTGAGTTCACAGAGTTGTACAACCATCCCTACAGTCTAATTTTAGAACATTTCTATCACATGAAAAAGAAATCGTATGTGTATTTGTAAACACTACTCCCTGTAGCAAAAGTCAACCACGCTTCTACTTTCTGTCTTTACAGATTTTCCTTGTCTGAATTTTTCATGTAAATGAAATCATGCAATATGTGGTATTTTTTGGATGGTTTCTTTTACTTAGCACATTGTTTCTGAGGTTCCTCCATGTTGTAACATGTATCAGTTTTCTAGCACTTTTATTGTTTCATTTTTAATGTGTAAATTTTTGGCTATCCTAGAATTTAGTGTGTGTATGTGATGACTAGACACATGTCCTTATACTATTTATTGAATCTGACCACTGATTTAAATTGCTGCCTTTACCATCTGTAACAGGATGTTACATAGAATTCCTGCTAGTCTCAGCTGAGACATAATATCCATAAATGGTAGAGAACACACATCCCCACATTCAAAGAAAGGCCATCTACATTAGGCCATCCATGCAGGTCTTCGTAAGACTTGTTCTCAGACCAGTTCTACAACGCTTAGCTCATCCCCCATCTTCAGATTATAGTAAGAGTAGGATAGAGACTGATGAAGGACTTTGTTGAGTGATGGTTTCTTTGAACAGAATTGTTAAAATACTGTTTCTTTCTAGTCCCCTCTTTGTGCAAGAGAGCCACTCACAAAGAGCAGAATGTTAGCCAGTAGGGAAATGGAAATCTTACTGCTGTCTGGCTACTTGCTGAGCTACAGAACTTCATGGGCCTTCGGGTTGTCAGGAGAGCAGAATGAAGTATGGTGAGATAGTTCCTGGGTGAAATTGACTTAAGACCAGGGAGTGTGAGGATCAGTAACGATGCTTGACTCTTGCCTAGAACATGGTCCATATGAGGAGCTGGCTGCAGCTGGTAGTGACAACAAAGCAAGAGCAAGAGCAGTGGTCTGTGCAGCATGCGTCACCTGAGTTTGGCAAAGGCAAAGGTGCTGAGTTTTCTCATTGAACCAAGTGAATGCCATAGAAGGCAGCTGCGCCAGAGTTCTTTTGAAAGGCTTCTTTTTGTCAAGGCCGGGGACCCACACAGAAAGAGGCTATGTGGTGTACATGGTAGGACATGGGAGATGAGGGGGAATTGTGTGAGCCAGAGCCCTTATCAAACCTCTGTGGAGCCTTGTTACTTCTCTGACCCCATCTCCTACTACTCCCTTTCCCCTAGTTAGTTCTAGTCTCAAATGAATCAGGCACACATCCATCCCAGGCCCTTTGCACTTGCTGATTGCTGTGCCTGGAAAAAGCTTCCTCAGATAGCCACGAGGCTTATCTTTACACTTTCTTCAAGTCTTTGTTCAAGCATCCTTTCTTGGACCACATATCTAAAACCCTTCTGTTTTAGCTCTCCCCATCCACCTCATTTCATTTACCTTACCCCACTGTATTCATCGCCATCTAACTTTCTATATATTTTCTGATTTGTTTTGTTTACTGTCTGTCTCCCCACATAGAACATACAGTCTAGGAAAGGAAGGATTTTGTGTTTTGTTCAGTTCTATCACCCAGAACCTAGCAATGTGCTTGGCTTATGACAGAGCCTCAATATATATTTGTAAAACACTAAATGAATGAATTCAGCAGTGGAAGAAAAATCTGATAAAATAAGCTGGGGGCAGTAACCGGATAAAAATAAATTTCCCTCCTCCTTTCTCATTCTGATTTCATCTTGTTCAGTAAACCAATAATATAGAAACTAAAGTTCCATATGTTTTTGAGGCTATTTGGACTGTAATGTGTTCCACATAAACAATTTTAACTATTAGAGCTCTATGATATCATTTGAGAGCTGATAGGCTGATTCTGTCTCATTACTTTCCTTTCTGATATTTGGGCCATATTTTCAATTTTTAAATGTAAGTTTCAGGGTCAACTTAACTACTTCCCTACATACCATGTTAGCGTTTTCTATAGATAGCTTCAAATGTGATTAATTTGGGGAAAATAACAAATTCATAATACTAAATTTCTTATTTAAAAACACTATCTTCTTTGATGTCCCTCAGTAGCCATTTAAATATTTCTTCATTTAGATTTTGTCCATTTTTGCTGTTTATTCTTACATCTTTTTTATATATGGAATTCTTTTTATTATAGTATATATACTTGATGATTGCTATTTGGATATTGGAAAGTTATTGACTTTTCAATAGCTTTATTGAGCTATAACTCATATACCATAGAATTCACTCATTTCAAGTACACAATTCAATAGTTTTTAGTGTATTCTCAAAATTGTGCAACCATCCCCCACAGCCTAGTTTTAGAACATTTTTGTCACCTCGAAAATAAGTCCAGTGCTCATTAATAATCACTACTATACCCCTTCTATTCCTAGTTTATGGAGTAATTATCATGAGAGGGTTTTACCAAATGCTTTTTCTGCATCTATTCAAATGATTGTCATATGGTTTTTGTCCTTTATTCTATGAATATGGCAGAATACATTAATTGATTTTCGCATGTAAATCCCACTTGGACATGATGTATAATCCTTTTTATGTGTTGTTGGACTTATTCTTGGTGATTTTTGCATCAAGATTCATAAGAGATATTGGTTTATAGTTTTCCTTTTCATACTGACTTTGTCTAGTTTTGGTATCAGGGTAATCCTGGCCCTCCTAGAATGAGTTGGGAAGTTTCCTTCCTCTTCTATTTTTTTGGCTAGTTGTGAAGGAAGGGTATTAAATCTTCTTTAACTGTTCAATGGAATTCACCAGTAAAGTCTTGTACATCCTGGCTTTTCTTTGTGTGAAGTTTTAAAATTACTGATTCAATCACTTTACTTTTTATAGGTCTTTTCAGATTTTCTATTTCTTCTTCAGTCAGTTTCCATAGTTTTTTGATTTTTCCAGTTCACCTTTCTTTAAAGAATTTCTAGGAATTTTTCCATTTCATCTGAGTTATATAATTTGTTAGCATAAAAATGTTCATTGTATTCCGTAAAATCCTTTCAATTTTTGTAAAGTAGGTGGTGACACTCCCTATTTCATTCCTGATTTGAGTAATTTGAGTCATGTCTCCTTTTTATTGGTCAGTGGAGCTAGAGTTTTGTCAATTTTGTTGATCTTTTCAATGAACTGACTTTTGTTTCACTGATTTTTCGCTCTTGTTTTTCTATTCTTTATGTCATTTAATTCCACACTGATCTTTATTATTTCCTTCCCTTTATTTGCTTTGTATTTAGTTTTCTTTTCTTTTTCCTTTCTTTTCTTTTTTTTAGTTTAGTAAAATGGCCGTTTAGATCATTAATTTGAGAACTTTCTTATTTTTAATATAGTAATTTTTTTATACCTGTATCACAGCTATACATTTCCCCCTAAGCACCACTTTGTAATAGTAGTTCCAGTGTACAAACTTTTCTTGTTCTTGTCTGTAATGGAAATTCCTCTATTATTTCACCATGATTTTTAAATTTTGACTCAAAGTACATGGACACATACCAAATGCCACATACTAAATAATATATATTTATATTTTATATACTTTCTTGCTAGGAAATGTCTGGATTGCATCAATTGTCTTTCATGATCCTAGAAGATAACTGCAAAGTTTCCACCTCACTATCAACTCCACGTGGCTAGGCTGAGGTTACCAGCTGCTGAGATTCTCAGAAGGCAGGTATCTGGAATTTTCTTTTTGGGAGTCTGCAAACCCAGGAAGGGAGTTCAGATGTTGGCAAGCAAAAAAAGTATAAAAGATACAAAAAGAAAAGACAAATGTCTGAGTCAACATAGAGGTAGCCAATGCCAAAATGAAAATTCAAGTAGAATCACTGAAGTCATATGATCTTTAAAAATTATCTGCAAGACTTTATATCTCCTCTTGGGATTATTCTTTAGATAGCTAGGTATTATTTCAAGTATAAAAAGATGAATTAGCATAACTTGTGAAGAGTAAAGTATATTAAATAAAGCATTAATGAGGTATTGATGATAATGACAAAAAAGATACAACTATTTTCTAGAGGAGAAATTCTACTCTTCAGACATAATAAGATATAAGACGCGAAAAGACTTTGGTGTCTTCCCTATGAATTGGAGTTGATTAGATAGATCCTTTGAGAGTCAAAAAATTTACATTCAGCCATTTTAGCCCAATTTCTCATTTTACACAGGATAGAAGGAATTTCCTTTTGCCAATCAACAAACTGTAATGTATCACCTGAACTTAAAGGAGAACTACCTCCTATTGCTGCTGTTTCCCTTGCCCTCCAGCCATGAGGACAGTAAGTACTATTTGCTCTCAGAATGACATTTGTAAGGAAACATTAATTGCCCAGTGGGTGGTCAGGACACTCTTGCCTTTCTGTAGACTGTTGGCTCACCTCCTCTGCTGTCATTTTACAGTTTGTGCAGAGTTCCAAATCTTCTACTTTAGGTGCATTACTCTGCTGATGTTTGAGTATTTGTAAAAAACAGACCCAAGTAGGAGTCATCTCAAACCACAGATAGTATTGAGTTCATTCTAGTTAGTTTGCACTTGCAATTAATCTAAAGTCTTCTCTTGTAATTCACGGTTTGAGAATCCTGTTTATTGTTAAAATTGTGATAGCTATTATTTATTCTTGCTGGGTTAAGAGTATTTCTTTTCCTCGATCATTTTATCCCATGAGTTGTAGACCATTAGTGTCTACTCTTTACAGATGATGAAATTCAGGCTTACAGAAATGAAATAATTTTCCCAGGATCTTACAGCTCCTATAAGGCAAAGACAACATTTGAAAAATATTTAAATCCAGAGTTCGTGAGCCTATTCTCTTAATCTCTAAACTCAGATTCTCCCTAATCACCCCGTCTGTTGTATCTTCATTAGCTGTTATTTCATGCTACAGATTAGGAGTCTCACTAAGAAGAGGGCAATGGAGAAGGAGGTAGGGGAAATTCAAATGAATTCCCCTTTGTACTAAAACTTGGCTTTTAAGGAAGAAATTTTCAAAACTCTGATTATAGCTTAGAGAAGCAAAAAGGTCAAAAAAGTTATTTTAGCAGCTTAAAGGGATTTCTTATTGAACCAGTATAGCATTATGAGGAGGTTGTTTTTCTCTTCGTCAAAAGGCTACACGCATAAACCAATACCACCAGTTCAAGATTATCAACGTGTCATACTAACACGCTACTCAAATCAATTGTCAAGCTCTTAAGCACCTAAGTTATGTACAAAAGGCTAAAAGACAGATTTTCTAGGTGAGTAAATACCTGAGATGTTGGGAATGCATGAAAATCTCTCTTGAAACTGAGAAGTGGAAGTACTACAAAACATTTCCATTTCAATGAATCTACATTTAGTGATGCAAAAATCACCACTTAGTAATGAAATTGAAAGCAGAACTGATTTCCTTTATTTCATTGCTTGAATAAATCAACTCTGCAAAATATTTCTATAGCACAAGTCAGGAAAAGTCACAATCTTTAACTAATTCCTTTACAGAGTTAAAACATTCTTTTACTTACTATAACAAGTATATTTGTATCAGTATAATATATATATTTATCTTATATAGTAAATATGTTACAGCTTTGTCATTGTTCCTAAGTTAAGATGGAAAGTGATGTGACCACAGTCCTCTGGAAAGTAATCTTAAATATTGGTTTAACTCATGTGGGATTATAGTGTCTATGAGTCAAAAGGTGTAAGTATTGATATTTTTAAAATATCATTTTGGAGTCCAGAAGCACTGTAGTACCCTAGCTGTAGAGCTTTCTATTGCTTCTCCCATATTATCCCATACTTTGGTCATATTAGATTACTTTTTCTCATTTCCAAAAGTATACTATATTAGAACGAGAAATGCCAGCCATTGTGAAAAACAACTACCAAATCTCAGTGCTTAGCATAATAAAAATTTGCTTTTCCTCACATCTCTGTTGGCTGCAAGTTAGCTAGTTTTCCTTCAAGAATATCTCAGGAATCCAGGCTTCTTCCATTTTATAACATTGCCATCTTAAAAACATGACCTCCACGGTAACCACAGAAGAAAAAGAGTGTGGACAAGCACACAGGAGATTTTTATGGTAGGCTTCAAAATGAATACATTATTTCTGTATACAACCCCTTAGCCAGAATCCCATCATGTGGCCATAATCTAAATTCAAGGGAGGCCCAGAAATACAGACTTCCTCTGTGTTCAGGAAAAGCAAAGAGGAATAGTGAGCACATAGCTCTTTTCTGTTATAATCCCTAAACAACAAATTTGCTGCTTCTAAACATTTCAGATTGTCATCAGAACCCTTTAAACCAGGTTCTTAGTGGTAGGAGGGAGAATTGTTGGGGCTAGATAAAGGTGGCAGGCAGATATTTGATAAACAAGAGCTGTCAATCTCTGTCTGCCCCGTAGTGTCTCTTTTTCTTCCTCTGTCGTCCTCACCAGCTATCCCTCTTGGTACTTCCCAAAGAGTCCCTGTGGACTGACTTTGGAATAGTTTGATCTGGTTCAAAGAGAGCAAAGACATTCCCAGGTTTCTAAATATCTTCATCTTACTTCTTGAGTAAGCCGGATAGCCTTAGTGGAGGCAGCAGGAAGGGAAAAACAAAATAAGACCAGAATTTAAACTATTAATAGAAATAAACGCCTTTTTGTTGAGATATTGACGTGTACAATTCTGAATCACTCTCATTTAGCTGCATATTGAAATGAACTTGCAAACTACTATGTGATCATACTGAATCCTGCTAAGAAGCTAGTGAACTGATAAATTGATACCTTAAAGAAAGGAAAAATGAAAATTAAATTAGAAATAAAAATTAACAACTACCAAGGGCATTTCAAAAATAAATTTCCATCTTATCATTTCCTTTCAAAGACTCCAATGATGGGCATTGTTGTGAATGAAGAAGCGATTTTCTTTTCAAAGTTTTCCATTCAGTAAGATGACAAAGGTATCTGAAATTACAGATCTGAACTCACTAAGAATCAATGCTTTTCCTGCTGGCAACTTAGCAGCTTTTGTAATTGATGTGACAGTTTCATTTCCCCTCTGCCACAGACAATAGACATGTTACTCTATCGTTCAAGCAAAGCTAAAAAAAGGATTTCAGTTTTACTTTTTAGTAGACATTAACATTCTCCAAACAAGATTTGATGGCAATGACAGACTATAGATTTGTGGCTTTGACAACATCCTGCTTTGGATGATAAAAAACAAAAAGTTGTTAATATAACTTCATAAACATACCTAATAATTGCCTCAACAGCACAACTGATAATTTAAAATCTTTCTCTAAGGGCCTTTTTAAAAAAGATTCTCTGTAGCACAGGGTCAGGTGGACATGAATGAAGATAGACATATGCTCATACCTTGACCATCACGTTCCAGAATTATTTTTCTTACCTCAAGAATAAAGTAGAAGAGCTTTAACATAGCACTAAAAGACCATTCACACCTTATCCTGTCTAACCTCACGTTTTTTCACCCACATACCTTGAACTTAAGTCACTGAGTTGGCTGTTTCAGGAATGCACAGTGATCTTTCACAACCCTAGCTCTTTTTGTCTTAGTTGTTCTCTCAGCCTGGAATATACTATATCGATCAGAATGAGTTAGATGATGTTGCAGTAACAAATGACCCTTCACAGATGAGTGTCTTAAAAGAACAGAAATTTTTTTTCACTCATGCAATGTGGATTGGTGAGGCTCATCTCCTCATAATCACTGTGACACCAAGGCTGCTGAAAACTTCATCTCAAATTGTGCTTCAGTGATCACAGCAGAGACGAGAAGAGACCATGGCAAATGTGCACTGGCTCTTAAATTTTTTGCCTGAAAGTGTCAGTCACTCATTCTACTCCCATTTCATTGGCCAAAGAAAAGCATATGGTTATTCCTAAATTGAAAGGGCATTAGAAGTGCAAACCTACACTTGCACTTGAAGTGCAAGTCAGGAAGGAAGGAAGAAAGCCAGGTACTTTTATTGAGTAGTGCCAATGACTACCACATCCAGTAGGTGCAGTTTTACTCACTTTTCAAGATCCAAACAAATGTCACCTCCTCTGAGAAGTCTTTCATGATATCTCAAGATAGTTAATTGCTTCTTTATCTTTGCCATTCAAGTATTTTGTACAGACTTTCTTGGAATATTTACCATATTATATTATAATAATCTATTACTGTGTCTGTATTACACTGAAAATTCCTTATTCACATTTATCTTCCAAGTACCTGGTATAGTTGCAGCACATGCTGGGTGGTTGCTAGATGTTCCTTGTTGAAGGTTTACCTTTCCTTTTTTCTCATTAGACCATAAGCTCACTGAGGACGTAGACTGTCTTTTTGTACCGTCCTAACCCTAGTGCCTTGCAACAGTTCTTGGCACTAGTGGACACCCACTGTACATTGGATGAATGAATGAATTAGTTATTTTTGTTATCATACCATGTTGTATTAGTAGGGAAGGATGGGTTATGCTGCAGGAACAAAATGGTTCCAAGATATTAGATAAGTTCAGCAAAAGCTTATGAATTGCTCATGCTACGTATTCTACATGGGTGGGCAAGGGGCCCTGTCCATCCACCCAGGTGGGGACCCAGGCTGGTCTAGGTTCTATGTCTTATAGCTCAATCATCTGTAACTCAAGGCCTTCTCAGTTACTCTGGAAGAGGAATAAGAAACTGGAGAATCACAGATGGCTTTCTAATTCTTCAGCCTAGAAATAACCTATCACACTTGTACTCATGTTTTATTTTCATTGGCCAGGACTAATCACCTGCCCCTGTGACTTCGGAGGGCTGGGAAATAGGGAGAAACGAATGGAATATCTGGTGGGTATTACTGTTGATGTCACATGGTTGAAGACAGTACTCTCATAATAGAAAATAAAATGTTCCAATATGGGAAATATAATGTTGGCAAGTAATATAATCACCTTTCTCTAGCACTTTCCAAGGGAGAAGATGCCTGAATTCAATAACTGGTATAAAATGCCTATGGAATTGAGAAGGAGAATGATCAAACTGCTGTGCTTGGGAAACAATTCTTTCAGAGACATTCAAATGACTTTCAAGTTAAAATGAATCTGCCTTCCAACTTCCCATTAACCATCCATAACCATAAAAACTAGGCAATAACACTAGAAGCTGAAAATAATATTTAGTTATATGCTAGAGTCTGGAAGGAATTTGCAACACTAGAGATGTCGGTGAGTTTGGGAAGACAGGAAAGCACTGGTCTTTGCACGCCTTTCTTCGCTGTCAGCACAGTGGCCTGTGAGGAAGTACTTGCTCAACTTCCACCTGTTTCCCCAACTCGAGGATGCTGAGATTTCACTAACCAGGAAACTGGAAAGTCATCCATTATTATATAGGTATTTTTTCATTAGGCAGTCATAATTATGTCCCATTGTCTCTCTCTATTTTCTTTATGGTTACAAGTCTTTAGCTCCGCAAAACCATAAACAGACAGGTGGGAGCCTTGTTTCCTAGGATGTCCTCTGTTAGAGTACTTCATTTGTGTGTGTTCATCTGGACAAGGTTCTAGAGATTGCCTCAGACTCTCTTCTGTGTATAAAACAAAGGAAGGCAGCAAAGAGGCAAATTTTATGGCACTCAGTGGGAGTTATATTAATTGGATAGCTAATAGGCATGGAAAAGTGGTCGGTATGTTACACTCTTACATCTGCTCCTTAGCTATCAGGATCAGAGAAAGGTATTCATTCTACTGTAATGAAGTGGACAATGGGAGCTGATTCAATGAACATCCCACTGTGGAAGCAGATAATTCTGACTAGAACGTATCACATTCAAGGATAAGCAAGAAAGAACAAAATAAAGCAAATGGGAGTTATAAAAAATGTACAAAATATTGTAAAGCAATCTGAATGTAGAATATTCCAAGGTTTTTATGTCTTCTCCCCCAATCACATATGTTGATTTCTATTTTCTAAGCTATTTTTAAACCCTTTTTGAGACTTCCCAAGACTTTTATTTTGTTTTTTATAGAAACAACACTGCTCAATCATCTCGCTTTCAAGCCTCATGGGTTTACGTATTTGACTAAATTATATAATTAATATAGCTAGTGCTTAAGCTATCCATTGCTGTATAACAAAAAAATTAGAGTCTTAAAACAACAGTTTGATTTTTTTTTTTTTTTTTTTTTTTTTACAATTCTGCAGTCTGAAGGGGGCTCAGCTGAGTGATTCTTCCTTCCTACGTGGTATCTTCTGGGACTGGTCTGTCTGATGCCTCAGCTGGGATGGCTGGAATGGCTAAGGGTGACTGGGCATCTCTCTCCATGTGGCCTCTCCACAGGGCTATCATGGATTTCGTTACAGCATGGTGGCTTCATAGTAGTCAGACTTCTTATGTGGTGGCTGGTTTTCAAGAGAGAGGAAGCAGGTGCTGCCAGTTCCCCTAAGGCTCGAGTCTGGAACTAGCACAGCAGCATGCCTGCCACATCTGATTGGTCAAAGCAAGTCACAGGGCCAGCCCAGATTCAAAGGGAGCAGAAATAGACTCCACTTCTGGAAATGAGGAGTGGCATGTTCATGCAGACAGAGAAAAAATGATGACAGCTACCTTTGGAAACTACCACAGTAAAGAAAACTGGCATACACAGATTTAGACGCAAAAACACCTGCCTCTTGGTAAACATCCAATTACCTGGTGTCAGCGGATATGTGTATACTTAGAGAGAATAACCTACTAGCCATAAATTCAGTGTGCAACAACATCAATCTGATCATTTTAAAGAGGCATTAGTTAACCCAGCGGTTTGGCCTGGTGAAGTTTGGTTAAGAATGCTTCTATACATTAATTTGATAATTCAAAAGAAAAACTGTTAGTAGAAAAGATAATGAAAATAACCGGCAAATATTCCTGGGAGGAGGAATAACCTTTGATCGAGAAGAATGTATCTTATGATAGAGAGGAAGGAGAATTGCGTGAAAAGAAGGTTTGGACCACCTGAATTGAGTTGCAAGGTAATTGGGTGTGAGAAGAGAGGATTCATGGACAAAAGGATAAAAGTCTGGGCTCTCCTTATTTGACTATATTGACAAAGTTTATACCCAGCTCCCCAGGAGCTAGATTAATTTTAAAGATGTGATGCTCCCACATAAAACAGACACCAGGAGCTGAGGGCAATTTATCAACAGTCTAAATACACGAGTCCATTTTAAAAATCACTGCTTTTCATCTAATGGAGTTAAACAGGCAACCCCAGTGTTATGAAAGAAAAGCCCCTCACTGTCAACATGCCACTTTGTCAGAACAAACTCTGTTTCCTAATGTGTCTACAAAGTGTTGGATCATTTCTGTATGAATGAGCGGTCCAAGGAAATTTTAGATGTGTGTACAGCTCACCATGACTCTGAATAAAACGTATTTAGTGCTTCTCTCTCAAAACTGACCCCTAGTATTGTCCTCTGGCTCAGCTGTGGTCTGCTAACTTAACCAATTTTATTCTACCTCTGGTTTATTCTGATTCACATTGTTCAAAAGAACCCATCATAGAAACTATTATCTGTGAAACTGGGAGGAAGATATAACTTTGAGCCTGAATTCATATCACCTACCTTTGATAACTATTTCAATGAGAGAACATTGAAGACAGATTTACTACTTAGCTAATGAAAATCACCTGTGATGAGAAACTACTGCTCCTGAATTTTATTCTGATTAAGGGCTACTATAAAGTTACTCAAGTTTTGGAGCACCTAAATATATAAAGCAATTATTAACAGACATAAAATGAGAAATAGATAGTAACACAATAATAGTAGAGTACTTTAACATTCCGCTTACACCAATGGATAGATCATCCAAACAGAAGATCAATAAGGAAACACTGGCCTTAAAGGACACATTAGACCAGCTGGACTTAGTAGATATATACAGAACATTCCATCCAAAAACCACAGAATACACATTCTTTTCAAATGCCCATGGAACATTCTCCAGGATTGATCACATATTAGGCCACAAAACAAGTCTCAATAAATTTAAGAAGATCGAAATAATGCCATACATCTTTTCTGACCACAAAGGTATGAAACTGGAAATCAATCACAGAAAGAAAACTAGAAAAGCCACAAAAATGTGGAGATTGAACAAAATGCTACTGAACAATGATTGGGTCAATGAGGAAATAAAAAAACTCCTGGAGACAAATGAAAATGAAAACACAACATGCCAAAATCTGTGGGATACAGCAAAAGTGGTTCTAAGAGGGAAGTTTATAGCAATTCAGGCCTACCTCAACAAAGAAGAAAAATTCCAAATAGAGAATCTAAAAGTGCATCTAAAGGTACTGGGAAAAGAACAACAAACAAAGCCCAAAATCAGCAGAAAGAAGGAAATAATAAGAATCAGAGCAGAAATAAACGAAACAGAGACTAAAAAAACAATAGAAAAAGATTAATGAAACCAAGAGCTGGTTCTTTGAAAAGATAAGCAAAATTGACAAACCCTTAGCTAGACTCACCAAGAAAAAAGAGAGAAGTCTCAAATAAATAAAATCATAAATGAAAGAGGAGAGATTACAACAGACGCTTCAGAAATACAAAAGATAATAAGAGAATACTATGAAAAGCTATATGCCAACAAATTCGATAATCTAGTGAAATGGATAGATTCGTAGAAACATAGAACCTTCCAAAACTGGACCAAGAAGGAGTAGAAAATTTGAATAGACTGATCACCAGTAAGGATATCGAAACAGCAATCAAAAACCTCCCAAAAAATTAAAGTCCAGGACCAGATGGCTTCCCTGGTGAATTCTACCAAACATTCAAAGAAGACTCAATACCTATACTTCTCAATCTCTTCCAAAAAATTGAAGAGGAGGGGAGGCTTCCTAACTCATTCTACAAAGCAAACATTATCCTGATACCAAAACCAGACAAGGACAACACAAACAAAGAAAATTACATGCCAATATCACTGATGAACATCAATGCAAAAATCCTCGACAAAATACCAGCAAATCAAATACAACAATACATTAAAAAGATCATACATCATGATCAAGTTTCATTCCAGGAATGCAGGGATGGTTCAACATCTGCAAATCTATCAACGTGATACACCACATTAACAAAATGAAGAATAAAAATCACATGATCATCTCAATAGATGCAGAGAAAGCATTTGACAAGATACAGCATCCATTTATAATAAAAACTCTAAATAAAATGGAAATAGAAGGAAAATACCTCAACATAATAAAGGCCATATATGACAAACCTACCACAAATATCATTCTCAATGGAGAAAAACTGAAAGCTATCCCTCTAAGAAGAGGAACCAGACAAGGATGCCCACTTTCACCACTCTTATTTACCATAGTATTGGAAATCCTAGCCAGAGCAATCAGGCAAGAAAAAGAAGCAAAAAGGATCCACATTGGAAAAGAAGAAGTGAAACTGTCACTCTTTGCAGATGACATGATTTTATATTTAGAAAACCCTAAAGATTCCACTAAAAAACTTTTAGAAACAATAAAGGAATACGGTCAAGTCGTGGGATACAAAATCAACGTGCAAAAATCAGTTGTGTTTCTATACACTAACAATAAAGTAGCAGAAAGAGAAATTAAGAATACAATCCCATTTACAATTGCAACAAAAAGAATAAAATACCTAGGAATAAACTTAACCAAAGAGGTGAAAGATCTATACACTGAAAACTATAAAACATTGTTGAAAGAAATCAAAGACACAAAGAAATGGAAAGCTATTCCCTGCTCTTGGATTGAAAGAATTAGCATAGTTAAAATGTGCATACTTCCTAAAACAATCTATAGATTCAATACAATCCCCATCAAATTTCCAACAACATTTTTCACAGAAATAGAACAAAGAATCCTGAAATTTATATGGAAAAACAAAAGATCCCGAATAGCCTAAGGAGTCCTGAGAAAAAAGAACAAAGCTGGAGGTATCACACTCCCTGATTTCAAAATATACTACAAAGCCATAGTAACCAAAACAGCATGGCACTGGCACAAAAACAGACACACACATCAATGGAACAGAATGGAGAGCCAGAAGTAAACCCACATGTTTATGGACAGCTAATATTCAACAAGGGAGCCAAGAGCATACAATGGAGAAAGGAGAGTCTCTTCAATAAATGGTGTTGGGAAAACTGGACAGCCACATGCAAAAGAATGAAAGTAGACCATTCCCTTACACCATGCACAAAAATCAACTCAAAATGGATTAAAGACTTGAATGTAAGACCTGAAACCCTGAAACTTCTAGAAGAAAACATAGGCAGTACGCTCTTTGACATCGGTCTGAGCAGCATATTTTCAAGTCCCATGTCTGACCAGGCAAGTGAAACAAAAGGAAAATAAAAGGACCACCTCAAACTGAAAAGCTTCTGTGCAGCAAAGGAAACCATCAACAAAACGAAAAGACAACCTGACAATTGGGAGAAGATATTGCAAACCGTATATCAGAGAAGGGGTTAATATCCAAAATATACAAAGAACTCATACAGCTCAACAATGAAAAAACCAATAATCCAATTAGAAAATGGGCAAAAGATCTGAACAGAGATTTCTCCAAAGAAGATATATGGATGCCCAACAGGCATATGAAAAGATGCTCAACATCATTAGCTATTAGAGAAATCCAAACTACAATGAGGTATCACCTCACTCCAGTCAGAGTGGCTATAACTAACAAGACAGGAAACAACAAATGTTGGAGAGGATGTGCAGAGAAGGGAACCCTTGTTCACTGCTGGTGGGAGTGCAAACTGGTGCAGCCACTATAGACAGCAGTACGGAGTATCCTCAGAAAATTAAGGATAGATCCACCATATGATCCAGCTATCGCACTGCTGGGTATTTATCCAAAGAACTTGAAAACACAAAGGCATAAAGATACTTGCACCCCTATGTTCATTGCAGCATTATACACAATAGCCAAGACTTGGAAGCAACCTAGGTGCCTATCAAGGGACAAATGGATAAGGAAGATGTGGTATTTATACACGATGGACTACTACTCAGCCATAAGAAATGATGAAATCCAGCCATTTGTGACAACATGGATGGACCTTGAGGATATTATGCTGAGTGAAATAAGTCAGAGGGAGAATGTCAAATACCATATGATCTCACTCATAAGTAGAAGATAAAAATAACGACAAACAAACACATAGCATTGGAGATTGGATTGGTGGTTACCACAGTGTAAGGGGGGAGGGGGGAGGGCAAAGGGAGTGATTAAGTTCACATGTGAGGGAATGGACTATGATTAGTTTTTGGGTGGTGAACATGATGTAATCTACACAGAATTTGAAATACATTATGATGTACATCCGAAAATAAACAAATAAATGAAAAATAAATTTTAAAAAAGAGAGGCATATCCTCTGCAATTTTACATAGACTGAGAAACTTTAAAGCAAGCTGTTATTTTCATGCCAATAAATTATGTTGCATCATGTAAAAAAACAAACAAAACAAAACAAAACAAAAGTTACTCAAGTTGAAATAAAAATCACTTTCGATAATGTTGTGTAGGGGCCAGCCCCATGGCCAAGTAGTTAAGCTCACATGCTCTGCTTTGGTGGCCCAGGGTTTGTAGGCTCAGATTCTGGGCACAGACCTATGTACCGCTCATCAAGCTATGCTGTGGTGGCATCCCACATAGAAGAAATGGAAGGCCTTACAGCTAGGATATACAACTATGTACTGGGGTTTGGGGGAGAAAAAAAAAAGAGAGGAAGATTGGGAACAGATGTTAGCTCAGGGCCAATCTTCCTCACCAAAATAAAAGCACACACACAAAAATAATGTTGTGTACAAATTTATACTAGAGTTGATCACCATTGATTCTGTCAAGGATTTTTGAATTTTTAAAATATTCTAGCAATGGCTAGTTGATTCGATCTATTTTTCCCCTTAAGAAAGCCATATATGAATCTCAACTGTTAGCTTTGTCCTCCTAAAATAAGGTACTCAGGAGGATAGTTTTGGATTTCCCTTTTAATTTCTGGTTCAGTTCAGTCTAACCTCTATGTTTTTTTTTTTTTTTTGAGGAAGACTAGCCCTGAGCTAACATCTGCCACCAATCCTCCTCTTTTTGCTGAGGAAGATTGATGCTGAGCTAACATCTGTGCCCTTCTTCCTCTACTTTATATGTGGGATGCCTGCCGCGGCATGGCTTGATAAGTGGTGAGTAGGTCCTCAGCTGGGATCCAAGCCTGCAAACCCCAGGCTGCTGAAGCGGAACCCAAGACTTAACTGCTATGGCACTGGGCCGGCCCCAATTACCTAGCCTCTACTATGTACCTCTTGTGCTAGGTGCTGAGGAGGCTAAAGGCACATTAGATAGAACTCCCGTCTTTGAAGAATTTCCATAAGACTACTGCAGAGATCTTTTCAGTCAAAGATGGACCACACATATAATGATGGTTCCATAACATTAGTACCATACGGCCTGGGTGTGTAGTAGGCTAAACCATCTAGGTTAGCATAAGTATACTCTATGATGTTCACATAGGATGAAAACGCCTAATGATGGATTTCTTGGAATGTATCCCTGTCAGTAAGCGCTTCATGACTAATGTAATGTAATGTCTAATTGGGATATAATAAGTGCACAATAAACACATTTTGATTGATAGATTAGAAGTATGTTCAGGTTTTCAGGGAAGATAATGAAAAGGTTCCTACCTAACCTTTGGGCTTCCTGAAGGAAATAGTAGAGATGAAGGATAGAAAGCCACCTGAAACAAGCTAGGAAGTGCATACAAGGCAGTACTTATTGACCTGTGAAAGTTCTATAGGGTTACTAGAAGCATTTTGGCATTCTTAGGGTTTAAAGTGCTAAGCGGTAAGTGGTCATATGGGGTGAGACCATAGAATGCTTCTATTCACTAATAAGATTTGAATTTACTCTGCAGGAAATGAGTGACCTTGGGAAGGTTGAAAGCTTGGGAAAAAATTCTTATATGTATTATTAATACTCAGTGATTAAAATATTTAGGAGGGTAGCTTTGGGAATGGTAGCAAGAAGTCTTCTTATGATGCTAATAATTCCAGGTGAGAGAAGATAAAACTGTGAGCCAGTCCTATTCATCAGGGAATTTAAACACTGGGAAAATCACGTTCCATTTCCACCTGTGCAGAAAACCATGTCTCTTGCTAATCTTGGGAATGCACTGGGAGTGAGAAACCAGGTTGTTCTTGTTGATACAAGGGCTGAAACTGTTCCAGAGAGGGGCTAGAACTGAGGATACTATAGTGACTCAGAACTCATCACAATCTTAGGGCAAACTACTTCTCTTCAGTGATTACAGCACAGAATGTCCCCACGCTCATAATGGATTTTACAAAAAGTGACTTAAGCATGATTTGAGAACAACGATTGCTTCTCTACATTTAGAGAAAAGTTCTAGAATTCTGAGAAGAGGAAGGCTTATGATGCATGTGTAGGAACATTAGTAGTATCATATGTGGGATGTAGTTACCATTCCCACCAAAGAGTTTTCATTTTATTTCCCAAAGTACCATATCATAGAACAGGAAGAATAGAAAAGATTAAATCATTGTCAGAGTGCTAATTGGTCACATTCAATAGGAGCACTCAGCATAACTCCTGTTGAAACAGAATGTAATGACACTATTACTGAGTCTAAAAATACATTTTTCCCTTTGAAACTAAAGTTTGACACGTTATTAAACTCAAGACAGAAAGGATACCATATGGATCAAAAATTCACAGTACAATTTACCATTACAGAAATCCATCCTCCTTAAAATGGAAGGTATAGATACAGAAAAAAATATTTACCCACATATTTTGAAGTGTTCAAGTCTTCCACACAGGAGGTACAATAGAGGGGAAAAATTATTTTTTATTTTAAAATTTAGTTCAACAAACTTTCACCAAATGCCTACTATGTGCAGAGTCCAATGCCAGTACTGTAAGAACTAAAATGCACGCATGAATTCTGCTATCTTGTTGAGGAAGAAGACAGGGAATTAAATTGTCATAATAAAGTATCGTAAGTACTATGAAAATTACACCCCCTCACATGTACACAAAGAAACAAATTAAGTGGAGGGAATGGCCTGTGTTTGCTATCACATACTAAGAGAGGGGTTCACACATAGTGATGTTATTACGTCTCTTTAGATCTCAGAAATGTACCATCTAGGAATTAGTAGGGAGGTGTGCAGTTAATTACAAAAATCAATGTCTTTGTAACAGATAAATCATATTTCTTTGAAGTTAAATGTATATTTGGAAGCTGATCACCTAGACCTCTTGCAGATTTTCAGTGTGAGAATCTAAACAGTTTTTACCTTAGCATTCAGATAGGTCTACATTTGTATGACCCGTGGTCTGATGGACCAGATTATCAGGAGTCTAAGGAAAGACAGATGCCAAGAAAAACAAGTTTGGTCAAAGACAGTGCTTTCCGTCCAAGAGAAGAATACTTTCAAGACATCTGGGAATGTTATCTGAGATATCTAGGATGTTAATGGATGCAATAAAAATGGCAGGTATTCAATTGTTAGATGCTTTGGCAATCAAAGTGTAGATGGAATTTTATATTGCATCGTTTTGAAAATGGTCTCCTTGAGAGGACTAAACTGACAACAAAATATAACTCAGCTTTGTACCACTGATGGTAAGCTTTGTTCCTTAAAAAAAATATTTGCCACGCTGTGAAAATTTTGTGACCCACCCATTGAAGGAACATATTTCACATATCTTCTGAACTTGAAAATTGATTACAGATTGAGCAATCAGAGTGATAAGGACTTTTAAATAAATTCCATTTAGGGTTATGTCAATTAGAACTCATCTCCTCGACTCAAAATGAAGTATTGCTGTGGAGAGAGAACTGATAGTTTCTTTTTTCCTTTGAATCTTCAAAAAACATTCAAAATATTTCAGGATATCAAGTATAATTAAACAAGTCATTTGGAAGACCAGAATATGGACTTTTAATATGTGTAAGTGGAAGAAGTAAGAATTATTTCATACGCAAAGTGTTTGAAAAATAGTTTGTGAATAGCACTGGAATTAAGTGCTATTAGAATTAGACGTGTCTAACAGATTTTTTTACCGTTCATTGAAAGAATCTTTAAACTATGAAGCAGAGTTTTAAAGATCAGAAAAATGGAAGGATCAGAAAGTATTCTGAGAGATAATCTCATTTCTTTCCAAATAGACGTCTACTATCTCTAACCCGAGCAGGGACAGTGTGATTTGGTAAGAAACATGCAAGCCTTTGGAAATAGCTGGGCTTCAACCCTGACTCTTCCACTGACTGAATCTGAGCAAAGGTATTAGCTTCTGAAACTTGGTTCCCTTGCCTGTAAAATGTAGATAATAGAGTCTTTCTTGGAGAAGATATTTAAATATCAAATCAGATAACTATGAGAAAGTAGTCTTCAAAGTTTAAAACTCTATAAAATTCATATATTCATTTAGCCAATGTTTGCAGTGGTCCCACTCTGTGCCATGCACTGTACTAGGAAGCATGTGTACCTCTCCGTATGGAATATAGTGGTGAATCTTGATTATTTAAGTTATTATCTTTTAAAGTTGGCTTGTTAAAATCCCACAATATCAGAAAAATAAAAGGCTTGCTTTTCAGAGTAAGTTGTCGTTTAAAGCTTTGCTCTCATCCCTCTGCTTCCCTTTGAAAGGTATTACAAATGCCCAGTTGTCCTCTGAGGTGATCCAGTGATTCAGCATAGCGTCTTGCACAGCAGGTCATCTAAACTCCCCTAAGCTCATGTAGTCTACAATTTTCCTTGACAATTCACTCCACTATGAACAGTTGTGCCCAGAAATCCCTCTGTAATAGAGTCTGACTTCATTTTTGATGTTTGACTGCTGACAGATTTTAAACCTCACCTCTCCTCTTTCTTTTCTGCCTCACATCTTGGCAAGTTATAAAAAAGTCTAGATACTCCCTCCTTTGGAAGGAGGTTAAAACCACAAAAGCCCCTTCCCACCATCTCTTAATCATCATAATCCCCTAAACCAGTCTCTTTTCTCTGCCTTCTAAAGCCATTTTTGGACCCGTTTGGGAAGCCTGCTCTCCTCTCCTCAGAAAGCCTCAATACGTAAATAATAAACCTTTTTCATGCACTCTTGGTGTGCGCCTGGAGTCTTTGGACTTGACATCCAAACTAAATTTTGGAGGGGATCCATTCTGTTTCTGTGAATTTTCCCTGTCTCTGCAGAATGGCCGCAGTTGGCTCTGAGAGTGGAATGCCTAGACAATGACCACAATCACTGGGAGTCTTCTCTTTGGCTTGCTAAGTGGCTCTACTCGCTGATGGCAAGCATGCACTTTGAGCTGCTGCCTGCTGGCTAGTCTGTGCTTTGAGCTGTGCTGCTTTGTGCTGTTTTTGCTGAGTTCTACTGAGCCTCCATTACAATTTAACCACCCTAAGTCAGAAGTTTCAATAATTAATTGGCTGCTAGAGAAAGAAGTATGGGATTCAGGCCCTTATTAAGGCAGGGCTAGGTCATGTGTCTCAGCCCGCACCTATCTGTGTGTCTTAGACTAAGTCGTGTGTCTCAATTCCAGCTTAAGCTGTGACTGACCCTACATTCAAAGAATGACTCTTGCCCTCTGACCACCTGTGACCTGGTGTGTTTCAACCATGTGTATGCCCTCATTCTATAGAGAGTTCAGGGTAAAGGTTACATCCTGTGTGACATGCACGGGCTCATTGGGTGGTAACCCACGTGGAGGAAGAACAGTCACTATTTGAATAACAGTCATTATTTGAAAATTTGAATTGCTGAATTCCACACTCCTAAAGGCAGATGGCTCAAAATGCTTTTGCTAATGTTGCTACTGCTGCATTTATGTCTCTGTTGCCAAAAAAGATACTTATCATCAGAGGTATAGGGAAAAATACCCATCTCATTCCTGTAGCACAATCAAGGATTAATTCAACCATTGCCGGGGGTGGGTCCCTAACCTTGATGATACTGATTTGAGGTTCTCTGGAGGAAGGAAGATATAATTTGAGCAGAGGAGAGAATCCACTGAAGTATATGCAGTAAACACACACAAAAGCAAGCAAGCAAGCTAGAAACCTGGACACAGAAGAAAGAAACATACACACACAAAAAAAAGAAATGAAAAAGAGGTCCAAATTGGATTTCCAACTTGACCCAATTGGAAATCCAAAAGTTATTAAAGTAACTTACACAGCAAAAGGAAAAAAGGTGTTGATTGGTTTTTGTGCTCTATAGCATAGGTTCTTAACTTTAACATCTGCTGAAATGTACCAACTAACAAACCTTCATGGCCTTCATCAATATGGAGACTCAAATTACAGTTACAATGGGGAATCTCACCAAATCAAATTAAAGTACCCTCCTATAATATTAGGGGAGTTATTGAACGCAAAATAGAGGACATGTGCCTCCTTTTAGCCATGTAACTATTGCCTTGCCTAAATTTCCCACATTCATAGCACCTATTGCCCAAAAATATCCATTAATGAGCATAAATGTCCTGACCTAATGAATAGTAAATGAAAATTAAATTAAGTCTTTGCACTTACAAATTAGGTTGACAAAATGAGACCACATGGACCCTCTCTCTAGTAAAATAGTTAATACAGCTCAAGTTAAATTAGAATTGAGACCTTCAAGGATTGAACCACTGTTTAGAGAAGATGATTGTTCCCACTGCTTCTCCATTTAATAGTCTAATTTGGCCCCTTCTTATACTTGGAAAGAAGGAATGGCACCTAACAGTAGATTACTGTAACCTTGATGCATTTATCTCATGCATTAAGGTTCCAATACCCAATATTATAGAAATTACTGACTCCATACAAACAGCAACGGGTCAATATTTTGCTACTGTAGATTACAACAAAAGGCTCTAGAATCTGTCCAAATTGTGTGCAGCAGGCACTGTTGTTAGTGTCCCTAGAGACTCCTTTATTTTAGAGGCTTTAGTAACCTTCTCTCATGTCTTTTGGAGTCTCCTGACCACCTCTAATGATCAGAAGTTCCCCATAGGCTTCTGATGCAAGAAACTGCCCTCCTTGACCCCATGATATATCCCATTATAGTGGCAATTTCTGGCCAAACACTAGACATGTGACCCTCTATATCCAGGTGCCTATCCTATCTTGGGTCATGGAAGCAGCAACTCTCAAGCTCAGCATGACTACTGAGGCTCCTTGCTACAGGATAGAGCCAAACCTGGGCCATCTGCAGGAAGGGTTGCCCTCCACTGTCCTTCGTCTCTTGCTCCATACCAGAGTGCTAGAGGAGGTAAGCCCTCTCCAAGTTCCTCTGGCTACCTGACTCCCTTGGGATCAACTGAATGAACAGCAAAGGGAGTTTATAAACTTTATGGATGACATTATCACCATCACAAACAATGGAGCTCACCGGAGAGCAGTGGCTTTCCATCCCTTAACCAGAGTGTCCCTGATAAAGGACAGTGCACAAGGATCAGCACAATTGGTAAAACTTCAGACACTGAAGCACTGAGTGTCAGCACTATCTGCACAATTTTAGTCTCTTGAGCCATTGCAAATGGTCTGGCTGTCTACCCAAAGGCAGCAACAATTCCTTATCCATGATCGCCCCCTTAGGGGTAAAGAACTTTGGTAATTTCTTGCCTCACAGATACAAAACATAAGTCAAGGTCACACATGTCTGTATGCATATGAAAGCTATTATTACCAAGACACTCTTTATCCTCTTCAGAGTTCCAGATGCTACTGATAGTAACCAAGACACTCATTTTACTTTTAAGAATATATAATACTCTTGAAGAAGACATTCAAGGATCTTTCTTTCCCTTGTCAGTCTCATACAACAGACCTCATAGAGTGCAATAATGGCCTACTTCAATAAGTTCAAATTCAATAAAACAAACATGGCACATTTCAGTCATCAGTCAAATATCAGGGGATAGGTTATAGTACAGATTTTGACTCTATTTTTGGAGGTTTGACTGATGAAAGCTTTTGAATCTCACCACTGCTTCTTCCCCTTTGTCTCACATCTGGACAAGCTCATAAGAAAGCCCAGATGCTCCCTTCTTTGGCATTGACAGAAAGTTCAAACCAGGCATGCCCTTTCCTGCAAGGGAACTCTTACTCTTGCCCCACTCCTTCTTCCCACCAGAAAAATCCCAAGCAAGTCTCCTTACCACACTCTTTCAAGCCATTTTTGAACTAGCTTGAGAAGATTGCTCTGCTCTCCCCAGAAAACCTGTGACATCATCAATCTCAACATTCTAACCACATTTTTAGTGGGTGTCTAGTTTTTTTCTGAAGGATGGTCATAATACCTTGCCTGTATTGAAATTTGTCTTTACCAATGTAAACCTTAACAAATTCTGCTCTTTTTCTTGACCCTTCTATTAAAATTAACTCACAGAAGTAATATTTCTAGTCTCTGCCCCCCAAGACAGGACCTATGTCCCCAAAAACCAAAATATATATCTCCCTTTGTTGTTTGAGGAGACCATATTATCTCATGTCACTTATTCAAAGACTACCCGATGAAATGGTAGATGATTAGTCCGAGGGCACCTACTGCAGAGTGCGTTTGGGAGTGTATAATGACATTCCCTGTATTTCTCTCAAGAACATTGTTCAGTTAGCAGGGTCTTTATCTTTTCCCGGTTTTGCCTGTGATTGCCCCTTTTCTTCAATTTCAGTTCCATGTTGTGTCTACATAATCATCCCGAAACTTAGTGGCTTAAAACAACCACCATTTTATTTGCTCATGGTTCTGTGGGATATTAATTTGAACAGAGGATGGTGAGGATGGTTCAGCTCATCTTTGTACCACATGGGACCAGGTGGTACAGCTGAAGTCATTGGGGGCTGGGTATGTTAGTTCCAGGGGGTCATATGCCTGGGGCCTCTGTTCTTGCTATTGACTAGACACCGTATTTCTTAACCATGTGGACTCTTCACATGGTCAGCTTGACCTCCCCCAATGCATAATGTTCTCAAGGTAGCTGGACTTCCTGCATGGCATCTTGTTCTTCCCAAAGTGTAAAAGTATAAAGTGAAAGTGAAAAAGTTTCTGGGTTTTCCTAAGGCTTCAGCCAAGAACTGGTACAATGTCACTCCTGCTGCATTTTATTGGTTAAAGCATATTTCAAGGCCCGCCCAAATTTAGAGAGCAGACTACACAAAGTTGAGTGCACCTGGAGGCTGGTTTATTGGTGGGTAACCTAAGTAATAGTCTACTCTATCTTCCAGAGCAACATCTATTTCCAGAGCTACTACCACCTCCAGACAAACTGGCCTGATTCCAGGCAAATTGGATGTGTTTTGGGCACAGTATTTGTGAGTAGCTCAATTCCATGGTGGGAGACACTGTAAAGTACCACAAATAAGATAAAGTGTGCTAGAGAACATGAAAAAATGACAAAAAATCATAGAGAACAGGAAAGCAGAGCTCAGATTTCCTTTTTCTTAATAAGACTGTAAGGTTGAACAACTATGAGTAATTTCCCAAAATCTGACTGGCTCAAGGATTCATTTCTATCATATTACAGTATCTTAAACTCACTATACTTTGTTTAACAAGACATTAGGAGAAATAATAGTTACTATTGAGCTCTATGGGGTTTTCTGTTTTATATCATCTTTGATTATCTTTTTAAAAGTTTTTAGGCAGTGTCTGCTTAAAATGTGTGTAGGCGAGGAGGGGGGAAGAGAGAAAGAGAAAGGGGCGCGCTCATATGTGTATAGATCATAAAGAGAGAGGAAGTGAAGTGATCGAGTGAAAATGAAGCGAATTGCCAAGTGTCCGTTTAGATAACAAGCAGGATAGTGTTATTTACTGTTCCATTCCATTACTGACATTTCATTTCTCACCGCAGGTTGCCATGACCCCTCATTTTGTAGCATTTCATGATCGGAATTCTGCCACATGACATTTCACTAACCACATTTCATTGAACATCTCTTAACCCATGATATTTGGGCACCGATGATATATTTGAACCTGCAATCAGAAATCCTTTCTAAGAAGTAAGCAATGTTTTAGGGTCAATGAAAGGGATGGAGATGTTCTTTCTATATTTTAATAAGACATTTCGCATATGTAAGATTTCCTACTAATATTCTCTAGATGCAAGTTAAAAATATGATTTTTCCCTCTATTACAATTTCAATTTCCTTAGCTTACATTGTAATCTTAGTAACTACTATAGAGCTTTTCTTTTCTTTCAAGCACTAGACGAAGCTTATTATTTTTAACTCTTCTTTGTTCAGCAGAGTCTACTTGCCAAGTAGATTTTTTTTCAGCTTTATTGAGGTATGATTGGTAATTAAAAATATTTATGGTTTATAATGATGATTTGATATACGTATAGATTATGAAATAATCAAAGCTATTTAGCATATCCATCATCTCATATAGTTGCCATTTTCTTTTTTTATGGTGAGAATACTTAAGATCTACCCTCTTAGCAAATTTCAAGTATACAATACAATACTGTTAACCATACCCACATTGTTGTGCATTAGTTCTCCAGAACTTACCAAATAGACTCTTATTCAGGATTTTTATTTGTAAATTTCCTTCGTATTTTACAGTTTTTTAAAAGGGGCACATTTATGTGGTGATGGATGGCAACTAGACTTTTGGTGGTGAACATGAGGTAGTCTGCACAGAAATCAAAATATAATGAGGTACACCTGAAATTTGTATAATGTTATAAATCCGTTACCTTAATAAAAATAAATAACTAAACACCAAAATAAATAAAACAAAACAAAAAAGCTATTACAATTTAATCTAGATTTTAATTTGTTTGTTGAATGTCTATGTAATCTTTAGAAATCCAATTAACTTTTGAGTCTTCCTCAAATAACTGACAATACTTACTAACCAACGACATCAGAGATTGGCAAACTACCGCTCATGGGCCAAGTATGACCTGTTGCCTGTTTTTGTAAATAAAGTTTGATTGGAACATAGCCATGGAATTCATTTACATGTTATCAATATCTACTTTTCTGCTACAATGGCAGAAATGAGTAGTTGCAAAAGATACTGTATGGCCTGCAAAGTCTGAAATATTTACTATCTGGCCCAGAAAAAGTTTGCTGACCATGAGAATATTGTATCATTTAATAGGAGAGCATTTTGAAGTATTTTGACTAACTTCTGAAAGACAATAATAATTATATATCTCAAAATGAGATCACCTGTACACAAACTTCTTGACACCTACAGAAATTTACCTGTTCTGCCCTGTCCCCCACATTACCTGTATTTTATTTTCCTTTCTCTTCCTGCGTACAATTTCTTTGATTCTTCTCTTTAGTTGCTCTTCTTTTTAGGCTAATGTTTCTCAAAGTGTGCTTTTTGGACCACCTCAAAATCACCCAGCACTTGTAAAAAGGCAGATCATCGAGTCCCATGTCAGACCAGCTGCTGATTCTCCACCTTTCAAAAGATCTTTAGGGTAGGCATTCACATTCCACTAGACTCCCCACTGGTCAATGGAAATGATAGGTTTTTAGCAACTTCCAACTCCTTCATATTTTGTGATTCACTATGAGGATCAGTTAATAGTTTAAATATCACTAGGAAATTTGAGGGCTAAGCTGTCTTAAAAGCAAATGCTGTTCCTACTCTTGCAATTTAGCTTTACCAGAAACAAAATGGGTATCTTGCTCACTCTCTGATTTTTATCTCTGTTTCTCAGTTGAGCTGAACTCCAAACAGGAGAAGGGGTGAGTGACGATAACACTGAGCCAGACAGATGCCATCTCCAGAGAATTTGCATTGGGATACAGGGACTCTAATCAGTCTCTTTTGAGCACCTGGATTTGAAATTTAAATCAAGCCAGATGGGGCAATCCCGGTTGAAATGGATTCGCTTTTAAATATAAGTTAATAAATGGATTGCCATAGAACTACAAATAAATAAAAAGTTAGGAATTTTATTGCATACGTGTATTCAGAAAGATTCATTATAGTAGACAAATCTTAATGAGAAAGAGGAAAAAAGTATCTGAATCTGTGCAAGAGAGAAGACTGAGGACTGAAGCAGAGAAGCCATGGCATAGAAATGGAAAAGGTGACCATGATTACTTACTAGGCCCAGCTATAGCCCTTGAGATCTGTATGATATCCTATCCATGTATCCATATAATAACTTACATATTAATTTTAATCAGGTAAAAAAAGAGCAGGGATGGGAGAATTTGGTGAAGGTGGTCAAAAGGTACAAACTTCCAGTTGTCAGATAAATAAGTACGAGGATGTAATGTACAACATGATGACCATAGTTAACACTATTATGTGATATATGTGAAAGGTGTTAGAGTAAATCCTCCAAGTTCTCACCACAAGGAAAAATAATTTTTTGTAACTATGTGAGGTGATGGATGGTAACTAAACTTATTGTGGTAATCATTTTGCAGTATATACGTATGTTAAGTCATTACACTGTATGCCTTAAACTTATACAGCATTGTATGTAAATTACGTATCAATAAAATTGGAGAGGAAAAGCAAATGCTATTGATTTGAACGAGATTGTTCCTATAAGAAAAGAACTTACCTGGTTTCTACAAATTAAACTATCTCTTGACATTTGGTAGTTGCATTAGTTAATTATTTCTGCATAGTACAAATTACCCCCAGAATTTAGCAGCTTGAAACAACAAACATTATTGTGTCAAGAATCCTGGCATGGCTTAGCTGGGTGCCTCTGGCTCAAGGTCTCTCAGAAGGCTGCAATCAAATTGCTGGCTAGGGTGATAGTCATCATAAGGCCAATTTCCAAGCTCATTCAAGTGGCAATTAGAGGGCTTCAGTCTTCCAGGAAAGCTCACAGCATGGCAAGTGACTTCCCTCAGAGCAAACAAGCAAGAGAGCAAGAGAGGACAGCTCGGATGCCATGTTTCAAGCCGCCCTAATGGAGAAACCCATATAGCAAGGAACTAATGTCTCTGACTAGCAGTCTGTGAGGCCACAGGAGAGCTTCTGGAAGCTTAGTCCCCTGGCAGAGCCTTGTGATGACAGCAGCCCTGGCCAACACATTGATTGTAGCCTTGTGAGAGCTCTGGAGCTAAGAAATGCTCCAGAAAAACTATAGAATACAAATATCAAGCAAAGAAACTGTGTGTTGCTATATCAAATATCAAATGAAAAATACTTTAAGACAAAAAGTATAACTATAGATAAAAAGAAGCCTGTCATAATAAAATAAATGTTTGATTCAGCAGGAAGATAAAGTAACTCCAATTTTTTGTTCACCTAACTTATATAGCCTCATTAAATGTAAAGCAAAATTTAAGAAAAGTTAAAAGAAAGTTTGACAAATGCACGCAATCACAATGGGTCAAATTTGCATACTTTTGTCAGTAATTGATTGAGTAGACAAAAAATTAGTAAAGACACAAAAATTTTAAACATTGTTATTAGCAAAACTCATCTGATGAAAATGTAGAGATGACCTCAAAGAACAGTTGTTCTTTCCAGGTATATAAAGAACATTTAAAAAAATCACCATATGGGGCTTCTCCTGTGACCGAGTGGTTAAGTTTGTGCGCTCCACTGCAGGCGGCCCAGTGTTTCATTGGTTCGAATCCTGGGCGCAGACATGGCACTACTCATCAAACCATGCTGAGGCAGCGTCCCACATGCCACAACTAGAAGGACCCACAACGAAGAATATACAACTATGTACCAGGGGGCTTTGGGGAGAAAAAGGAAAAAAATAAAATCTTAAAAAAAAAAATCACCATATGCTGTGCCATAAAGTTAGTCTGAACAGATTTCAAGGGTTGAAATAATACAAATTTGTGTCTATTTTTACCTCAGTTCAATTACAGTATAAATGAGAAAAACAATGCTTATACTCACCATCATATATTTCACATTCTAGGACACTATATAATTACTTTTTATTATGTCTATTGTTTATTTTACATTTCCCTCTACTAGAAATCAAAGATTTTTAACTTCTGGGTTTTTGTTGGTTCGTTTGCTTGCTTTTTGTTTTCCCTGATGCGCCCATCCTCAGGCACCTGCTACAGTGTTTGGAATATAGTGGTATTCTATTCTATTTGTTTTTGTTGATGTTGCTGATTGTTAGGGCCAAAAAGAGAAGTCGTATGTCCTCTAGAAGACTATACCCCCACCCCAAATTTTGTTTTTGTTGAGTTATGGCTGAGCAACCAGTAACTGAGTGAGTAAAGCAGGGTAGAGATGTGTTGACACTGTGGCTGCGGTACTGAGGAAGGAGTATGGTCTTCCAGGGATAATTGTTGAAAGAGGGGAGGTCGAGGAGATGGCTGCAGAATACTGATGGAGGCTAATGCAAAATTACCAAGGTACTGAGGGTAACACTGAGAGCAGCATTGTCCAACTGACGCTGGGCCCCATTGCTGGACTATTGCTCAAATAGCTAAAGATGTAATAATAAAAATGGAGATTATGATCAATTGTACATGATGTTCTCTTTGCATAAATACTCTAATTTCTTTATTGTCTCTTTAACTGTGTCTAATATACTGTTAAATTTCCATCAAGTTCTTTATGTTTGAAATTTTTCAATTTTAGCGTTGCCATTTCATTCTTTTTTAGTTTCCAATTTTATACATAAATCTCCAATTTTGTGTTTTATTTCCGTAAACATATTAAGCAGAGTTACTTGAGGTGGTGTCTAATAACTATTATCTGGATCTCTTCTGATTCTGTTTCTATTGTCTTTTATTTTTCTTGAGTTTTTAAAAATTACATTGTTATATGGTTGGTTAGTTTTCACTGAGTGCAAAATATAAATGAAAAGTGTCAAAGATAATTTCAAACCAGGTATGCTGTTATATTACTCCAGAGATGTAAGTCTGCTTTTGGCAGATGTTTATGGATGCTAGCTATCCTGAAATTACTTAATTCAGCTACAGATTAGATGATTTCTAGCTGGGTTCCAAACTTGAAAAGGAAGATTCTGTTTTGCTTTCACTCTTATTTCTAGGCCAGAAGTTTTACAGTTCCCACCCAAACCTGGAGGTTGAATACTCCCCCTTTTAGTGATCCTCAAATGCCAGATTTTTTTCTTAGCTCAATAAGTCCTGTTGAAAGTCCTGTTCAGCAACTCTGCTTCCTTTGCACTTCAGCTGCAATCAGTTGATGCTTCTTGGGGAAAAGTGTCTCCAAATGCCAAGCTCACCTCTCTGGATCTCCTTCTTTACCCTGACGTCTGCTCCATAATTCTTTCCTGCCTTAGTAGGCTTCCAACATCTTCAGATAGGATGCTTTTAAATAATCCAACAAGCTTTCTAAATTGTTCTCAGTGGAAAGATTGATACAAATGACAAATTCTGCCATTACTACAAGTGGAACCATATTTATTTGACTCTCTGGTGCAATATAATTTCAAGGTTCTGGCATAAATTCATGGAAATTATTAGGAATAAAATCACGATTATTACTTAATATTAGACTCTTGTCTATCCTGATACGTTGTTACTCAGAGATGACATAATTTTAACTAAACAAATAAAGCATAAGACATCTTCACACATGGAAGAACTTTTCAAAACTCTCACAATTGACTAAGTTATCTTAGAGTGGAGATTTGTTATCAAAAGAATAACCAAAAGTCTGGTGCTGACTCAGTATCTTCCATATATTCTTCCTCTTTTCTCTCAGTTCTAGTGTTCCTCCCTATTTCTGCCTCAGAAGCATGGAGTGCTAGTGATACGCTTTCTTTGTGTTCTCTCTCTTCCTCCCGCCACCACCCACCTTCACTTTCTCGTCTTATTACCTATGCCACACTTTTTACACAAATGTCCCATTTAGGATTACTATAGGACTACCTGGCCAGCAACTAAGCAAACAGGCTTCTGGGCCAGATAATATCCTATCCTATGCCTTCCAGGAAGAGGAAGTTGCTGATGCTGGCAAGTAAGGTCAAGATACTTGTCTGGGCATCAGTTTATACATGGGTGTGTGCTGGCCTATGGAAGTATGTGATAGTGATATTACAATTTTTTACATTGACACTGATTATAGATACAGGAAAACTGGCAAAATGATCCCAGGAAAATTTTTAAAAGTTGGTTTGTCTGCATAAAATTAACACTAATTACTGTCATTTCTGTGAACTACTTACCATTTATTCTTAATTATGATGTAGCAAAATAATGATTATGTGTGATTAAATATGTTTTAGATTTGCTTTAGTATGAAAAGTGCTTTTTAAAATAAAAGCAGAAAACTTTGCATATCAGCATTAAAAATTTCCTGGATTCTAATACCTGGTGACTAAGAATGGATCCAAATTACAAGTGATTCCTCAGATTTTACCTTCTTGCTTTTCTCATATGCGTGACATATCCTATAAGTGGGAATTTGGTGTCAGAAAGGAGTTTAGGAAGTCTAGGCAGGGCTATCCTCCCATGCATGAAGTGACTTTAGCCTCTTGCAAAGCCTCCCTCCCAATTCCCCGTATTCCCGTGGTTGTCTGAGAATGTCTCATGTGTGTTCATAAATAAGCATGATAAGTGCTTTGCTGGGCTCCACAATCCTAGCAAGGGGCAATGCTGCTCTTCTAGGCACTTGTCTCTGGTCTTGATTTTTGCTGCCCTAGGGTATTCTCTGCACTATGCTGGTATTCTTCTTGACATATCACTCTCTCCAGATGTTGCACCCTTGGTACCATGCTCTCTGCTGTAGTTTTATCAGATTGATCAAGGTACGAGAATTCTGCTTGTAACCCAGTATTTTACAGAATTTTCGGGGAATAATTTATTCTTGCTTTATTTATAGTGTCCTCATTCTCCATAAGACTCAGGAGCTGCACTGAAAGACAAGTCTGAGTGGTAGACACTATGCAATGTTCATAATCTTTTCTCCCCCAACAATTACCTCTTTGCTGCAGGTCAATCTTTCCAAGGCAGATACATGGGCTGTTGTGCCATTTCTTCAGATAGGCTCAGAAATGTCTGCGCCCCAGTGGAGGACATGAAAAATTCTAAATTTAAGAGGAGATTGTTGCTATACATCCATAGTCAAACTTCATATTAGGTTGCAACATGAAGTTGTTAATACTAGTGACCTAAAACATTTAGGAAAGCATTGCCCCTAAGCTTATATAAAACACCCCAAGGAATAGTGGTCAGAGGCAAGGTATATATTTGCCATATTGTGCTATAATCAGTAAAGTATATACAAGAACAAAGTGTATTGGGGTTGCTTTTTTAAAATTCATATACTTATAACAATTTGTGATAACACATGTATAAGGTCAGAGACCAAATCTGCTTTTTATTTTTTACTGAGGAAAGTTGGTATAGACCATTATATAAGTTTCAGTGTACATTATAATTTGATATTTGTATACACTGCAAGATGATCACCATCATAAGTCTAGTTACCATTCATCACCATACAATGGACCTCCTTCGCCCAATTCACCCACCACCCCATGTTTTGTTTTGTTTTGAACTTCTATCACCATGAGCCCGGCATATGGTAGGCTCTCAATTGATATTGGTTGAAAAAATGAAATTAGAAAAAGGTTAGCTTCCCCTTTTGGATGAACTTTCTAGCTGTAGTCATATTTTCAGATGAGAATTTTAAAACCTTTAAATTAGAAAGCCTGGGAAATGTCTTCTTCAATCAGACCTGTCAAGGATAGAGAATTCGGGATCTGTTATATGGTGTATCTGGTTCAGTGATAAAGGCAATTCTTATATCAGTTGACACAATGACAATTATTTCTAGAACTCTTTCTGTTCAAACTTTGGAATGAGTACATTTAAATAACATACATTATCCCTGAGTGAAATCCAGCTTGCCCTTCAAAACTAACTTTAAACGTTCTTTTTTAGGGTTAATCTATTAAATAAATTGTACTTTTGAAAAACTGTGATGGCAGACTAAAATCATAGCAAAGTTTTCTTGAGAAAATATAAAAAGCCAGTGTTATAACAATTGAATTTTTTTCCCCAGCTGTATGGATAGAACTGACAAATAAAAATCACGTATATTTAGGGGCTGGCCCCGTGGCCGAGTGGTTAAGTTCGCGCACTCCGCTGCAGGCGGCCCAGTGTTTCGTTAGTTCGAATCCTGGGCACGGACATGGCACTGCTCATCAGACCACGCTGAGGCAGCGTCCCACATGCCACAACTAGAAGAACCCACAACGAAGAATACACAACTATGTACCGGGGGGCTTTGGGGAGAAAAAGGAAAAAATAAAATCTTTAAAAAAAAAAAAAATCACGTATATTTAAGGTTAACACCATGATGTTTTGATATATGTATACATTGTGAAATGATACATATACCACATATAAATATACATATTACCACAATGATGCTAATTAATATTTCCATCTCCTCACACGGTTACCTTTTTTGTGTGTGCGTGGTGAGAACACAAGATTTATTCTCTCAGCAAATTTGAAGTATACAATACAGTATTATTAACTGTAGTCACTATGCTGTACATTAGATCTCCAGAACTCATTCATCCCACACAACTAAAACTTTACCCTTTGACCAACATTGTTCCATATTTCCCACTCTCCAGCCCCTGGCAACCATGATTTTACTTTCTGTTTCTATGAGTTCTACTTTTTTAGATTCCATATATAAGTGAGATCATGCAGTATTTTTCTTTCTGTGTCTTGCTTATTTCACTTAGTATAATTTCCACTAGGTTCATCCATGTCATTGCAAATGGCAGGATTTCCTTCTTTTTTAAGGCTGAATAATGTTCAGTTACATATATATTGGTATATATACCATGTTTTCTTTATCCATTTATCTGTTGATGGACACTTAGGTTTATAACCATTGAATTTTCAGGCTCTTACCAAGAGATTTTGCATGCATTGATAAGTCGGTGATAAGGAGGCAGAACTCTGAAATAAATGCAAATCTCTTGTCGGTTTAGGTCAGTGTTAGCTTCACTGAAGGGATTGACATAATTTCAATCTGGAAAATTTCCAAGATCATAATTTGAGCTTACTTTTTTACTTTTTGATTTCTTCCCTTGCAGGAAATTATAGCAGAATATCAGGAATTGGCATAAAGCAATTCATTTACTCTAACTCCATTGTTGGTAGTTACCAAGGGCACACCATAGCTCTATGAATTAGATTACTAAATTTTCTCTTGGACAAGATTAAATTACCATTTTAGTATTTGAGAGGTTTACAGTCATTGATGATCTGCCAATTCTGTTAGTGAGATGTTCATAGCTATTTGATATTTCTTCTCCAAAGTGATGTCAATTTACCTCATGGCTATACAAATAATGTTAGGCACATATCTCTGCTTTTCTCTATTTGGGAAAATATTACAACTTCCTATTAAAAGGGTGTAATTTGATTCTATTTCTAAAAATATATATGTTGACTCTTCTATGCTATAATGTCTCAAAATATACATATCAGGGAAATCAAGAAATACAATGATTTTTTTCTAAAAACTGAGTATCAGTTCATAAACATTTTCTTTTATTCCTAAAGATATCCAGCATGAGGTTGGCTTTCTCCAGTCTCCTGATATTGGTCACTAAAACCTGAAAATTTGATGATTCTTTGGATTACTTTCGAACAAAGAAATTTGGCCAGTCCTGGCTACCTTCAAGTTTGAATAGGATCAGCATAAATCATGTCGCACTTGCTCCAGTTCTGAAGGACATGTAGACATCTGTAGTCACCCTGGCTCTTCAGAGAGATGCCAAAAATTTCCCCGCCCCATTTTGTGCCTCTATTCTGTTTTTACTTGGCAAGTGGAAGTTCTGTAGGAGAAGAGCTAGGCATGAGTGTACCTGTTAAATCAGTGGCTCTCAATCTCTGGCTACGTTGGAGTCACCCACCAGGGAAGTGTTTATAAAATAGCAATTCTTGAATCCCATCTACAGCTAATTAAATTAGAATTGGTTAGAGGTAGAGCCTGGAAAATGATCGTTTTTAATATCTCCTTGAGTAATTCTCTTGTGGATCCAGGAATGGGAACCACTGCTTTAGGTGACATTAATGGATGGGGAGAGATTATTAGTGTTCACTCATGTCAGCTCTACTCTCATTTCTTGGCTCTTCCCATCCCCTTGTTTTAAATGGGGCCATGTCACAAGCTTTGGCCAATGAACTGTAAGTGATTGTACGTGGGACCGTTTTGAGTTCAGTTAGCAAAAAGCTCCTGTTTGACTCTCTAGCTATCTCATTTTTTGATGGCAACTTTGGAAACTCCATTGAGATGGAAGAGCTGCAAAACAGATGCAACCTGGATCTCTGAGTTACGGAATGAAAGAGAACTGCCCTGGAGAGTGTACTAAACTTTACATGAGAAGAAAATTTTTTTGTATTAAACCACGAAGATTTTATTTTACTGTTGTGGTGTTATTAATTCTGCAGCGTCAAACCTTGCTATTCAAAGTGAGTCCACAGTCAAAGCATTTACATTACCTAGAGGCTTCCTAGGAATGCAGACTCTCAGGCCTCATCCTCGAGCTACTGAATCCCAAGGAAATTAGAGCTCACATTAAGGTTTGAGAAGCACTCAAACTAGCACATTCTGACTAATCCACCACCCTTTTGTGAAATATCCTGGAGGTGAAATCACAGCCAGAGGCAAAGGCCAATCAGGAGAGTTTCTGGTATAGTCAGAATTGTTCGTTCATTCACCCATTCATCCTCCTATCCAGGAACTAAGGGAAAGAGTGTGTTTAGCTTTCTTTTTGAACATTAATTCATCAAATATTTGTTGAGAACCTATAATCAAAGACACTAGAAGCGCAACAATGAGCAAGTCAATTAAGCTTGCACATATGAAAGGTATAAACTACTTGCAGGATACAAACAAATAAGTAAGAAAAATGATACAGCATGGGGAGTGGTATGATGGTCAAGGTAGATGGTGATATGGACACACATGAGAGACATAGGGAAGGTTTCTTAGAAGATGTGATATTTAAGCTAAGATCTGAAGGATGAGGAAGAGTTATGTCTGGAACACAGTGGGAAACATGCAGGAGGATGAGGAAAGAACGTGGAGAACTAAGCAAGGGCTTGGATTCTGTGCTTAAGCATACACAGAACAACAAGGCTAATTGCAAAGAGGTTTAAAATAATTTTTCAGCGGCATGAATAGAATTTGTATTCAGACCATTCAAGTCTTGGAGGAACTCAAGTTGGGTTGGTCCACTGAGGAAGATAAGTGGGTCCTGCAAGGATGTAAATACTGTCTCATGCCCCCGCCTAATTTTTTTCATTTCAGGTGTCAGGTAGAGAATGTTTATAGGTTTCCATTGACATCAAAACATTCCGACCTACTGCTTGTTGCTCTTGGATCTGGTGAATGGGAGGTGAGCATCCCTTTCTCCTGCAATCCTGAAGAGCTTTTCCCAAGGCATATATTGACATGGCGTGTTAATATAGCACACATTGAAATGGAGTTGGAATAATGTTATTAACCACACTGGTCATGACAAGTTTATTTGTAAAAATTAGAAGCAGTAAGCTTTGGAGCAATAATTTAAAAATCTAGAAGTATTTCTATTGGGAAGGTGAATATTACCTTAACCGTGGAAACAGAAGAACAAACACAGAAGAACACCTTAACCATGGAAACAGAAGAACAGAAGAACCATATGATATGGTTTACACATGGATCAAAAGAGCCAGGAAGTGCAGGGAGTCTATTAGTGATTGAACAAAGTGGTGTCTCTATTTCAATCAACCTTTTTTCCTTAATTTGCCTGATCAAGGACTTCTGAAAGCAGAATATGCATGTTCATTGATCACAGGATCTTCTGTAGTTTTGGATCTCATTCCTGACAACTATTTTCCAAACAGCCTTTGGGGAACAAAGCCCCTGGGTACATGGAAAAAGCAAATATATGGACTGTGAACTCTGGAAAACTTTGTATGAGAGCCTTCATTTAAATGTTGCCAGTGCAAGTGCATATATCTTGACAACAGATTTAGAAGTCACAGCCCATTATTATGAAATCCAAGAGTGATTCCCCATTCTCTATTGCTAATATTTTATTAAACTGAACATTTCCAGTTATTAAGATTTTAAAATGTGTTTAGCAGATATATTTGATATTTTAGCTGCATCCCATAAATTTTGATAAATTGAATTTTCATTATCATTCAGTTAAAAATATTTTCTAGTGTCACTTGGTATTACCCACAGATTGTTAAGAAGTGGGTTGTTCATTTCAAATATTTGTAGTGTTCCTAGATATTTTATCGTTGTTGGTTTCTAATTTAATTCCAGTGTTGTCAAGGAACATACACTATGATTTTAATCCCTCTAAATTTATTGAGGCTTGTTTTAAAGCACAGCATATTGTATAGCTTGGTGAATGTCCATATGTACTTGAAAAAAATAGGTATTCTGCAGTTGTTGGATGTAGCACTCTATAAATATTAGTAAGTCATGATGGTTGTTAGTGTGGTCTAGATTATCTTTCTTTACTATGTTACCTTTAATTGGAGTGTTTATTCATTTTTAATGTAATTATTGTTATGGTTGGATATAGAACTAACATTTTGTTATTTTTTCTGTTTGTTAGTTCAGCTTTGTTGTTTTTTCTGTTTCTCCTTTCCTATCTACTTTTGTATTATTAAATGCTTTTTAGAATTCCATTTTAATTATCTATGTTTTTTAGCTATAGCTTTTTGTACTATTTTTAGTAGTTTCTCAGATTACAATACACCTACTTAACTTTTCACAGTCTACGCAGTGTTAATATTTTACCATTTAACACAAAAGTTAAAAGCTTTGCAACTATTAGTTCATTTACCCTCTCCCTCCCTGGCATCACCCTTTATGATAGTTTCCATATTATATCTACATATTATAAACCTCATTTGAAAATGTTTATTTTTCTTTTATATAATCACATATATTTTAAATAAATTAAGAGGAACGCATCATCTTCTATATTTAACTTGATATTTACCATTTCAGATGTTCTTCATTCTTTCTGGAACATTTGACTTTCCATATGGTATAATTTCTTTTTTAGACTGAAAAACTTAACTTTATCATTTCCTACAGTGAAGATCTGCTTGTGATGAACTCTTTTAATTTTCCTTTACTTGGAAAAATCTATTTCACCTTCATTCTTGAAGGATATAGAATTTGGGGGATTATTTTTTCTCTCAGCACTTTAAAGATGTTGTTCTACTGTCTTTTGGCTTCAATATTTTTTTGCTGAGAAATCTGTAGTCATTCAAATCATTATTTCCCTATATCACGTTTTCTGCTTTCATTTTTTCTCTGTTTCTTTGATTTGCAGCAATTTGTGATGTGCCTAGGCATGATTTTCTTTGCATTTTTTTGTTTAGGGTTTGCTAAATTTCTTAAATCTGTACATTTGTGGCTTTCACCAAATTTGGAAAATTTTCAGCCATTATATCTTCAAATATTTTCTCTGCCTCACTCTCTCCTCTCTTACTGGGACTATAATTACCTATATGATAGACCTTTTGCACAGGTCCCTTAGTACTGTTCATTTATTTCCATACTTCTTGCTCTCTACCACAGATTGGATGCTTTTATTAATCTATATTCAGACTTGCTGACTCTTTCTTTTCTCATCTCCATCTTCTAAATAAGCTCATTTTGTGACTTGTTTATCGCAAGTATATCTTTTACATTTATAAAATATCCCTTTCTCTCTCTTTTATATTTTCTATTTTTCTGCTGAAATGTCCTATATTTTCATTCATTAAGGACTTTTTTTTTTTTAAACTTTATTGAGCATGGTTGTAATGGTGGCTTTAAAGTCTTTGATTGAAAATTCCAACATCTAGGTAACCTCAGATTTGGACTCCATTGATCATCTTTTCATTTTAGCATAGTTCTTTATATGGCAAGTAAACTTGGATTGTATCTTAAACACTGTGAATGTTGTATTGTGGAGCCCCTAAATTCTGTGACGTTGCTCCAAAGAATGTTCATGGGTTTGTTTTAGCAGGCAAATAACTTAGGCTCAAACTCCAACTCTGACTCAACTAGGGTAAGGAGCATTTTCAAATCTCAAGTCAGTTCTGTAAGTCTTAACTGCACTGCTTTACTTCTGTCTTATATATGTATGACAACGGTAAAGCAAAATTTTAGGCAGAGTTTATACCAAGCACGTTGGTTTTCTGACTCAGGTTCTCTCCTCTTCAGGATTTTTCTCCTCACTCTCTGAGATCTATTGTTGCTCTGTCCCCTGGTTCCTCATCCTATAATGATGGAAGAATTTTCATAATTATATCTGCCTATTCTGTTCTGCAAATGTGGCTCACTCTCAAGCTAAAGTCATAAAATGAGAATCTCGCATTTTATATCATCTCACATTCTCATAAAATGAGAAAATGACAAGTTCTCTCTCCAAATTTTAACTACACTTCAAAATCTACCTGCTTTTGTTCATTGTCTAGAGCCCACAAGTAGTTGCTTATTTTGTATTTTTTCAGTTTAGTATTTATTTACTACTCTGTTATGAGTTTGCTCTATCACATCAGAAACAGGATATTCACACGGTTTTTATAGTTGGAGGGACTTGCTTCCCTCATCTCAACTCTGACTCTGGATTCGCTTGTCTATCCAAGTTTCAGGGAGGCCATTTGCCTTGTAACCTCAATTCTCTATGAGACCAAGAAAATTCATTGATTTTCAGTTTGTTCAGCTTTCACTTGTTGCAAGGACAAGAGTGATGACTTCCAAGCTTTTACTTGTTGGGATCCAAACTAGAAGTCGCTATTATTCTTAAAATTTCTGTTCAGTTTATCATCTTTAATTCATGATGTTCTTTTATTCATCCAACTAGATTGTTTAATTCACATTGGAATGTTGTTACATTATATTCTCTGCCTCAAGTGTTTATGTGTTTTATTTGCTGAAAAGTGTTGTTACCTATTTCCTATTTTCTTATGACGTCTTTGAATGGATCCTGGGTTCCTTATTCTTCTCATGAGGACACCTGATGAATTTACCAAGCAAATAATAGCACCTGATCCTAAGCAGATGGAAGGAGTATTTGTAATGTTTACTAAATTTCCTTCTGAAATTTACCAATCTTACTTCAACTACCTTCCTCTTCTATTTCTACTGTAAAGCACAGTTTCTTTAATAAAGGGTGTGGGGTTTTTTGTTTGTTTGTTTTTGTTTATTGTGTGGGGTTTTTTTTTTGTAAGGAAGATTGGTCCTGAGCTAACATCTGTGCCCATCTTCCTCTGTTTTGTATGTAGGACACTGCCACAGCACGGCTTGATGAGTGCTGTAGGTCTGTACCCAGGATCCAAACCTATGTATCTGGGCCACTGAAGCAGAGTGTACCGCACTTAATCACTATGCCCCTGGGCTGGCCCCATTTGTTTGTTTTTATCTAATTTTTTGAAACTATTTCATTTCCTTAAAGCCTTCCTTTCTGCCATTTCCTTCTTTACCTCTTACCATCATGCCTCCAAGGGATACCTCTCTCTCTAAGGTACTCCTTCTTCCACAAAATAGTGCCTTCTCAAGATCCCTCTTCACAGAATAGTGCCTTCTCAAGATCCCTCTTCACAGAATAGTGCCTTCTCAAGACTCCTGCTTCTGGGCTGCACACTTTCCAGCCTCCTAGTGTTCACTGTCTAGTAGCCAAGAGCGCTGATTAGATCTTGAACTTGTTCTCAGCATTGTCAGAGTCAAGATGGATACGACTTCCTCTAGGCTTGACCCTCAGTGTGTTGTCTGTGTCCCACTACTCCTGTTACACTCTCTTCTGCTCGCTTCTTGCCTGACCTTCTGCTTTTACGTGAGCCTCGGAGACAAGTCTGCTGGTTTCAGATGTTTATTTCTCTACTAAAGATAAACTTAAGATTGTATTATCATCTGTCTCCCAGTTGTGCTGTGGGAATAAGCTATGGGTAGTTTTATTTGCTCCCTGTTTCAATCTCTATGGTGTTATTTTAGAAGATTTGTGAAATTTAAGTAGCTCCTACCCCAACCTTTTTACAAATGGAAAAACAAAATCTTTTACTGGTTCCCTTTACATTGTTTTTGCTTAACGCTTACAATAATCCTATGAAGTAGATATTATTACCCCTATTTTGCAGATGAGGACACTCTGAAAGTTTACCTGTAATCACTTCCTTAGAAAGTGATAGAATTAGAGTTAAACTTATATTAAATGTATAGTTCTTAACCACAGTACTGTAGTACTGGGGTAATAGTTCTATGCCTAAGAGTGTAAGGTGCTGAAGTCAAACTGCCCAGGTTAAGATCCTAACTCTACCACATGCTGGCTGTGACCTTCAGCAAGTTATAGAATCTAGAGAGCTTAGAGAACCTCTAGTTATTCATCCATAAAATGAGGGTGGTATAGTACTTTTCCTTATAGGAATATCTTAATATTAGATTAAATAATCCATGTAAAGTTCATAGTACATATTAAATATTTAATATATATTATTTATATTAATTTCTAATGAATATTAAATTAGTCTCAACTTTAATTTTTAGTGTTGTCAAGCATCTTCATAGTGTCATGGTTTCTGTAATTGAACACATAAAAACCAACAATATTAAGTATTTGATTGCAGACTTCTGGAGACCAAATTCAAAACAAACTTCAACTTGCCAATGTGTACTCTCCACTTGAAACTGCAATACCTAATCTCATTTTAGATTTCCTCCTGGAGACAACTTTTTCTAACAGCTCTCAACTTTGAAGGTCTAACTGCACTCTAATCACACTAGGGTGCTTCTCGACCCCTCTGCTCATGGGGAAATTTCCCTAAAGCGTAGTTGTACAATTAGATTAGAGCCCACTGCTTTCAGTAGCTCTTATAGGTAGTTGAATTACAAGTTTTGCCACTGAAAATGATTACATAGAAGAAAACAAACATATCTCAAACTGGTCACACTAGAGGTGTAGATTTGAAGAAATATTCCTGAATGAAGCTAAAAGAAGCATTTTAATAAAACCGACCAATTGGAATCTTCCGTGATACTGAAATAATTGTTTCTGAGAGAATATGATTGTTTATTTCAATCGTTTATATCCTGATGTTTTCTAAAATGAATTTGAGGAAGTAACAGAAAAAAGTATATATATATATATATATATATATATATATATATATATATATATTACTAACACCAAAAACATTACAAAGAGTAGAATTATTGCAGAGCCATTTCTCCAGAACAGATTGTTTGGGTCGTGAGTTGTCAGTGAAGAGCTCTCCTTGAAATGATGTCTAACATTTCTTCTAATATAAAATATGACATTTCTATCCATAGGTCAGCAAATTGTGCTATTGCAGTTACAAAGGAAAAGTTAAAATTTGTTTTAAAAATGGTAGAATGAAACCTAGCGCTCACTCTCTCTAGGATTCTATGCTGTGATATAATCTTATGTTCACTTTGGAACTGCAGAAAACTTAGCAGGATAGAAAAGATTTTGATATTCTATTATACTGTAAATCTGTAGTATTTGTCAGGTTGCCTAGTCTAAAAAATCACAGGTACTTCAAATAAAGGACTATTGAGAGTACTAACCAGTAATGTGGTTTTCAGACTTATTTTTCAGGGAAAATACATTTCTTAAATTGAAATTGGAAGCTCCACAGTGAATCAGGGAGAATGTTCTTACTTAGCTCTAAATTATTTTCTGCATTCTGCCATCCCTAACATACATTGTTGGATTGTGGCTTATAGAATTGTTCAGATTTCTGAACTATTATCAATAATTATAGATTAGTGCAATGCTAATTTTACTTAATTATTTTCTGACTCCTCCCCTCATCTCTCCCTAAGAATACATATATGGTAAAACAATAACCACCTGCCAATATGTCACCCTGGAGTAAAGAGTGGGGAAGAGGGGAGGATTGTGGGGTCATTGTGATTAACCCAACATTTTCTGCTAGTGGTAAGAAATAGCAAAGAGAGGAGAGACTGTGGAAAACAGGAGAGCTGGGAGGTCAGTCTGACGCAGTGAAGCATCCCCGCCCTCTTTGCGTAGAGCAGCATCGCTGTAACCCTCAGATGAGCTCCTTTTTAGTCATATATTCTCTAGTGTGTTCAGGCTATAAATGACCCTATTGATACAGTTCAGAAGTAGGGCTTGGGCATGTACTATGCTCAAAAGCTGCACGGTTGTTTCTGTCATGTCACCACAACTGGCAGCCATCCATGTGGAGAGAAGGACTTGATGAATACATTGATCTCTTACATTGCTAACATTGGTGGATAGTACGAAATTGCCTTTGACAGAGCCTCCCGAGTACACATTTAATTTCTTGATAATATGTGAAATTGGTTTAAAGTGAAAGGTACTCTGTATGGTGAATGATTGAAGATTCATGTGGGCAAATCAAGTCACTGACAAGAGATGGGCTCTTCCACCTTTTCCAAATTTTAGTTTCATGATGGGTGCTGTCAGCTTAAGCCTAAAAGCCAGAGACCAGGCCTGGTTTGAATTTCTTTTTATTGTTTATAGCTTAGTGTGATCTGTATGGATATTTTGATAGCATTCTTTTTCTGTAACATTAATTTGACTCTAAACTGTGTTTTCAAAAAATAATAATTAAATGAGTGTCCAAATTTAAAATGTAGATGTAGTTTAGCATTTAAATTTATGTATGTACACACATGAAATTACGTATATGATTAGACTTTCATGCTTTTATTTTGATAAAAGATCTATGTTTGAAGACACCATTATCAGTTCAGCAGTATATGTTAGTGAGGCAAATGATATTAGAGAAACAAAGATGAACGAGATATGTTCTTTGTCATCAAGAAGAATGCCATATTACTGGGAAGATTGAAAAAAGTAACTGAAATGTTCCCAGCCTTGCAAAACTGTCTCTAAATATTGTGACCTATTTGTGTAAAATTAGCCCCCTCAATGTACCCCAGTTTTTGGAGAGTTTCCAAGTCACACATTCATTCTGGAACAAATCCTGGGTTTGTATTGTTCTCATCTCTTTGTTCTGTCGTGATGCTGCTTACCTTCATGGCAGCCAGTCATGGCTTATCTGAGAGAGGTGACACTGCCCGAAGTCAAGTAAGTATTTGCCTAATCACCTTTTTCTTCCTAAAATTTTAACCTCATCTAACTTTAATTCAAGGGTGATGATTAA